>NC_080671.1:59428186-59745329 GCF_030247195.1 Topomyia yanbarensis
CTAGACGTAGGATGCGAAGAGCTCGCACCGAGGATGCAAGAGAGAACCGCCGTGAAGTGTTTCGAGCTGCGAAATTGGCCCTGTGTGAGAGTGCCAACGCGAATCCGTGGGGTGACGCCTACAGAATTGTGATGGCCAAGACCAAAGGAGGCTCTTCACCCCAGAACGGTCTCCGGACCGGTTGGCGACGATTATCGAAGTACTCTTCCCGTCTCGAGCCACAAGCCCCTGGCCACCTGCACTACGAGACAGTGCGGGCACGGCAGAAATGGTGGCTCCAGTGACGAATGAAGAACTACTCGCAGTGGCTAAATCCTTAGCAATGAACAAAGCTCCAGGGCCGGATGGAGTTCCAAACAACGCTCTCAAGGCTGCGATCATAGCGAACCCGAACATGTTCAGGCTGGCTGTGCAGAGATGCCTTGACGAGTGCCGTTTCCCCAATAGATGGAAAAGGCAGAAATTGGTGCTGTTGCCGAAGCCGCCAGGCGACCCATCGGCGTACAGACCAATCTGTCTGATCGACACGACTGGCAAATTGCTCAACAGGCTAACCCCGTACGCAGAAGATACGGACACCAGTTTGGCTTTCGGAAGGGTAACTCCAAAGTAGACGCTCTTAACTCAGCGATAAATACTGCCGAGATAGCGATCCAACGAAAAAGGCGAGGCATTCGATACTGTGCGTTAGTGACACTTGACGTGAAGAACGCATTCAACAGCGCAAGCTGGGATGCCAGCGCGCTCTCGTTACACCGGCTTAGCCTACCGGTGGATCTGTACCGGATCCTGGAAAGTTACTTCCAGAACCGCGTACTGCTATACGAGACCGATGCCGGTCAGAAAAGGGTTCCGATTACCGCCGGAGTCCCGCAGGGCTCGATCCTAGGCCCGGTGCTATGGAACTTCATGTATGACGGGGTTCTGAGACTGAAGTTCCCTCCTGGGGTCAAGATCGTCGGCTTTGCCGACGACGTAGCCTTGGAGGTCTACGAGGAGTCAATCCCTGAGGTAGAACTAACCGCAGAACACGCGATCAACACGGTGGAGGAATGGATGAGCGCGAGAGGCCTGGAGCTCGCTCATCATAAGACGGAGGTAGTTATCGTCAACAACCGCAAGTCGGCACAACATGCAGTTATTTATTTGGGAGAAGTCGCGATCACTTCACAGCGAAGTCTGAAGTCTCTCGGAGTCATTATAGACGACAAGCTGACCTTCGGCAGCCAGGTCGACTATACATGCAAGAGAGCGTCGACTGCTGTTGCGGCTCTATCGAGGATGATGTCCAACAGCTCAAAGGTGTGCGCCAGTAGTCGTAGGTTACTGGCAGGCGTTGCCGTATCTATCCTCAGGTACGGCGGCCCGTCATGGTCAAGAGCACTGAGGGTAACCAGTTACCTACAGAAACTGGAGAGAACCTACCGCGTGATGTGCCTCAAAGTGATATCTGCCTACCGCACGGTATCACACGATGCATCCTGCGTGATAGCGAGCATGATGCCAGTCGGGCTGGTCATTCGGGAAGATGAGGAGTGTTTCGAGCTACGTGGAAATAGAGGAGCCCGCGAGCGCACCAGGGTGACCTCGGTCGCCAGATGGCAGCGTGAGTGGGACAACTCCTCGAAAGGTAGGTGGACCCACAGGCTGATACCTAGCATATCGAGCTGGGTGGAAAGACCCCATGGGGAAGTTCACTTCCACCTGACACTATTCTTGTCAGGCCATGGCTGTTTCCGACAGTACCTCCACAGGTTCGGGCACGCTCGGACTGCTGAGGTGTAGACGAAACTGCCGAACACATACTGTTCGTATGTCCTCGGTTCGACGTCGTAAGAAGAGCAATGCTTGACATCTGTGGCTGGGATACAACCCCTGATACCTTTATTCAGCGGATGTGTCAATCGGTGGAGAAGTGGAATGCAGTCTCGGCTGCTACCACCCAGATTGCCTGTAGGCTACAGGTAATCTGGCGAACCGAGCAACAGACGACGAGCACGGCTAACTAGTGATTGGTTAGTTGGAGCGAAAAAGCCCGAGCGCAAAAAAGGGAGCGAATGGTCTGTTCATGCCGAGGAAGGTTTGGCGCAGCGACTGGCAACCGCGTAAGCGGTTAACCCAGCCACCCCGAAGCAAGACAGAAGAGTGAGTGTATAGGCGTATAAGTGGACTGCCTCATGCCAAGACGAGAGGGTCGTAGCGTAGTATGTTGGGACTTAGCTATCGATGCCTCATGGCGTGGCAGAGGAGTGAAAGGGTGAGCATCCAAGTCAGTCTCACACGGCATGTTAAGGGTGAGCACAAAAGTCAGCCTCACATGGTATGGTAGAGGCCAGCACAAAAGTAAGCCTAGCAAGGAATGAAAAAGGTGAGCACACAAGTCAGCCTCGCATGGTATGTCAGAAGTGGGGCCTAAGAAAAATGTCTCACATGGGATGCCAGGGGGAGTGATAGAGGTACAATAGAGTGGCACGATCGAGAGTGAACCAGGTGATAGGGTGAGCACCCAAGTCAGCCTAACATGATATGGGTGGGGCGAGCACAAAAGTAAGCCTAGCAAGGAATGAGTAAGGTGAGCACAAAAGTCAGCCTCATGTGGGAGTGTTTGAGAGTGAATCAAAGTGCGATAGAGAGAGCACCCAAGTAAGCCTCATACAGTACGTATGAACGCGTGAATGAGAGTGAATGAGTACATTAAGTACAGCCATCCCCCCAGAAGTAATACCGAGAGGTAGTTCCTGGGAGGAACGATGGCGGAGCCCAATGGAGTTTAGTCGGTATTAATGGCAGCGTCACCATTCGAGCCCGACACGCCCCCACACAGTGGCACGACTTAGAACAAAAGGTGGACTAAAGTCCAAACTTTGCTGAATCGGTTCAAATAGGACGATTTTATGTCATTTTGGTACGCTGAATTCGTTTTTGATATTAAAAGAATTCAAAAATAAGCGTTTACTATTCATTAGGGTGTTTCAAAAATATTTTTTTTCGAGATCGCTCTTAAAATTTGTGTATATTCATTTTCGTGTGCTAAATCGTTTTTGATATTAACACATGTGAACAATTTTTTCATTATACGTTAGGGTGGCTCAAAAAATATGTATTTGTGAAGGTTCAAACATTAAAGATTTTTTTAAAGAAGTTTTTGTGCGTTGAATTTCCATTTTAATTGTAAAAATAGAAATTAAATTTACTACTTATTAGAGTGGCTCAAAAGTAAGTATTTTGTCTTTTATAATGATTTTTTCAATAGTAATTTTTGAATTTATTTTCCATATTGAAACGAATTAATTGACATCTCATTATGGGGCTTCAGAAATGACTATTTTGTTTTTACGGATCAACTAAGATGTGTTCGACTAATTTTCAAACATTTAATTCATTAGTGGGTAACATTTTCTATCATTTTCAAAACAAACATTTTGAGCGGCTTAGTGGAATGTTTAATTACATTCACTAATCTACAAGATGGTTAACGACTTTTTTTTCGTAGGTGTGTTTTAAGGTATGTAGATTGCTTATTTGATATCTTTAATGAAAATAAATCCAAAACCCTTTTTTCTTGTATATAGTTCATTTAACAATGGTGTTATTTTATTTGCATAATATCGCATATCCTTAAGCTGTATCAGTGCTATGCAAATTCGGATCAAAATAGTCTCATCAAATGACTAGAACTCAACTGTGTTCACTCTATTTGACAGTTATTGCGTAAGCTAGCAAGAAATAGTTCCAGAAACATTTTATAATCTATTTCTGATGGTTGAAAATATTTACTGATTTCCAAACATTATTAATACCTCTGCCATCTAAAAAAACATACTTCCCACTCGGCTCGTTACTCTTGATCACCAGTAAAACCCTTGTAGATCATGCTCTCAATGCTATTTGAAAGCTGTGCATGTATTCGTGTCATTATTCTAACTATAAAGTGATTATTTAAATTCAATATCAGTAATAACCATGCGTCTCCATTCACAGTTTTTTTAAATTTTGATTGCTTATCGCAAGTTTTCGCAAAACTAGCTTAAACTCATTTTAAAGAGAAAATTAAAGGCTTTCGAATGAGTATAGTGTGATCGCGAGCATTCACGGGCGTCGTTGTTGTTATCGCATTAGAAGTTCGAATTCCATACAAAAACATGACAAACAGTTATCTAAACACTAACTAAACCGACTAGTGACTTATTTTTGGCGATTTTACGATGTAATTTTATCACACGGATAATTTTGGTGAAGTAATGCAATGCATAAAATCAACCATTTCTTTGAAAAACGAAAATAACCGGATGTAGTTCCTATAGTCAAATTATGCAAAAAACACTAAGGGCATACCTTAAAAAAGCTGCCAAAAATTCATTTTACGTTCAAATCACTTGAAATCTCGCAAAAATATCTCCGAAGGCTCAGCTGGTAGGACAAAAATACTAGCGAGATTTTCGCATAACATTCATATATGGACTTAAGTCTGGGCTCGTCCCACTGTGCCCCAGTGCACCCCGTGCGGTAGCTTGGACCCTACCAATAGCACGTGTACTGGGCTAGGACGTAAAGGTCTTCTCCATTGTAAAAAAAAACACATACGCACAGACATTTTCCGATCTCGACGAACTGAGTCGAATGGCATATGACATTCGGCCCTCCGGGTTGGGATTAGATCGACTATTTTTAGAGTGATTGCATAACCTTTCTATATGAGAAAGGCAAAACATCATTCAATACCTCTAGTTTAAAATACCCTTGAAAATGTAATTTTCATCTGATATTCCATTAAATTGGAATTGTTATTCAAGATATTTTGTAGAACTGTGGAAAAATAATAGGGAAATCATTTCTGGGGGGGGGTTTGCTATCATGGTATCACTGTGAGACGGCACGGTACAGCTGGCACCGCAGTTTTTAACGACATTCCGATCCGAGAGTCCAGGGCCTTCTTTTGATCGACCTGAAGAAATTTCAGTTCAATATTTTTTAACATTTTTTCGATATTTCAAATTCACACAATCGGATTTTCGACGTGGATGTTCAGGATTAGTTTTCTTTTTTCGTCTTTCATCTAGCACAACCTTTTCAATACTAATCGTATCGATGCGAAATTTCGATAGTTGAAAAACGAGTATTTTAAAAATTAACACTACTGAGAATAAATGCAGCGTTCGGATTCAGAGTAGCCTTCAAGTTAGAGAGAGAAAAAAAATCAGGATGTTTATAATTACTTACCAATTACTATGCAATGCATTCTAAAAGTTTTTATGCTGTAAAAATTAAATATGTTGTTGGGAGATGACTTAATTGGAATTATATGATGCGAATAAATTATGACGGTATTTGATTGGCCGTATGAAATCCATTGTAATAGAACAAGCCGCCTCAATGTTTTACACACATTTTTTTCAATCATGAAAGGTGTCAGCCATAAATATTCTGAAATATTTTCTTCTCCAAAACAATCAGCCCTAATCAGTGGTCTGTCAATTGGCTCGTTAGATCCCTAATTAGTTTGCATATTTTTCACCATCGACATTAGTACGGAGTCGTTCATGCAAATAAAGCAGCTTGTTTAATCAAAATCGGTGACAGACTGACAGTTGTTTAATGGGACATTTCAACTGCTGATACGTCGTCTCCAAGGAGATATGGATGAAACATGTAGCTCACACAAAGACCCTGTTGAATATATCTATCAGTGTTATCATTCCCGGTCTTATGATTTATCTGCGTCGGTTGCAAAAGACGTCCATACCTTTCAACGCACACCGCATATCCATTTATGAGATATTAAAGCCGTCAAACCGGTTCCTGGGTTGGCGCAGTGTGACAGTGAACGAGACGGCGGCTGGCGGAGAACGTCATTGACGTGGCACCGAGCATGTAAACATCTCTTATCTTTATTTCCCAAACAGCGCTCGAGGGCGGCATTCAAACGAGCAACCGGCAAACCAAGAGTGTGAAAAATGAAAGGATTTATCACCCACAGCAAAGCCCAGCCCAACCCAACCTAGCTGAGCTCCGGTTGTCGTGCTGCTTCTGCTGCTGCCGGTAGTGCTCTATGGTGCGAATAAAGGTGCGGGAGTTGCCCATACCAAGATCCAACAACCAACGCCGGATCACACGCCGTAATGAATGGCACAACAGCACCCACACCATGCGGTAATCAGCGAAGAGAGACGCCGTGGATGGGCACTACTCATCGGAATGGGGCTCCTCCGTACGGTCGCTATGCAACGTGCTTTTTTATTCACTTGAAACGATGAATGGTGATAAACAAGGTGGAAATTGAAGAGGACATCGCACGTTGCTCGAGTCGAGAATTCTCATTCATCTCACGTGTAGTAATTATACGATATTAGAATGTTGAGCATTATATTTTCGGAATAATGGGATAATTCTATTTTAGACCTGACTGTTTCTGAAAGTGAAACTCACCTACGCCGCAAACAAAGAAAATTCAATCAATAGACAAGTTTCTGGCATACCCCACATAGTTTTCGGCAAACACTGCTCAATCCGTGTGTTACGTCCCACTGACTACGGATTATGGGATCTAGGATTGCTCCTCACTTAGACGGTATTGCAGAGCAGCATTATATGGCATTTATTCAGTGCAAAGTCTGTTTAACGATTCCGACAAACGAAGCTCTGGCATCAGAGCAGACCCACACATACTTACAAAAGAGCCTTTTCGGCGCTTTTGACAAAAGACGGTGAAGGGATTTTTTGAATGACTAACGAGATTTTTTATGGTGATTGAAATCAAATGACGAGCTCGTCGCCCATCGTACTGTCACAAAGCAGCGCAAGCGAAACTCCCACACAAAGCAGCTTCACTGAATACAACTAGTATTTCATTTACGTGCAATAACCCCAATTTAGGCCATTTATTTCATTGTCACTCGGTCCATTGGCGCCCCGCTTTCATACAGTCACTTTAATCATTCGAGCAGCGTACTTCCGCCGTGCAACACTTTGCCCGCGATCCGCATCCGGCGGCACAGCAGTTCGGGCAATATCAATAAATAACAATCCAAGAAAGCGGTGTAGCAAATTGGATTTTCGGTGGGGTTTTTCGCAGGAAGCAAAGAGCGGAAACCCGGCGCAGTGAATCATATTACGTCATTGATCATTGCACTGATTTCATTGTGCCAAGGAGCGTTAAGAATCCCTCCGGATAAGGGGCCCCTGCAGGGTACAGGGCTCATGCTGCTGATGCTGCTGCTGCCGCTGCTGCCCGAAACTATCATCTGACACTTGTTTTCCCGGTTTCGGCATCCCGTTGTCGTTTGTTTCTCACGCCCGGTTGCGTTCGTTGGGTGGCGCACGGTGGATGGTATTTCTGTATTCGTTTTGGGAAAGGGGACACTCTCGACTGTTGTGCTTTTGAAATCATATTTACTGCTTAGTATTTACAAAGTTCTTCTTCCGGAGAGATTCGTACGCATTGGGCACTTGAAACGGGTGAGGAGGAACAGTGGTTTGACGAAGAAAAATGATTGAGTATAGATAAAATGTTTTCGGCAATAGGGCAATATACCGCAGTTGCCTTTAACGACTTTTTCGTATTCTAAAATATTCTTTTCACTATCCGATGCTTAATGTTTAATTTGCCTCCAAGTGAAATATCCAGACATCCTTTCAGGCTTAATGGAAGTCGATTTGAATATTTCTCCGATAGCACAAATAATGGGCTGCAAAACGGTGAGTCGACAACCTGGAAGGAGCCTCCAACATAGCTCTGGTCCTCCGAAGTCCCTACCTCATGCTTCCCCGGGTCATATGATTACAACGACCGCCAGCTAAGAGAAATCAAGTGTTCGGGTTGCGGATGAGATTTCGACGTCCTTCGTAACCTTAGACGGATTGAAGCAGGGCGATGCGCTGTCAAACTTGCTGTTCAACATTGCTCTTGAAGGTGCCATCAGGAGAGCAGGCGTGCAAAGGAACGGTACCATCGTCACTCGATCGAGTATGCTCCTAGGATTTGCGGACGACATTGATATTATTGGAATCGACCGCCGAGTCGTGGAAGAATCATTCGTGCCTTTTAAAAGGGAGACAGCAAGAATTGGTCTCACAATCAACACCAGTAAGACGAAGTATCTGATAGCTGGAAGAATACGTGGGTCCAATAGTGATGTTAGTGGTTAAGTGGTATTAGGTGGTGATTAATTTGAAGTAGTGGAAGAATTTGTGTACCTTGGAGTGACGTGCGATAATGATGTTACCAGCTGAAGTACCGTAGTTTGCAGACGAAGACAAAATTCGCGTTGTATAAGACATTGATAGTTCCGGTTGCCTTGTACGGCCATGAAACGTGGACGTTAAAGGAAATCGATCGTAGAGCGTTCGGCGTCGTCGAACGTAAGGTGCTGCGAACAATACTCGGCGGTAAAGATGAAAATGGCATCTGGCGGCGTCGCATGTATCACGAGTTATACCAAGTATATAAAGGAGTGGATATTGTCAAGCTAATAAAAAACGGCAGGCTGCGGTGTGCTGGTCATGTGGCACGAATGCCGGAAGAACGACAGGCGAAGATGATATTCAGTAGAGAGCCGGGAAGAGCTCGACGACTCCGTGGCAGGCCGCGTACACGATGGCTGTTTGCAGTGGAAGAGGACCTAAAAGCACTCAATGTCCAGGGTGACTGGAAGAGATTGGCCCAGAACCGGGTCCAGTGGAGGAGAATTCTTCACTCGGCGTAGATTCAACGAAGCGAATTGTTGTCCATCAAGTAAGTAAGTAAGTACAAATAAGGCTGATAAGTCTTCAATTCGATACAAATTATATCCATCTAATACAACCGGTCGCTGGATGGTTTACTTCCGGACCAAACATAAGCCATTTAACATTTACGATGTATGGTGGTATGCTGACAGGGAAGGGGGCTCCTCTTTTCGGAGGGTGAGTCCATCCGAGCGTCTGTTCCCCATGTTAGGGGCGGCTCAAAACAGCGTCTGTTCTCCATGTTAGGGGCGGCTGATGTATCGTCCTCGTGTCAGCGTGGAACTCTAAACAAAGCTGACACGATGGTTCTCCGGCGAGACAGAAGATTGGGGAAGGCCCAACAAGCCGCCCTGGAAAACTAACCGTTACGAACAATGCAGAAGAAAATACGAATCGGAATAATCGGCAAAGACCTACGCGACGAAATAAGGACTACGATTGGAAACTCGGAACATGGAACTGCGCTGCTTTCCAGCTTTCGACAGGATAATCTACAACGAACTACAACCACGCAACTTTGATGTCGTAGCACTGCAGGAACTTTGCTTGACAGGACACAAGGTACGATATATGGCGTGATTTAGCTAAACAACACTGGACCATGTACGCAGAAGTATTTGGTCTACGTACCCGCCCGGGAAGTAGAGATTGATGGTATTATCACCGCCTTAATTTTTGAAATATGGGGTTGGCTTCACCAGAACCCTTTGCTTTAGTCAATGAATATTCGGGTATGCAAGCAATTGCGTTCAATAAAAATCGCGGAGTACAAGAAACAATTTATTTTCCATCAGCCTCATTTCCAGCCTCTCGCAGGATCTGTTCTTCCAAACTTTTTTTCTTTTGAACTGGGTTCATTTACCTGTTTGTCTTTTTGTACCGTAGGAAATGTACTGCCGTCGTTACGAACAATGAGTTACTCATTGTAAAAACAAGGCACAGTGTGAAAAATGCGGTGAAAATCATGAACAAATTTCCTTCTGTGGAGAGACTCCTAATAAACTATCGACATATTCCGTATATAAATTACATGGGAATGAACCGAAGCATTTTTTAGGAGCGCTCCGAGAAGGAATACTAAAGACGGCTACGCCCCGGCCACAACTAATTTCTACGCTCAATTGTTCACTAAAGTGCGAGATTCTGGCAATCCCATTGAGGAAACATCTTCTAATGTGCCTATAAATTTTCGAAAGAGGAAAATCATTACCTCTCATAAGCTTCCTCGTAAGGACCTAAGAGTGCCCCTTGATAGATGCTTTCACAAAACCGAAATAATTAGCTCCTGGTCTCAGAAAGTCCACATGGCACATCCAATGGTCCAAGTGTCTTTATATTTCAGCCCTATTATTTTCCTAGGGTTTTCACAATGAATTATTAACTTCCGACGTAGATCTTCCACAATTTTAACATTATTTACCCGGGCCGAGAAAACACTGTGGAGGAGCGTGGGTACCAGGTATGGAAGTTGTCGCTTGCCAAGTCCGAATCAAACGCAAAGGCTTATTGACATTGTTTCCATTGCACCTCAGCTGGTTCTAGAAGACTTCAACTCCCACGGTACGCCATTGGGTTGTCTTCACAATGATAACCGATGTATCTCACTGCGTGATATTCGCAACGATTTTAATATGATCATCTGGAATGAGGTGGAAAGGACACCTCATTCCAGATTCGCTGCCAATCGCGTTCAATTTATCGTTGTACTCGACCTCACTACAATCAGGGTGTCCGTCTACTGAACCCGAAACAATCGAATAAAAAAAAGAAAGTCCTCCGGTGGAAGCTTACAACTTTTTGACTGGCTTGATTCTCTACACTGCGATTAAAGGTCGGACGAAACGAGTACCCGGCGCGAACAACCGTGAACGGTCTCTCACTCCATGCTGGGCAAAGAGTGCTCAGAATTGTACACGAAAAGGTCCTATTAGGGCTTTTTGAACCTCGAATCGGCTGATTTTTTTTTCGAATATTGCGACGTTAGAAACGCAAATGAAAAACTTCATGAAAACAGAAAAAAACGCGGTTATTGGCACCGGTTCGTCGACGGATTAATGAGAGAAACAATATTTCGTCTGGTGGCTAGACCCTTTCTGGTGTACTCGAATTTTGATCTGAGTACACGAATCCAACAGTCCTTTTTCAGCGACAACAGATCTACATTCAAACATTAGACGTTTCGCGATGAATTGACAATCAAACGTATATAAATGTAATGATTGTCTGCAAACACACACATTTATCTGACAGCAAAGATGCTCGCGCCAAGTATTGTAGAGCGCATATCACCGTAACTTTCGTCAGATGATGAGAGTTATGCATAGCTTCCATTCTAATTATTATGACAGTGAGGCTGTGCTGCAAACATTCTTCCCACAAAACTGATAGTTTTATATTTACCTATCACCATGCCCACATCATAACAGTGTCAAGAAGGCTTCCTGGGAAATATATATGAGTTCCTGAGTGATTTATCTGCAAAATCGTACCAGATACAAATATTAGTTTGAGTTCTTTCGCATTGCTCCATTCCGGGTAATTAGGAAGAAGACACTTAGATTAGAATGATAATGAGAAGGCGGACACTTAGGCATTAGAAGGTGATGTTTATGAAAGATCGCGTAGTTTCAATGAATTTTGTTGCATTTCTTGTCAGAGGACGCTAGAAAATTTCATAATTTCGTTGGACAATAAAAGTTTAGGAATCCCAAAGGCATCAACAAAAAGTTAAAGGGAATGGATGAAGGTCGTGACTTCCCTCGGGTGATGTCACGGGTCATGGCCAAACATTATACATTATACATGCGCATCTTTGGCGTATTGTTGTCGTGGAGAGCGGTCTCTGCACTTGTGGTGATGGTTATCGCGACATTGAACATGTTGTCTGGTCGTGCGCAACATTATCGCCAGATTTCCGTTAAACGAATCCCCATCGGCTTCGTTCCAGTCCGACATGTGCTGGCTATCTTCGATCTCTCCTATAGGTCACATTTTTAAACACGATAGATATCCTAATTTAATTATCTCTTCTGTTTTGGTTGACATGCTGGAAATCTGATCCCAAGAGTTCCCAGCGGATATAATCCGGTTCATGATGCGCTGACAGCGATCTTTCGTTTGCTAAAAAGCTCCAAGTTTAATTTCTTTTATTTCCTGTCATTGTTATCCGCTTTCTCACCACTTTCCCCGATGCGGTCTCTGCTACTGATGTTGGAAAAATCCCTCTTTTGTATCTTCCTTATAAAAGCCTACTAGTGTTTCTCCTTGTTTCAATTTGTAATCAAATAATTGGTCTTGTTAAAAAATTACAAATTGTGTATCTACTCTGTAAAAATATTTCTAACTGCATCCTTTAGTCTGAATAAAATTGCATTAATATTTATTGTAAATCGATCTGAACACTTTGGTTTAAGATGTAGATGTGTCAAAATGTATTCCCCTTAGTAGAAATATAAAAATTAATTTAAAATTTCAAGCAAATCCTAATTATTATCCCATATTTTCAAGAAATTCAAATTGTGAAGCGAAAAAATTTGTATCAGAATAAAAATATGAAATTGTTGTACATCCATGTACGCATGCGAAACGCGGTTTTGGCTTACTCCAAACTTTCGAGTGGGTAATTCCTCCCTCAGCAAGTTTCGAGTGGGTAGTACTACCCATACTACCCACGTGTTCCGCCGGCCCTGTGCCAAATTCGCGTAACGTCACAGAAATGTTGATAGAGGGCAAGATTCCAGATCTGGCTGGAATCAAGTTGAACTGTTTCACCAAACTCAACGGAAGACTCATGTTCAGGGAGTGGAGGGAAGTCGGTCTTGTTGTAAGTTTCTTAATCCTTCACTTGATTTGATTAGCCACTGTGGGTAGAATCTGATTTGTAGCCGTAAGCACAAAGCCGTACCAACAGTTTTTAAACCGGACTAACTTTTAAACCGGCCTAAAATATTTGGTAAGCTTTAATCAAACGATGCTGTCATTTATATGGCTGCGTTCTGATCTGCGTTACACGTCAATGTTAAAAAAACAACAAATTCAAGTTAAAGAAAATGAGTAAATTAGACAACATGGTGAATTGTTTTTCTTTCCGATATTTTCGTGCAGTAATATAGCTTTTCTTCGTCAAATGTCTCGTTCTATAGCGTTTGAGTACAATTTTTGTCAACTTGTAGCCGATATGTTTCTGAACTTAGAACTTTAATGTGTTGGATAGTTGAAAGTTGGCCGATGATGTACAGCACTTTGTAGTGATATAATATTAAATGCACAAAAGAAAATGAATTGGTATACATATGCATGTTTTCATTCAGTTTGAATAGGCGCTCGTCGAGTTGAAGGAGTGGTTGTAATTGGTGCCATGATAGTTATTTTTCGACAAACATATGATTACGGGTTAAAAGCCAACTGTCAAAATTGTCTTTGAAAGGAAATTCCGGACAAACCGTTACAGGATAAACACAGTTCACAGCAGTTGCACACTTAAAATCTATTACCTACCAGTAGGTAATTTTAATTTGCTGTCCTTATTTCATGGCCGGAAAACAAGGGAGAGGGCATGATTTTTTTTACTCAAAATTAATGGGATGAAGTTTAGTCGGCTTTGAGGAATATCTCATTATTTTTGGGTAAATTTGGACTCCCTCTCTTTCGCTTTTCGTTGAAGGAAGTAGGATGCGCAGATTTAAGATTACCTACTGCTAGGAAATGCAAGTTTTCTGTGTAATGCGGATAAGTATACACGGTAAAAAAACTTTACCAATTGTATTCAAATTGCCCATTCTCGGAAATTATTCGAGCTGTCAAAAAATGGGTATTTTTTGCTACTAACAATGAGTGCTTTTTATCCATTTCACAACTACTCGATGAGATAATGTCCATTGACATTTTAATCTTAATAATGAGTGAAAAATCATTAAGAATTATTTTGAGCGAGTTAACCTGTAAACTAAGGTTCGTAGCGGAACCTGCAAATTATCGGCCTGCATCTGAATCCGTGGCGGAAATGGAACATTTCGGCAACGCTCATAAAACAACGGTTGTTTAGACTACTGAGGATGTTGCAAATATGCGCCAGTTCGGCATTTTTAGAGCAGCCAAAAGATCCAGCCATCAAAAATATATCCAGTTGGCGATTTTATTTTTTTAAGTTGTTAAGGAGTCAATAATGTTAAATGAATGTTGATTTATGTTTTTTTTATTTATAAATAATTCTATTGGCAGTATTTTTCATTCTGGCGCGATTTTCATGAATGAATATTTTTTACTCATTTTGTTGTAACAATTCTACGAAAAATAATGGGTAAAACATACCCAGGAAGACGTACAAGATCTGTATTCATTTATGGGTACGGACTCTTTACCCAGTTAATGGGCTATTCCACTTTTATTGAAAATGCATTATTTAGTATTTTATTTTATCAGTGTAGTTCGTCAAGGCTTGTCTTTCCTACCTGATAAATTGGCTTATTTATTGCGAGCAAATAGAGCCATATTTATCCAGAAGAAAACCGAAGAGAGGATTGAAAATAACGAAATGTATGCAAAAGAAGCATGACAATTTTTTGCAGATTTTTGTCTTCTGCCGGTAACATGATGCTGCCATTTGCATTGCTGCGTTCTGGTCAGCAATACACGGCAATGTTAAAAAACTGTACAGTGAAGTTCATTTAAAATTCACTGTTTATGCCATTTATTAGTCTATGTATTTATGTTTTTAAAACGATTTTGAAATTCTTGATTTAGCTTAAGGGGTTACACCACTGTAGAGCACGAAAAAATAGGCTTGTTTCGAGACTTTTTATTGCTCAATAAAAAGGTCAATCTATACCTTGTTGAATGGGATTTATAACATAAGTATTGAATCAAACAAAATCATTTTTTCGAGCAATTTCATCACAAGATGGCGGCTCTGTAGCTTTTTTACCTTATGCGCGTTTTTTAAAAGGGGTCCACGGCCGTGATTTTTAACATAGTGCCAAAAACTAAAGTTTTTCTGATTCCTTATGTCAATAGCGACGTACGTAGGATTTTTCCGATATTCTAATTTTACGGGGAATGGCTTTTGAGTGAAAAAACGTCGAAAATGTCATAAATCTTTTGAAATATTTGTATCAGTCGTCCATGGAATAGAAATCTGACATTTTAGCCGGGTGGGGCTTATTATACCATGCTACCAACCTTCTCTACTAACCATGCATATGGAAGACCTACTTTGCTGAAAATGAAGTAATCCAATGTATCAGCACGATTACCCAATCAAGCCTGAAATACCAAAAGTCTAGTAATTTTAATTAATAAAAATTACAATTAGTTACTTTCTATAGTCTGCGATCAGTCTGATAATGAATTGTCCATTATAAATTTACAAATTGAATCTGATACTAGATGCAGACAGTGAATCTTCACGATCTCGACGAAATCCGGTGTAAATCATATCTCAAAATTTCTTGGACCAATCGTTTTGAATTTTGCACAGTTTTTCTTCTTCACATCATTGCCCAGGCTACAAGAGCTTTTTGCAAACTGCTTAGTATTATTATTTTACAATAACATGTTAATCGTTGTTTTAGCAATAATCAGACTTTGATTTTAAAGTGCTACGAAAAACTCGAAAACCGACCAAAAAATAAAAGCTCCCTTAATTATTTGTGAAATGCTGTGAAAAACAACTGTGCAAATGTCTCAACGTTTGGTCCTAAGACAAGACATGACAATAGAGGGGGTCGTTTTTGTTCCAATTTTACGTCAGAATGTTCCATCTCCTGATTGGTTGATTCTGACTTTTTGCACCGTACGCAATGTTACTGCAGGGATAGCTAAATGATGTTTGACAGTGGTGCTATATTTATAGAAAAATAATGTAATTTCTTTTGACAAATAATATTATTATCGTTAAAAGAGTAAAAATGAATAAATGAATCTAAAATTTGTCAGAAAATGGTTTCATCAAACCTTATTAAACACCCATGACATTGAAAAACGGTGCCCTTTATTAATATAATGGATTCAAGATACAAAATATTGCAGGCATAAAATAAATTAAGAAGAATCCATTTTCATTTTAAAAAATAGCAACACTGTTCGGAAGATTTCGGCAGAGTGGAAATCTGCGAAAAGCAGAATGTCGAATGAAAAACAAGAAGCCGATTGTCACGTCTTGTCTTAGGTTTGGTCCAGTAGATTTTGAATTATAGTGTATACCACAAAACAAGTTTTCGATGTGGCGCCTGACAGAAAAGACAAACAATCTTTGTATCGAAAATACCTGCCGATAATATTTTACACAACCCCCCTTAAGTTCCGACACGATTTAGGCGATTTTTCCGTATTCAACTTTTTGCTGTTCTATCATTAAGAATTAAACCAAAATTTGTACTTCAGCGGAAATGCAAATCGTTCAAGATATGCTAGAAAAGTATAAATTACGAAACAATATAAGCAAGCTCCGATAACATTTAAATAACGATCAAAATGAGAATATTTGTAGCAGCTTGTTTGCCGTCATATTTAAAAGTGTTACTTAGGCTATATGGCATGGCTTCATTTACAATTTTTATTCAATCTTAGTTTTGAGCTCCTTCGAAAGCAGTAAAAATATAAATAAACTTCCATTTGCTTATTGTGTTTCTTGTGAGAAGATATAACTAGAAAACGGTACAAATTGTGATTATATATTGTTAATATAACTAAAGAATTGTGAGCAAATTAAAATTTCACTCATTTTGATAGCCATAGGTAAACTAACAATTGAAAACAATTTTCATCTCTGAATCCAATTATAAAATGTCGTTCGACGGTTTGTTTCAAAATGATTCGACTTCTGCTAACCTGCAATATAACTCTTCGACGTGGCGTTTTGAAATGAGCGTGTAGCACCTTCTAAACACAGGACGATAAAGAATATTTAAAAATTTGCATTTAAAATTCGATTACACCTGTTTTTCGTACGGGATAAAACTTGCTTACTTGCCCTCATATGGTTTGTGTGCAACATGGGCCATGATAATGCAAATGAAGGTCAAGAAGTTGATTCAAATTATTGAGATGTAAGCAAGAGGAACATGGCGGCCTTTTACACTGTTTTCGTTTGGTTTCAGGATGCAGCCATTTCTGCAATGACAGGTACTAACGTCTTAGGCCGGACTAAACTCAGGCCTAAAATCAAAGATAGTACCGTGTGGCGGTACCAACTAATTTCAATTTTACCGCTATTGGTGTCTTGTACACATTGTACATCTTGAAATTATTGAATTTCCTAGTGGTTTTATGACCGTTCCGCCTAGTAGTTATTTGAATTCTTAAATATCTATTATTTATATTGCCTTTCGTTTGGAATTGTTTCACTGATAATGATGCAAATTTGTATAAAGCTTTCAGTGACTATCTTGAATCATAAGAATTAATTCATTTGTGCATTCAATTTATCAGCCAAAATCCTAGCTACAGGGCTGGATACAGCCGAATCAAGTAGCCAGAACAGGCGCGCGGAAGTTATACGATCGGGTTCTGATGTAGTACCGAGGCCTCCCATGGGTGACAAAACCTATCTGAATATGAAAGTTTCAGATTAGCTACCGGACAAAAATTTTATCTAGTCACAGCATAGTGCACTGTCCCCAGCAAATCAAGTTTACTTTCGCTAATAAAGTCGCCCGTATACTGATGATCTGGCAAGGAAATCGCAGCTGCGTAATCAAACCCGAACATCTCATGGTTTGTGAAACATTACAAGGAATAGTGACTGGAAAAATGAATTCTACATTACAATAAAATTCGCAAAGATTCAATGAATTTCTGGTCCGATTTAACAAGCTTCCACTGCAGCCAGGAGGATCATGCTACAGTGGTACCATGATAATGCACTAGGTTTCGCCGACAAGGATATCAATCCATCCAACTGCTTGTCATTCCACCCGATTCGAAAATATATGGCAATTATCAAGCGAAAGTCAGATAATTGGCAGATGATGACGAGAATTCCAAAAAATATTTGCGAGTTTAAGAAAGTATTACAATAGTTTCTGAATTTGTTTTCGTTGTAGGTCACATTTTATCCTGGATATTCCCAAGAAGAGTTTTCCGTAGAGTATTGACACATGAGAGATTGATTGTCACAAGTACACAGTGTGGTTTGAGCTTATGCAGATTCAGAGTGCAGCTGAATCTGGCTACTAAAAATTCTTTTTTGGTTCATGACAGATTCGCCAATAAAGTATGACGATAAGTATGTATACAGCAGGATACCCATAATGTAATGTGTGATGTTATATGAAACAACCATTGGCTCAAGGTTGTTCCAGTCTTATACTATTTGGATTGTAATTGCTCTTCTGCTATTGACGTTACGAAATAATTGTAGGCGCTTTTCACGTCCAAACACATTAACAATCTTACTTCGCCGACACTTTCTGGAATTCTACTTAATTTCCATAACTTAACAACCATTGAGCAGCTAAATCTAATCGTAACGAATCTAGTACCACCCCATCGCGACTTACACCCATTTCGGGGAAAAGCTAATTATAACAGTTATTATTGTTTCACTAAATTGGCGCCTTTCTAATCGTCATCGTTGCGATGTTCGTGTCGTTTTGGTAGATACCCCCACTGAAATCTACTCGTCCGTCGTAAGCAGTGGTCCCCTGGGAAGCCCCCGAGAGAAGTCTTGGAAAACACGGACAGACCAAACGTGTCAGTGGACGAAGCAAGGAAAATGTATCGAGCAGGACCATTATCAGGGAGGTGAAGTAGATCGTACGCGTCAGTGAGCTGAAACGGAAAACATGCTCCAACGATGCTCGATTGCGATGATGTTCCTTTCTGCCACGTCGTAATGAAACTGAAATGTACCGTTCAACACAACAGTACGTGATGGTAGAATGGGTGCTCGAAAAAAATCTAACGTTATAATTACCGACCTGGAAGGTGAGGGAAAAAACGTTAACCTTAATAGTTATTGACTTCCTCCTACAACGGGTAGTGGCATGAGTTTCATCACGCGATTATTTCTCGGCTGAACTCTAATACTGGTTGATTAAAAGGAAAGCACTGCTAAGATGTTCTGGGCACTTGAGTCTCACAGTGGCTCACAAACGCATGGCGATAAACTCTCGTTGACTCACAATGCGAAGAGCTTTCTTTAATCTTCTCTAATGCATTCGTGTATTGAAAAGTGCACTTATCCCTTACTTTCTCTCTCTCTCTCTCTCTCTCTCTCTCTCTCTCTCTCCCTCGGCACCTAGTGCAATGCATTTCCACAGATAGTAACAACACCAACATTATGTGACACTATTCCCTGCACTATAGATTCTGCTTTTCCTAGCCTTTAATCCGAGCAACACATAGCTGCTATGTACCGTTGTCGTTCGGAGGATACACACGATAGTTGCTCGAAGCTTTTCCGAGCATAGACCGACCGCACCTCCTACCACCCTCTACCTACCATCTAACGTTGCCAGCCTTGGGCCATCGAAGCGTAGAACATTCGCATTTTCGCTTCACTCTCTGGATTATAATATTGAAAATACATTGACTGGAAAAATATGATTGCGAAAGTACTTTTTATTGTGTTTGCTCATTTTCATACTTCACTTTCATCGATGACGACAGCAGCAGCGGGAAGCGATTGACAATTTTCCCGACAGCTTTCTACTCATGTGTGCGAGAGAAGGAGTAGCCGGCCTGTAACCAGTGTAGTTCACATCGTTTACGACTTATTCATTTTCACGTTCATATCATCTTCTTCGCACTCTTCCCCTCACGAACGATTACAGATCACTCACAGGAGGAAGCAACCAGCAAAGCAACTCTAACTGAATGTTGCCGCAAGCCAGAAGAGAATCGGAAAACTTTTTACACCGGATTAAGCTTCTTTTTACCGACCGACCGACCGACAACGGGACGATGCTGGAGCTGCGGGCAGTACTATGTGTGTCTTACGGATTTTTCGCCAAATTGGAAGCAACGAAGCGTGAGAAATCGAGCTCAGGAGGATTAGTGAGCTAGACGCTTTCTTGCTGGTGTCGCTCGCATCTCTTTCCGGCTTAACAGTTGTGTGCACCCGAATCGATCGGGAAATGGTCGGGGTGCTAATAGAAAATTGACCGGGTAGAGATGAGGTGGATTTCTTATCGCTTTCAGTGCTTTGCGAGACATATGGCAAATCGGACCATGGTTGTGTTGCACATGTCGGAACGTGGCTCTTTGAAAATCAGTTCAATTTAAAGTAATTGATAATGCACATGAAATGATAAAATTTCCGAAAGTTTGATATGTTGCAGACATCGACTTCTGAACGTTACGGATTACTGGAGCCGGTACCAGAACGTAAAGAGGTTGAAGTATCAACCGGAAGTCGCTATCTTGGATTTTAAAAAGGTTCCAATTGTCCATTATCATCATCTACTTGTCAAGCCCTTTTCAAAAATATCCATATTGTTAGGGTTATCGAGAATATTGATCAACCAACGAATTTTAATAAGAATGCGAAGCAATCTTTTTTTACCAACTAAACCCAAAATAACACTTTTTTACGAACTAATTCATTTTACGAACCCCCGGTTTGGTTCGTAAATAGAGGTTACAGTGTACTGTAGGAAGGTGACTTCCGTAAGCCTAAGCTCCATGTTCACTGCTATAACATATTCTACCTCATGATCGTATAGAAACAAATTGGAACGACAAGAATAAATACGTTTCCTCTGTTCTAGGGATAATGCACACTAGATTAAGAGGCTGTTATTTATCGATGACTTTGCTCGTGTGTAGCTCTGACTCGAACAGTAGTAGAAAGTAAACAATCACTATTCGTTCTCTGCTAATATTTGAGATATCGATTCATGTATATTTTTTAACATAACAACAAATTAAGTACTTTTTTTTTTTTCAATTCGTTTATTTGATAAGGCAGGTTTGCGTTAGCTTAAAGGTGCCAATTTTGTTTTGTTTTACATTTTAAATTACTTAAAACTAGGGGCTTACATATTGATTTTTGAAATTAAACTAAGGCTAATTTATAGCTATACATATACACAAGGGGGTAGTATATTTTCGTAAGATTAGAGGGGTCATTTAGTTTTTATGGCAATATGGTTTGACATTTTTAGCAATGAGATTATTGGAGCAAATAATGTTTAACCAAGGGGGAAAATTTTTACGACTATCTTAAAAGTAGAAATAATTAGAGGGCGTGATTAAATTTTGTAAAGATTCGGAGACATTAATTAGAGTTATTTTATGTGGTAGTAGAGTTGGGCATTTTCAACGAGATCATATAATATAATAGTTAAAACTAGAAAAGGCAAGCAGAGCTAAATGCTTCATGAAGATATTTGGGGGGGGGGGGGGGAGGGGTGTTACTTCTGTGTACACTCAGGTTTTTTTTTACGCGGGGGATACGAGCCGCGTAAATGAAAACCGCGTAAATGAAAACCGCGTAAATTTCAAAATCCGCGTAAATGAAAACCGCGTAAATTTCAAAATCCGCGTAAATGAAAACCGCGTAAATTTCAAAATCCGCGTAAATGAAGACCACTTAAATTTAAGAATCCGCGATAAAGGGAACCTCATTGATGGATACCGCGTAAATTCCAAAATCCGCGTAAATGAAAACCGCGTAAATTTCAAAAACCGCGTAAATGAAAACCGCGTAAATTTCAAAATCCGCGTAAATGAAAACCGCGTAAATTTCAAAATCCGCGTAAATGAAAACCGCGTAAATTTCAAAATCCGCGTAAAAAAAACCGCGTAAAAAAATACCGCGCAAAAAAAAACCGCGTAAAAAAAAACTTGAGTGTATAAGAGTCAGGGGAAGTAGGGTGGACAAACATGGCAGGGGGAGAACATTATTTCAGTTTCAGACTTCGGGAGATCAACGGATGGATTACAGAATCAGGGTGGTCTTCATCAGGAAGAATCATGTACTGGGACGCCGGGTGGTCGTTCTCGAGATGGCAGGGGTTTCTCCAGACGATTTCGTAGTGCGGCTCAGATGTTGATCGGCTACATTTCGAGTTGTGCGTGTGATGTTCGTGCTTTAGGTCCCGTGTTGCCCAATCGCGGTGTTGGGGGGAATATATATGGAAGCTATGCAAAGGCTTTTACCTTTGGTTGTTACTTGACAAGCGACAACTTCAATACCTGTTATCGAGGGAAGGTTAATTCTGTAGAAGGAATAGCACTTTTTGATCCCCAAAAGCACTCCTCCATAGGGGGTGTCTCGATCCAGGCGAATAATATTAAAGTCGTGGAAGTTGAGATCTATGTCGGAAGTTAACCAAGTTTCACATAATGCAAATGCCTCGCAACTCAAATTATTTATTAAAATTTTGAAGGAATCGATTTTCGGGATGATACTTCTGCAATTCCACTGTAGAACAGTGATCAAATCCGTGACCTCGTTCGATGAGTTAGCCATCGAAGGATACAATCGCTGAAAGGAGGGGCCATTTAGCAGTCAACTGCTTCAAAAATGTTCTTATTGTTCTTAATGTTTGTTGGCTCATTCGACAGGGATGTTTTGTGTCGCCTTGGAGTCGCATCAAACCATCGTGGGTGTATGGTACAGGTGGAAGAGAGCGCTTCTGAGAATGATAAGGAAAAAGGGGCAGTTAAAGTTGGATATTGATGGTTTTTATGAAGGTGTATATAAGGGACATATAGAGGACATCGCGGCTTGCCAACACATCTCGAACCGGGACGTTGGGTGGTCTTCCTCGGGCCCGGAGGGTGTCCATTAGCCGAGACCTGGCGGAACTGTACTCGGTGCACGCCCAGACTATGTGCTCTATATCGTGATAACCGTCGCCACAAGCGCAGATACCACTCTCCACGAGCCCAATACGTCGGAGATGTGCATCCAGCGTGTAATGGTTCGCCATGAGTCGGGACATCACACGAATGAAGTCACGACCCACATCCATCCCCTTGAACCAAGGTTTCGTCGATACCTTAGGGACTATCGAATGTAGCCACCTTCCTAGCTCCCCATTGCTCCACGAGGTTTGCCAACTTTCGAGGGTTCTCTGATGAGTAATACTGAAAAATTCGTGGAAGCAAATTGGTCTTTCAAAAACGTCACCTTCAATGGCACCCACCTTAGCTAAGGAGTCCGCCTTCTCATTGCCCGGAATGGAGCAATGAGAAGGGACCCACACCAAGGTAATCTGGAAAGATTTGTCAGATAAAGCACTCAGTAGCTCCCGTATTTTCCCCAAAAAATACGAGGAATGCTTTCCATGTTTCATCGAGCGAATAGCGTCAATAGAACTCAGACTATCCGAGACGATGAAGTAATGGTCTGCGGGTAATGTGTCAATGACTCCAAGGGTATACTGAATAGCAGCTAGTTCTGCGGCGTAAACTGAAGCAGGGTCACTGAGTTTGTAGGAGGCGGTGAACTTTTGATTGAAAATACCGAAGCCAGTGGACCCTTCGAGGTTTGATCCGTCAGTATAAAACATCTTAGAACAGTCGACTTCTCGGAATTTATTATAAAAAATATTTGGAACCACTTGTGGGCGTATATGGTCCGGAATTCCAATAATCTCATCTTTCATGGATGTGTCGAAGAAAACAGTAGATTCAGAGGTATTTATGAAATGCACACGGTTGGGATTGTAAGAAGAAGGATTAATATTTTGCGCCATGTAGTCAAAGTACAGGGACATAAAACGGGTCTGAGAATTGAGCTCAACAAGCCTTTCGAAATTTTCAATCACCAACGGGTTCAAGATATCGCATCGAATGAGCAATCGATATGAGAGTTCCCAAAATCGATTTTTCAGCGGGAGAACGCCCGACAGGACTTCGAGACTCATCGTATGGGTCGACTGCATGCACCCTAAGGCGATACGCAAACAACGATACTGAATTCTTTCGAGTTTGATGAAATGTATGTTCGCGGCGGATCGAAAGCAGAAGCATCCGTATTCCAGTACCGACAGTATCGTTGTTTGATACAACCTAATTAGGTCTCCTGGGTGGGCACCCCACCACGTTCCGGTTATTGTACGAAGAAAGTTGATCCTTTGCTGGCATTTCTGTTTCAGATACCGAATATGGCATCCCCAAGTACCTTTCGAGTCGAACCAGACCCCTAGATATTTTACTGTGAAGACCTGAGCTATAGTTTGACCCATTAATAGAAGCTGTAGTTGTGCTGGTTCACGCTTCCTAGAAAATACAACTAGCTCAGTTTTCTCCGTGGAGAATTCGATACCCAGCTTAATAGCCCATGCAGACAAATTGTCCAAGGTATTCTGTAATGGTCCTTGTAGATCGACAGCTTTGGGTCCCGTAACAGACACCACGCCATCGTCTGCAAGTTGTCTTAACGTGCAGGAATTGTCAAGACATTCATCAATGTCGTTGACGTAGAAATTGTATAACAGGGGGCTTAGACATAAGCCCTGAGGAAGGCCCATGTAGCTAAATCGTGATGTCGATAAGTCACCATGCGAAAAATGCATGTGCTTTTCCGACAACAAGTTTAGTAAAAAGTTGTTTAAAGTCGCTGAAAGACCATGCTGGTGCAGCTTCTCTGAAAGAATGTTGATAGAAACTGAATCAAAAGCCCCCTTTATATCTAGGAACACTGATGCCATCTGCTCTTTACTAGCATAGGCCATTTGAATTTCGGTTGAGAGCAACGCAAGACAATCATTCGTCCCTTTGCCTTTGCGAAAGCCAAATTGTGTATCTGACAGTAAGCCATTTGCTTCGACCCAATTGTCGAGGCGGGATAGGATCATTTTCTCGAACAACTTCCGGATACAAGATAGCATTGCGATCGGTCGATACGAATTGTGGTCGGAGGCTGGTTTTCCTGGTTTTTGGATGGCGATGACCTTCACTTGCCTCCAATCGTGTGGGACAATGTTAGCCTCAAGAAACTTATTAAATAAGTTCAACAAGCGTCTCTTGGCAGAGTCTGGCAGATTCTTCAACAAGTTGAATTTGATTCTGTCTGGCCCTGGAGCTTTATTGTTACACGACAAGAGAGCAAGTGAGAACTCCACCATCGAAAAAGGTGTTTCGTTCGCGTTATCGTGACGGGACGCGGCGCGGTAGATCTTCTGTGCCGGGGCGGAATCCGGACAAACCTTCTTGGCGAAATCGAATATCCAACGGTTTGAATATTCCACGCTCTCATTAGTACTGATTCGATTTCGCATACGTCGGGCTGTTCCCCAAAGAGTGCTCATCGATGTTTCTCTCGTTAATCCGTCGACGAACCGGCGCCAATAACCGCGTTTTTTGGCTTTCATCAAACTCTTCATTCGCTTGTCTAACGTCGCGTACTGTCGAAAACTAGCGGGTAACCCGTCGTTCCGGAAGGTCTTAAACGCGGCGGCCTTCTCTGCGTACACGTCTGAGCACTCTTTATCCCACCAGGGATTGGGAGAACGTTTTTGTATGTTCGCGCCGGGTACTGGCTTAGTCTGAGCTTGATTCGCGCTGTCGAGAATCAAGCCAGCCAAAAAGCTATACTCTTCCTCCGGAGGAAGTTCTTGAGTAGATTCGATGTTGTCGGATATCGCGGCAGCATAGCTCTTCCAATCGATATTTCGTGTGAGGTCATACGAAATATTGATTGTTTCCAATGGCCTTGAGCCGTTATTGATTGAGACTACGATCGGCAGATGGTCGCTACCGTGGGGATCAGGGATTACCTTCCACGCGCATTCTAACTTTAGCGAGGTCGAGCAAAGGGATAAATCTAATGCGCTTGGGCGCGCTGGTGGGGGAGGAATCCGTGTCATTTCACCCGTGTTTAGAATTGTCATGTTGAAGTTGTCGCAAATATTGTGAATTAAAGAGGAACGGTTATCATCATAAAGGCAACCCCATTCCGTACCGTGAGAGTTAAAGTCGCCTAAAACTAGTCGCGGTGCAGGCAGGGATTCTATGATGTCATGTAGCCGGCGATGCCCAATCGCGGTGTTGGGGGGAATATATATGGAAGCTATGCAAAGATCTTTGCCTTTGGTTGTTACTTGACAAGCGACAACTTCAATACCTGTTATCGAGGGAAGGTTAATTCTGTAGAAGGAATAGCGCTTTTTGATCCCCAAAAGCACTCCTCCATAGGGGGTGTCTCGATCCAGGCGAATAATATTAAAGTCGTGGAAGTTGAGATCTATGTCGGAAGTTAACCAAGTTTCACATAATGCAAATGCATCGCAACTCAAATTATTTATTAAAATTTTGAAGGAATCGATTTTCGGGATGATACTTCTGCAATTCCACTGTAGAACAGTGATCAAATCCGTGACCTCGTTCGATGAGTTAGCCATCGAAGGATACAATCGCTGAAAGGAGGGGCCATTTAGCAGTCAACTGCTTCAAAAATGTTCTTACTGTAGGGAGAAAAGCTAACAACAGACTTTTAATAGGATCAGTTATATTGAAAGTTTTTATTATCCAGTCCACAATGTCCGAGAGTTTGACAATTCCAGTGCCGCGATTATTCTCGAACTGAAACAGAGGAACACTTGGGATTTTTGATGTTCCGGGAAGTGCTGGGAACTCCTTCTCTGAGTTTAATCCTCCGAGACCAGGAGCTAATTGCTTCGGTTTGGTTGCAACACTTCCAATAGATGTGACTTTCTGAGTCCCGTCAAGGGATACCTTCTGGCCTTTACAACGAACTTTAGGAGAGGAAATGTTCCTCCTCTTCCTATAACTTCTAGGCGCCCTAGTAGATGTTCCCTCTTGTGGGTCATCAGCCTCGCCCTCGTTAGGAGGCAAGTGAGCATAGATGTTTGTTGAGGTTGGTGGTGTAGCTTTCTTTAGCATTTCTGCAAAAGAACGTTCGGATCGTCCAGCAAGGGAACGTTTGAGTTTATCCCCGCGTAGTTTGTACGCGGGACATGCCGAGATATCATGCAGATTCTCTGCACAGTAAGGACACTTCTCAGCATTCTTACTGCACGAATCATCTAGATGATTCTCCCCGCATTTTCCACAGCGGGCCTTATTGCTACAATGGGTGGCTGTGTGACCCAATTGTTTACACTTTGTGCAATTCATGACCCGCGGCACAAACAGACGCACAGGCAGACGAACCTTGTGCAAGAGGACGTAATTTGGCAAAGCGGTACCAGCGAAGGTCAACCGATAAGAGTTTGATTGGGGGTACGTTTTTGAACCATCCCCCGCAACTACTACTGAGTGCAAACGTTTGCACTCGAGTATTTTCACTGGCTGAAGTAAGCGGTCTCTGAAACGGCCAACCCCGTACTGCAGCAGATCCTCGCATGTCAAACTGTCATCGGTGACAACGCCTTCAGACTGTACTTTCACAGCTGGAATATACACGTGATAGTCCTTCGTAAAGTGCTCGCAGCAAGCAATATCGTTTGCCTGCTTTGAGTTAGTCAGCACGACCCTCAGCCTGTCTGAGCGGACCTTTTTTATTTCGATCACAGCCGAGAACCGTTCCGTCAGGTCTTTTGAAATCTGTAATAGATTCAGCGATTTTGTTTTGGGCCGAAAGAAGACCACAAAGGGACCGGTCGAGAGCTCTGGATATTGTTTGGGTCGAGGGAGAGCCTTAGAAGTCGACTCGATCTCCATTTGGCCATCCGGGGAGGAAGCCATCGACACCGTCAATGCACGGGGTCAGCACCCGCGCAGACGGGAAAAAGCCGTAAATGTATCAAAAAGGTAGATTTCACTTATCTGTATACTCGTTTCCCACGACGCACCAGTCCAGCTTAAATAGCTGGTTATTGTTCAATCCTCGCTTTACGAACAAAAGGTTGAGGAATGTGGCCTAACGGTTAACACACGCACAAAAGAATAAAAGTCCAAACCTCGAAGAGGCAGAGAATGGCAAAATAACCTTGAACGCGGATTACTGCACTGTTCTTTTTCCAACAGACCGAAAACAAAACACTTCTATCTCGATCGAGCGATGCGTAGAGACTGAAAATTAAGTACTTATTTTGTTGTCAACGAAATATTTCAATAGCTCTATGAGTTTTCATTTGCTAGTGACATGGCTGGGAAAATAGGGCCCCTGATATGTTGTTGATCTTAGAAAAAGCGTGAAGTCCAAGCCACCATTTTGTCAAGCAAATGTCAGTCAGTCCGTAGATTGTTCGTTAAGATTTCTGATGTTCCACTAGGCCGAACCCACCTTCAGATTGGTAGCCTTCGCATTTCACTGATTTAAGTAGATTTCTCGTCCAGAAAAATTAGATACCCGATAAATAGGCAAATTTGAACTAATCCCTGCAAGATTTTCAAAGCATTTTGTGTTTGTAAACAGTTTCTCTTGGTCTATTTATTTTACAGTTTCAACTAATGTGGTTCCGAAATATTCCTCATGCAAGAGGAGAAAACAAAAAAAGTGAACATTTACTCGAAAAGCGTCAACTCGGGAGCTGATAAATATGCTGGATGTCCAGAAAGTAAGTGTGATTAACAAGTACAAGGAAACTCTCACAATTGCATGCCATTCTTGTCAACTGCCGTTAATGGTCTTTCGGTAAATCAAGCCTAATCCCAATACGTCAGATTATAATCAGGCGAAAAAACCTACACGACCAGGTAATGATAGAACTCAATCGATGTGGCTGTATCGACAATGAAATTTATGGAAATTTCAAACAAATCCTTGTTTATGGCCAGATTCCTGAAAAATTCAAATTTGTTTTCGTGGATAACTTCACGAAAAATAAATATGATTTGGCAAGTGATTTGTTCCTTCAGCAAGAAAACTGGAGTTTTAGTGATAGTTCTCAGTCGACCGTAACCGGTAGTAGACGTAGTTGAACGGCGCTACGCTTCAAGTATTTATTCGATTGATTTAGGTCGCGCGCGATTTTCGAAAAAAAAAACTGCATTATGTCATGCAGTGTTCGATCGTGTTCAATTAGTGATGACCGTTTCGTATGGAAGTGCGAGTTTTGCAACAGATTATATCACGCGGCCTGTAGAGGAGTGCAACGGCACCAAGAGCATCACATCACGTCTTTTATGATTCCTCTATGCTCGGATTGTCAGCATAATCTTAAAACGGGCATTGACACACGTAAAGTGCTTTTCCAACAGGAGCAGCTGTTTAATTTAATCAAGACGCAAACGGATTCCAATCTTTGAATGGCTGCCGACATTAAAAAGTTGAACGCATTTGGTAAACTGTTCGACAACATTGATCACCAGCTAAAAGAAATAGTGACTAATGTAAATAATATCACTTGCGCGAAAGTTGATTATGAGGTGTCAACATTATCTCGCGCTATGGAAAACAACGCGTTCAATAAGGCCGATGAGCTCGTTGTTTTAAAAAATCATATAACGTCATTATTCAACATATCTATGGAATCCACAAGGATGCGCATTGAGGAGTACGTGGTGGAGCTCACTACTGACCTGACTCGTGAGCTAAAAAAATGTGGCGCGAAATTCAGAATTTAACAAGGCGTCGCAATGCAACCAACATACAGGTAACCAGTAGTTTTCTGCTCGTGATGCTCTTGACGAAATAAAATCACAAGCCAGCGCTGTTGGTGACGATATTTTAGACGAAGTAAGGGCAATTGCCGCGACAATTAGTACCCTTGAAACCAGTGTTAATAATGCTCGTTTAACACCTGCGGTGTCTCCCCCAGTCTGATGGACAAATTGACCGTTGTTCCAAATAAAACTGCTATCTCAGGTTCGCTGCATAATCAAGTGGAAAAAGATGGATGGCGCACGCTTCGTTCGAAAAGAGTGTGGCGCTCCGACTGATCAGAATATGACTTACGAAAACAGCGTCGTATTAAACAACAAAAAGAGAAAGATAAAGCTGCAAAGAGTAAAAAATCGAGAAGAAAACAGGGTACAAGATATAGCAATATCAACAGTAATAACAATAACAACTACAACAACAAAGATAGCAAGTGCAGTAAGAACAGGGACCGCAACAAGTACAACAATAACAATAATCACAACTACAACCAAAATAGAAACAACAACAATAGCAACAAAAACAACAGCTACAAGTCCAATAATACCACCAAAAACTTCAATAGAAACAGGCACAACATAAACAATAACGACCACAACGGAAACAGAAACAACAACATTAACAGCAGTAACAACAACAGCAACAACAATCACAGAATAAGCAATTACAACAGAAACAGCAACAACAACTACAACATAAATAACAAAAACCACAACGAAAACAGAAACAGCAACAGCAGCAACAACAACAACAGAAACAGCAACTGCAATAGAAACAACAATGGTCTTAACAACAATCACCATAACAATCAACATCATTGTTCATCTTGCTCCTGTGAACGTTCGTGTTTTCGCCAATTTTAACGCACTTCTCAGAGGTAGATCGGGACAAACATGACGCAGCTGGTAACAGTACAATAGTTTTAGGTAATATTTTTACGCATAACGAATCACAACCAACTTCTTCGAAAGCCACTGAAATTTTGGTTCACTGTCAAAATTTCAATAGAATGAGGAGCGCCGTACAGATGAACGAAATCCATAAGAATGTATTAGGCTCCTCATTTTCGATAATTCGAGCTACCGAAATAAGTTGGAATGAGGATGTAAAAAGTGAAGAGGTTTTTGATAGTAACTATAATGTTTTAAGAGATGATCGTGATTTACGACTAACCCAAAGAATGTCAGGCGGAGGAGTTCTCATCGCAGTTTCATCTATATTTAATTGCGATCTTATTGTTTCACCAAAATTCAAAGAATTTGAACATGTATGGGTTAAAGCACATATCGCTGATGAAATCCACATTTTTGTCTCAGTGTACTTTCCATCGGATCTAGCTTGCAAATCAACATATGAGATTTTCTTTCAAGCAGCTGAAGAAATAATCTCTAATTTTCCTCAAGAATTTAAGTTCATATTTATGGTGATTTTAATCAGCGGAACTTAGATTTTATTCTTGACTCTGAAAATGAGAGCATTCTACTTCCTGTCGTTGGTGAAAACGAAACATTACAATATATGTCTGAGAAAATTGCATTGCTAGGACTCAATCAAATAAACCATATAAAAAATGTAAGGGTTGTGTACAGGACACGACCACGGTGACATTAAAAATGTAGTTTTTTTCAAGAGCGTGCAAATGAATTTTATCTATCACACATATCGACTCACGTTCTTGTTCACTCGCCTGTTTTCATATGTTACAATTTGCTATATACCCTCCCCATCAAAACATAATTTATTGAAGGTCTTTTAACGGTAATCTATTAATTAATCAAGTATCTCACTAGGTGATTGGCATTATTTGGCTGATCCATCTAGTAAAAATAGGCTGGTCTGTCTAGAAAATATATTCAAAAGAAAAGTTCCATATTGAGAGCTGTGATGAGGAAGCCCACACCCGCCAACGGAAATATACAGATTCTCCATGAAATATGAAATTCCATTTTCCATTTAAATTTTCAATAATGTACTAATAAACTTAAGTAAACAATCTTAAGTTTAAGTATTTCTTGATCGTTCGCACTACCAGTTAAAACGGGTTTTTATGCTATCTTGGTGACATTTTTCTTGTTGCTAATTATTAACACGTGTTATAACTCTGTAGTGTAAACATTGTATTATTAAACCAATTCTGCAGCGTTTTGTTATATAGGTGTTTTATGTGGTAATAGGACTGACATAATTATATCTTCAGTACAGCAGTTTGTTTCATAATTTAAAACAGATTTATTTTTAAATTTAAATTAGTATATCCAACCGTTCTATTTGTTGTATACTTTAAAACGCAATTAGAACTGTGTTTTAAATACATAGGGTAGGGCAGATATTCTGACTGGATAAACTGGGAAAACAATTTTAAGTCCAGTAACGCTTAAGACATGGCTTGAATTTGAATCGAAAAAGAACACCCGCTTAAACTGCTGCTGAGACGGTAAGTTCTGTTTTAAAATTTTCCGTTGTGTGTAGTACGAAACAAAAGTGTTTGAAATTAGAAAACAAAAAGTTCTGCTGGGAATGTGATTGTTTCCGATGCAATTACACTCAGATTTTTCACGCAGAGGATACAGGCCGTGTAAATGAAAACCGCGTAAATTTAAAAAAACGCGTTAATGAAAACCGCGTAAATTTCAAAATCCGCGTAAAAAAACCTGAGTGTACTCTCCTATCCTCCTACGCTGCTGAACAGTGCAATAACTACAGAAGCACGTTGTCAGATGCCTTACTGATAAAAAACATATAACCGAAATTTGAAAAATGAAAACCAATAGGCTCTTTACCCTACGCAGCTACAAAGCGCCGTAAACATGGATTAACAAGTTACAACGCACACGCATGCATAACAATAAATATATTTTTTTCAAACGCAACACTCTTAAGCAGCACACACCGTATTGAATTAAATCCAAACCACCCCGCCCACCCACTTTGCAAATCATTCTGTGACACCGCGCTGGTAGCCGAAAAATCCGCACACGGCCACCGCTGCCGAAAATGCATAGCGTCTACCGCTTATTGTAGTGCCCAGACGCTGCAGCCATGATCTTACCCGTTCGACATAAGAACAAAAACTGATTCAAACGGGTACGCGTCACCTCTATTTATAAACTAACCGTATATGGTTTAGTCACTTAGGTGCGAGTGTGTGCAAATGCCAACGTTACCGAAAATCGATAGCGCTTATTGCATCGCCCGGAGACGACGTTGCTCGTGTGGGATAAGAGCAACAACTGATTTAAACGGACATGCGTTGCTTCTATTTATGACTTTTCGTGTTTCATTGAGCAACTAACCTGCCCTCTCTTGACGGCTGTGTCCGAGAAATCTGCCTCACGAATGGTAATTTTCCCGTTTTTCGTGAACTTTTTAATTTTACCATTTTCCAAAAGTCTACTTTTATTGGGGAGATATTAAATTATTACCAATATTTAAGTTAGGTGTTTCTGAATCGGTTGGTGTATGAATGATTAGAATCCATCTAGTAATATCGGAGTTATAAGCGTGCAAACCTTACATAGTTTCGTTACATGGGAGATAGTTTAGATTTTAGAATGACACCTAGCCCCAGATAGTGGAGTAAGACATTTTTAATGTCAAAAATCAATACAATCGATATTTAGATCTGCTATTAACAAACATAAATGAAGATTTCTGTGTTGATGAATCTTATTCTCCCTTATGGAAAAATGAAACGTTTCACACAGCAATAGAATTCTCTATTTTTGTGCACAAGAATCATAATTCCATTGATTGTGACTTCGAGGACGTCTTCGATTATAGAAAAGCAAATTATGAAAATATTAAATATAAATTAAGCAGTGCTAATTGGCAGTCCCTTTTAAAGAATCAAGAGAACATTGAATGTGCAGTGAAGATCTTTTATAATATTTTATGGTAAATAATACAGGATGAAGTTCCACTCACGAAAAAACGACGAAATCATGCATCCAAAAATCCAGTTTGGTTCAACAAGGAAATTATTAATTTGAAAAATCGGAAGCAAAAAGCTCACAAAATTTACAGGAAACACAATAATCAGGATAATTTGGAAAAATACTTCAATATTCATGACCAACTAACTTTGGCTTTTTCTTCGGCACTAACTGTATATAATGCAAAAACTAAATATGAGATCAAGTCATGCCCTTTTTTAATTACATCAAAACTATGTTGAATTCATGCAACTTCCCATCAAAAATATCTTCAGATGGGAAAGAGCGTGAAACTTCAAAAGATATTTGAAATCTCTTCGCGACATTTTTTCAAGAAATTTATTCTAACTATTCAGACAATGATCGTGACCTTGAATATTTTTCTTATTTTCCTGATCATTCAAGGGATGCTGGTGTCAGTCACATTAATGTTCAAGATATCTTGTCTGGTCTCAATGATCTAGATGCCACTAAAGGCTCAGAACCTGATGGAATTCCACCTGCTTTCATAAAGAATTTAGCAAATGAGCTCACGTCACCTTTATTCTGGCTGTTCAATAAGTCACTAGAATCTGGTATTTTCCCAAAAGATTGGAAAAAATCTTTTCTATTACCTATTTATAAATCGGGTAAAAAATCTGACATTTAATGATTACTCGTTAAATGCCATGGATAAAGGAAATCATATAGAAGCTCTTTACACTGACTTCAGCAAAGCTTTCGATAAACTGGACATTCCCATGTTAATTTTCAAACTTGAAAAATTGGGAATCGAGATGAGACTGCTCAATTGGATTAAGTTGTATTTAACAGATCGCCAGCAAATAGAAAAATTTTATGAGATGAAATCTGATATAATAAAAGTTACCTCCGGTGTTCCTCAAGGTTCACACATAGGACCTCTTCTTTTCATTTTATATGGCAACGACATCTCTCTTATTTTAAAAAACGCTTTTAATCCACCTAACAGTGTGATGAGACATTTCTTATAACTCTTATCACTCTCTTCGGATATTATATCGTTTGAGAACATTTAGAACTTGATGCTTCGCGATGTTTTTGATAACACATACTACATGGGATAGTGGCAGGACTTAGAGAATCGCTCAAATCAGCATAGGACAACATCAGTGCTAGAAATCTCAAACCAAATCAATGGGAAAGCGAAAAAATGGCCCATAAAATAGACATACAAACGAATTATTGATAATGCTCTGTTAATAAAATATCTAAATTGTGGTGGGAAAACTGAATTTTCCTAAAGGGGTTATATATTGTACTGAGCCAAAAAAAATCGATTTTTTTTAATCGATTTGAAGTTTGTACTTTACTCAAATTTCCAACGCGACTGAGAACTAAGAAATCAACGCTTTTTCTTGAAAAGGGCAATACTAGCGATACTTGGTTTTATTTCCTATTTAAGAACTATTGTGTTTTTTACATCCTAGATTGCATGATTCATTGATTGAAACCCAAAATTTCATAAAGTATTTGAAATTATTAAATTAAAATTTGTTTTTGCGATTGAAATTGACAAAATGAAAGTATCGCCCCTTTGGCGATTGTTTACTTTTTCGGTCGCACCTATCAGCATTGAAGTATCGCCCTTACGGTTTTTTTATACAATAAATACCGTTCTGCACCACCGATTTCGTCCGGCTTTTTTCAATAGCGATCATTGTTACTATTTACAGCTGGTATCAGCTTGATAATCCTAAAAAATACGAAAATAACAGTTTCGCCTCTAAACTGCTAGCAAAAAAAGTATCGCCCTGTTTGTTTGCATGGAGCGTGGAGGGCGAAACTTTAAATAAACAAACAAAAATACAGTTTCGCCCGTTGTATTTTTTGCTGTAGTTTAAGAAAGCAATATCGTAGAATCAAAATTTTTAGGTTAATTGGTTGCGTTTCAAAGCCCTCATTCGCATGTATGAAAAAAGCCTTATGTTTACATTTGTAAGTATCGCCATTTTCACAAAAAAAGGGTTGAAATGAAATCGCAGCTCCGGATATTACGCTATCTCTGAAGTGCATGCGTGCATAGTTCCAAATTTTACTTCGACATCGACTTTTTCTAAAGGTGACTTCCCAGTAGTATCCTTGATTTGAATTATTATCGCTAATCCTAATGCCAAAGAACAAATAAAAACCTCACGAAAACGAACCGTTTGGGAAAATCATCATCATTACTGGAATTTTCATTTTCACGAAACTTTTCGATAACCTTTCGTCACTTGCGTTAATGCACTGGGTGCACAGTGCTCTGAAAATCTAGCGAAATCGTCTTAGGGCACCAGCGGGTCGGTAAAGAATACTAAAAATTAATTTTCATTCCATAATTTTCAGTTCAGCAATTCGAGAAATCGTGCTCACCGCAAGCCCTGAAAAATAGACTACGTTGTGAAGCGATGGTCACTATTTATTAAAAAATCACGGTTAAATAAAAAATAAAACTATTAAAAAATTTCAAATAGTTTGTAATTTTCACAAACTTATTAGGAAAAAATGTTTAATAAGCTTTCGTAATATTGTGTAGGACAAAAGCTGAAAATTTCAGTATTTTCTCTATCTGCAACATATAAACCCTTAAGTATACCAATTAATTGGTATACGAATTGGAATAGGTTCGCCAAATTTTGGAAGAAGTCTATAAAATAACCCCTTGAAAACTACCTAAAAATTGTTGTAGTTCGATGCAATAAAAAAAATCTCCAAAAATGAAATGTACCTATTAATGTGAAACACAGCTAATAATACATACAATAAAGACCCATTATTATCAGTCTCATTCTTCTCGTTCCTTGATGTAGTCTGATAACTATTTCTGATTATGAACTTTTTATTTTCGCATATTTCGCATATCTTCATGATAAGGAAAACATGTTCAAGAAAGGATTTACTCGAATTCAGTCTTGTTCGTCTGCTAGAGCCCATCAAACATATGTTCATATTTGACTGATAAAATCGAGGTTTCAATGTGTTATAATAGATATTCAGCATTCGAAGAAGTTTCTTTTGAACGAGTGTAGAACGACTTTGTTTCTACTTACTTGAAATCAGCGTCGTAGCCAGAAATTCGGTTTGGTGAAAATCGATCATTCTGTCCAAACCGCATAATTTCGAAACCGTAATTTTTGAAGTTTTAAAATTATGCAGAATTAATTTTTCAGAAAATAGAAACAGAGTTCGTGTCTTTAGCGAATTTGTTGAGACTTTATTGTAGTCATGAATATTAACCTGAAAAAATTCACCATAAATACTTCTTGGACGATGTACCGTCAAAATTATTTTATCAAATGATGCGCTGTTTAACGTTTGTAAAACTCATCGAAGATACTAAACCTCCGAAATTGGCGGTTTCAAAATGATGCTATCTTGACCTAAAATTACTGTTTTTAAACATTTGACGCATACATATAATTGGTCATACAACAAAAATAAAATGCTCATCAAAATCGATCAGAGCCTGCTAGAATCGAATGGAAATCGTTATTTTTCATAAATTTCTCTCTACATTCGGAAAGTGTTATCCTCATTATTAATCATATTACGTTTTCGTCTTAACTCGACGCATTCCAAAAATAAAAACCTGTTTTAATCCACCTAGTGATGCAATTGTGCTTGTCTCATTTGTCCAGACTACGATTCCATGGCTGGTTATGTTCAATACAATGGTGAAAATGAATATTACATGTACGATTTGCACATACATACAATGGATCGACAGCCACGATCTTGAGATACTATGTGATACTGAAACATCGCTTGAAACCAGTGGCGGATCATGGAGAAAGATCCGGGAGGTCCAGGTCCTGCCGAAAATTTTCAACTTGTTAAGAAATTTTAAACTAGTTTTAATTTTAAAGTAGCAACCCCTCACTGCATACTCCCTCCGGGCCGGTATAACTGACGCTTTTTGGAGTGATTGCGTAACCTTTCTATATGAGAAAAGAAAAAATGTACCAAAGTCCAAAGAAGTCAATTTTTGTCAAACATCTCAATGTTTCATGCATTTTAAAGTCATTTGGCATCAAAAATACAAATTTGATTTTGAAAATTTTTCATTTCAGTTTATATGGGAATTTGCTGTGTGATTGCACTCTTCAACTCGTAACTCCGGAACCGGAAGTCCAATCAATAAAAAAATCAATTGCAGCCGATGGGAAGGTTGTACCTTTAATTTGAGACTAACTTTGTGCAAATCGGTCCAGCCATCTCTGATTAACAGAGGTCACATTTTTTTTCCACATACACACATACATACACACACAGACATTTTCCGATCTCGACGAACTCAGTCGATTGGCATATGACACACGGCTCTCCGGGTCGGGATTAGATTGACGAATTTTAGAGTTAATGAGAAAGGCAAAAACATTTTTAGCAAATGTTGAAAGTTATGCATTTTTTGGTGAGCAGTTCTATGTTTCAGACATTAAATCAATTTTAACTTCGCTTCCTATTAAATAAAGACCCTTATTACAGTACATTTCTACAAAAACGAGCTCAATTTGAAAATAAATCTGAGGATTATGATTGATTACAGAACTCTGGAATTTTCTATTGGAATATTTTCAGGCAGGAATTTGATATTGATGCTATTAGACAACTGTGAAATCAAGACCAATAGATCAGTTACATATCAGGACCCCATTCCGACAATTTATCAAAAGTCCTCATGATGTTTACAACAACAGGTTATCAATCTACGGATCAGATAATTGTTATTGTAATATTGAATTAAATCAGTCTGCATCAATAAATTTTCAACTTCAATCCAATATTTTTTTTTTGGGTCTGGTGGGGGGGGGGGGTGGTTGTATGGTGTTAAACCCCAAAACCTTCTCTTGGCTACGCCGTTGCTTGGAGTTATTTATTTCGCTTTTCATTTTCCGATATGTTTCAGATCGATCCGATGGTTATAAGTTAGAAAAAATGCAGTCAGAAGGTTCGCACAAATGAACATTTTTGTACTGATAAGTTATCAAGTTCCTACCAGACAACTTGGAAGTGTTCGGTGATTATTTCTAGCGGTTGTAGATAGAAAAATGAAATACAAAATTCGATTTATCGAAATAATATTTGGCTTATTTCAATGGATTATTACTAAATTGAACAATAAATAGGCGACAAAGAGTAATCCACAAACAACAAGCCATAACTTTTAAAGTATTCAAAATAGATATTTGAAGTCTTCAGTAGTTATTCGCAAAAGTAAGAGCTACAAATTTGCTAAAGCCATCATTTCGATATAATCACTTCCCAGAAAATTTGTGAAAATATCTCACTCATAGGGGGATTAATCAGCAAAAGCACAATACCAAAAGAAAGGTCATATTGCCTCCATTAAATTCTCCGAAGATACTATTGACCTAAAATAAGCCGTTTTGGCGTTAGTAATAGATTACATGTTTTTGGTCATATTTCTGGCAATGGGAAATGATAAAAATCTTTCGTCCGCATTTAATGTTAAATATCTCTTTTGATAATAGTCCGATTTCAACAATCTATAGCTTTTTCGAAAGGTTCGAAACATTCATATCTTGGAAACTAAACATCAGAATCAAAAATAAATTAATAGCGTTCATACTGTTTTTTAGTTCTTTCATTCAAAATTGGTTTGGATAAGATCGGTTCAGCCATTGCTGAGAAACACGAATGAGAATTTGTCCGTTACATACACACACACACAGACATTGTCCCAAATCGTCGAGCTGTGTCGATTGGTATATAAGACTCGGCCCTCCGGGCCTCGGAAAAAATCTTGAAAGTTTGAGCGAATTCTATACATTTCTTTTATAAGAAATGTAAAACATTATAATTCTCGTATATGCGGATGATATGAAGCTATTTTTAGAAATTAGAAATAATAATGACTACAATGTTTTTCACAATGAAACAAAAATCTTTTATACATGTTGTTGTAAATGTTTACTGGACTTAAAAAATGTAATCTCGTGACTTTTAGCAGAAAACAAATTACGGCCTCCGTGTCAATTACATTAGGTGATTAAACCGTTCAGAAATGCGATAAAATAAGAGATTTAGGAGTTATCTTAGATAAAAAAATTAAAATTTGTGGAAGATTATAACACAATTGTTCATAGAGCTAGTAATATGCTTAATTTTATAAAACGCTTCGGATATCACTTTCAAGATCCTTACACAATTAAAACTCTTTACGTAGCATATGTTCGATCTATTTTAAAATATTGTAGTATTGCTTGGTCACCATTAATAAAAAAAACACGAAGTGAGAATTTAGTCAATCCAAAAGCAGTTTCTATTATATGCACTAAGCAAGTTAAGATAGACAGCATTCCCTCTTTCATCTTATGAAGCACGTTGTACGTTGATAGATATTCAAACATTGAAAGAACGTCGGGACTATGCTATGATCTCGTTTCTAAACGATATCGTCATGCAGCGTAATGACTCATCTCATCATATTGTCAAAATTAAATTTATATGCCCCTACTCGTCAATTACGCAATAGAAAATTGTTCGCGATATGTCATCACCGTACAGATTATGCTAAATTCGGACCACTAAACCAGATGATGGCTGTGTATAACGAGCATTCTGAAAGTATTGTCCCGAACAAGTTTAAAACAGTTTTTCAACTCTTTGCGGCATCATAGTACATAGGAATAGTATATAGTATAGTATATAAGTAATTAATATTTGTATAATGTAGTCTACAATTGATTGACGAATACATAAATAAACTAAGATAAGACAATTATTTGTGAAAGTATTTAAAAGGCCACAAAAGTTCATTAAGCTCCATAATGGTTCAGTTACGTGTTGGCAAAATCTAGCTAGCTGTCATGCCAGGAAGCAGCTGTACATCGACAATGGAGTCAGTTCATTTCAGAAAACGTGTTTAATCCACCTAACAGTGTGATGAGACATTTCTTATAACTCTTATCACTCTTCGGATATTATATCGTTTGAGAACATTTAGAACTTGATGCTTCGCGATTATTTTGATAACACATACTACATGGGATAGTGGCAGGACTCAGAGAATCGCTCAAATCAGCATAGGACAACATCAGTGCTAGAAATCTCAAACCAAATCAATGGGAAAGCGAAAAAATGGCCCAAAAAATAGACATACCAACGAATTATTGTTAATGCTCTGTTAATAAAATATCTATATTGTGGTGGGAAAACTGAATTTTCCTAAAGGGGTTATATATTGTACTGAGCCAAAAAAATCGAATTTTTTCAAATAGTTTATAATTTTCGCAAACTTATTAGGAAAAAATGTTTAATAAGTTTTCGTAATATTGTGTAGGAGCTGAAAATTTCTGTATTTTCTCTATCTGCAACGTATAAACCCTTAAATATACCAATTCATTACGAATTGGAATAGGTTCGCCAAATTTTGGAAGAAGTCTATGAAATAACCTCTTGAGATCTACCTAGAAATTTTTGTAGTTCGATGCAATAAAAAAATCTCCAAAAAAGAAATGTACCTATTAATGTGAAACACAGCGAATAATACATACAATAAAGACCCATTTTTATCAGTCTCATGGTGTCTTTTAGGCTGACAAAATGGGGACATTGACTAAATCGGGCAATTTTTTTTCTTTATAATAAACTGAAGCTGTTAAAATATTCTTCTCGTTCCTTGATGTAGTCTGATAACTATTTCTGATTATGATGAACTTTTTATTTTCGCATATTTCGCATATCTTCATGATAAGGAAAACATGCTCAAGAAAGGATTTACTCGAATTCAGTCTTGTTCGTCTGCTAGAGCCCATCAAACATATGTTCATATTTGGCAGATAAAATCGGGGTTTCAATGTGTTATAATAGATATTCAGCATTCGAAGAAGTTTCTTTTGACCGAGTGTAGAACGACTTTGTTTCTACTTACTTGAAATCAGCGGCGTAGCCAGAAATTCGGTTTAGTGAAAATCGATCATACTGTCCAAACGGCATAATTCCGAAACCATAATTTTGGAAGTTTTAAAATTATGCAGAGTTAATTTTTCAGAAAATAGTATCAGAGCTCGTGTCTTTAACGAATATGTTGAGACTTTATTGTAGTCATGAATATTAACCTGAGAAAATTCACCATAAATACTTCTTGGACGATATACCGTCAAAATTATTTTATCAAATGATGTTTGTAAAACTTATCGAAGATACTAAACCTCCGAAATTGGCGGTTTCAAAATGATGCTATCTTGACCTTAAATTACTGTTTTTAAACATTTGACCTATACATATAATTGGTCATGCAACAAAAATCAAATGCTCATCAAAATCGATCAGAACCTGCTAGAATCGAATGGAAATCGTCATTTTTCATAAATTTCTCTCTACATTCGGAAAGTGTTATCCTAGTTATTAATCATATTACGTTTTCGTCTCAACTCGACGCATTCCTAAAATAAAAACCTGTTTTAATCCACCTAGTGGTGCAATTGTGTTTGTCTCATTTGTCCAGACTACGATTCCATGGCTGGTTATGTTCAATACAATAATGGAAATGAATATTACATGTTCAGTACGATTTGCACATACATACAATGGATCGACAGCCACGATCTTGAGATACTATGTGATACTGAAACATCGCTTGAAACCAGCGGCGGATCATGGAGAAGGATCCGGGAGGTCCAGGTCCTGCCAAAAATTTTCAACTTGTTAAGAAATTTTAAACTATTTTGAACCCTTAAATGCGCAATGTTGTTTTAAAACAACATTGTGAAAACCATCTCAAAATTATCAAAGTGACGTATTAAAACTGTGAGACAATTTTCAGAAAGTTTGACAAAAAGTGCTTTGCGCCTTTAAGGGCTAATTTTAAAGTAGCAACCCCTCACTGCATACTCCCTCCGGGCCGGTATGATTGACGATTTTTGGAGTGATTGCATTACCTTTCTATATGAGAAAGACAAAAATGTACCAAAGTCCAAAGAAGCCAATTTTTGTCAAACATTTCAATGTTTCATGCATTTTAAAGTCATTTGGCATCAAAAATACAAATTTGATTTTGAAAATTTTTCATTTTAGTTTAAATGGGAATTTGTTGTGTGATTGCACTCTTCAACTCGTAACACCGGAACCGGAAGTCGGATTAATAAAAAATTCAATAGCAGCCGATGGGAAGGTTGTATCTTTCATTTGAGACTAACTTTGTGCAAATCGGTTCAGCCATCTCTAAGAAACAGAGGTCACATTTTTTTTCCACATACACACATACACACACATACATACACACACAGACATTTTCCGATCTCGACGAACTCAGTCGATTGGCATATGACACACGGCTCTCCGGGTCGGGATTAGATTGACGAATTTTAGAGTGAATGAGAAAGGCAAAAACATTTTAGCAAATGTTGAAAGTTATGCATTATTTTGGTGAGCAGTTCTATGTTTCATAGACATTAAATCAATTTTAACTTCGCTTCCTATTAAAAAAAGACCCTTATTACAGTACATTTCTACAAAAATCAGCTCAATTTGAAAATAAATCTGAGGATTATGATTGATTATAGAACTCTGGAATTTTCTATTGGAATGTTTTCAGGCAGGAATTTGATATTGATGCTATTAGACAACTGTGAAATCAAGACCAATAGATCAGTTACATATCAGGACCCCATTCCGACAATTTATCAAAAGTCCTCATGATGTTTACAACATTAGGTTATCAATCTACGGATCAGATAATTGTTATTGTAATATTGAATTAAATCAGTGTGCATCAATAAATTTTCAACTTCAATCCAATTTTTTTTTTGGGTGTGGTGTGGGCGGGGGGGGGGTTGTATGGTGTTAAACCCCAAAACCTTCTCTTGGCTACGCCATTGCTTGAAGTTATTTATTTCGCTTTTCATTTTCCGATATGTTTCAGATCGATCCGATGGTTATAAGTTAGAAAAATTGCAGTCAGAAGGTTCGCACAAATGAACATTTTTGCACTGATAAGTTATCAAGTTCCTTCCAGACAAGTTGGAAGTGTTCGGTGATTATTTCTAGCGGTTGTAGATAGTAAAATGAAATACAAAATTCGTTTTATCGAAATAATGTTTGGCTTATTTCAATGGATTATTATTATATTGAACAATAAATAGGCGACAAAGAGTAATCCACAAACAACAAGCCATAACTTTTAAAGTATTTAAAATAGATATTTAAAGTCTTTAGTAAAGTTATTCGCAAAAGTAAGAGCTACAAATTTGCTGAAGACATCATTTCGATATAATCACTTCCACGAAAATTTGTGAAAATAACTCACTCATAGGGGGATTAATCATCAAAAGAGTAATACCAAAAGAAAGGGCATATTACCTCCATTAAATTCTCCGAAGATACTATTTACCTAAAATATGCCGTTTTGGCGTTAATAATAGATTACATGTTTTGGTCATATTTCTGGCAATGGGAAATGATAAAAATCTTTCGTCCGCATTTAATGTTAAATATCTCTTTTGATAATAGTCCGATTTCAACAATCTATAGCTTGTTCGAAAGGTGTTCGTTAAAGCTATCTAAAAACATATAAATTGTTAATCTATATTGTCAATTTCGGCAGATAATTTAAAAAGACTGCAAAAAACGCCATTTTTACACATTCAAACATTCATATCTTGGAAACTAAACATCAGAATCAAAAACAAATTAATAGCGTTCATACTGTTTTTTAGTTCTTTCATTTAAAATTGGTTTGGATAAGATCGGTTCAGCCATTGCTGAGAAACACGAATGAGAATTTGTCCGTTACATACACACACACACACACAGACACACACACACACACACACACACACACACAGACATTGTCCCAAATCGTCGAGCTGAGTCGATTGGTATATAAGACTCGGCCCTCCGGGCCTCGGAAAAAATCTTGAAAGTTTGAGCGAATTCTATACATTTCTTTTATAAGAAATGTAAAAATATTAGGCTATAATGAAAATCAAACTAAAGAGGGAGGAAGCGGTCGCCAGATACATTGATCGGATGAAGAATTGCTGGAATCGGCTAGTCAAGGCCGTGACTAAAAGAAGGGGAGCACCGGCCGATAGCATCAATTGAGAAGTGTGAGTATTTTTTATGGATAACGATGAATGAATTGTTTCAGTTATGTCCATAAAATAAACTATAATTATCTTTGTTTCAACGTTAAATGATTTATTGAATACACCTAGTTGGAAGTGATCCATGTCTTAACGATCTAGTCTTTAATGTGTAGTATGTTGGTAATTATAATTTGTCGCTAAATTAATGAAATAATTGGTAGTTTTGCACGTAATTAATTACAATAAATCTTATAACTAAATAAAAGGAATAGCTCAATTTTCAAAATCTGTTGTTCAGTCTACTATAACCCGGACAGATAGGGGAGCATGTGCGTAGTAACAGAACTGTGAACAGTTCTACCCCTCTTGATTACTTGTACTTTATGCGAAAGCGAAGAACAATGTCTCATATTGCTTCTGCATTTAACTACACTGCCCATGATCGCATATTTGTCCTGTTTTCTATGGGATTTCCTATCTTTATGGGACTGATTTGCGATCATGGGCAGTACACCGGGGCGGTAGATGTTAAGAATTGTCGTACCTATTCATCTGTTCGTGACGATCAAGAACCCTGTGTGCAAGGACAGTCACAAAGCGTTCGCAATTAAGACCGGTGAGATCAATTTCATTTGAGATTTGAAAGAATTTTCACACAAGTGACAAGCTCGACCAAAAACTTACTTCCTGACCACATGAAATAAGAAGATTTTTTATTGCTGTCTCAAATTATAAGTGTTTTTTAATTTATTTTATTTTATTATTTATTGTGGTCGGTGTTAATTCAGACCGGACTAAGTGACAATATATTGATTTCGAGAAAATCAACTTTAAAGTACCGTGAACCGGGGTGACTTTGATCACTCGACACTTTTTTTGTAGATCGCTTATTAAACCAGAAAGTCTACGGAATCATTTTAATTTGAAATGATTTTTACTCTATACTTATAAAATACTGATTTGTTATACATTTTGAGTATATTGTTCGGTTTTTGTGTACAAAAACTACAAAAAAAACCGGAATTTTACTTTACCTGATTTTTACGAAGCTTCGTAAAGTGTCCATTTTTATAAAACAAATAAATCTCAGATTTGAGCAAGAGTAATAAATTACAAGCGAGTTTTTATTTTCCTTTAGATTGGGATATGTTAAATTTAGTTTTAAGAGTTTGTTTATTTTTAATACATTTTTTGTGAAACTAGTTGGCAATTATTTCAAATAATTTTAAGTTAAAATTCGCAACATTTTTTTTATTGTTCAATATTCCAACGTGTCAAAATGGACACTTTTTGTACATTGATAAAACACTGAAACAAAACAATTTTAGTAGTTTTAAAGGTTTTTAGAATTTTTTATTCAAGTTGAAAAAAATTATACGAATTTTGGTTACTCGAATTTTACAGTACATTGAAATACTTTGTATTATACTAATTAACATCTATTTAACAATGAGTATCCTTCCAGAATTAGTTTAAACAATCACTGGAATGAAAAACATTGACATCAATAACTTAATGTGGGTGAACATGCAGGTTATCAAAGTCACCCCTGAACACGAAAACGGACTTCAACGTGAAATCATTTTTGAAAAAATAGCTGTACACGGACAATTTTAGGTAAAACCATCTAATCTTGTTCTCCATACATCAGTACATGGTTTAAAACTGTTAAACTTGAAAAAAATGTGTTGCGTCTAAAAATATGTAATGATTACTTCGAAAAGTGACCAATGTCACCCCGGTTTACGGTATGAATCGTAGCATCCTTTACATTATAATTGGAAATCATTTTTTGCCTTAATCCTTGTTTATTTTTACATATTTCAAATCTGGCAAAAGTCGAATGCAGCTGACGAAATTCTTTATCCATTGCTATCATTATCTCATTTTTTGATGTTTTGCAACTTAGTCCGGTGTGACTTAACACCGATTAAATATCATGATTGTTAATTAGATTGTACACAATACTTCAGAAAATTTGATAATAGATATATGAACCATGACGATGCATGAACGATTAGTCACTATATTTCCATTTCTCGAAAAAAAAACTTCATTTCATCTACGAAACTGCTTCGTTGCTGAAAATGGTGAAATATTTCGTGCCATCACTACATTTTTACTTCATTCAAATTACGATTGCGAAATGTTGGCGGAGAAAATATTTCGGTCCATAACGATCTCTTGCTCTATAAAGTTCCAACCCATATTAACTTTCCTTCTTGCCGCTTCCTGCGAATTCGCGCGTGTACCCCCTTCGCTGAATCGCGATACTATACGGCCGCACTGATTTCCAGCTGATGCGTAATTCCTCCTAAGTTGGGCAATAAACGTAACGAAGCAGAAATAATAGTGTTCCCGTCACGCCACACTCTTTATGTCCTCGGTTTAATCTTGAAATGTACCCTGCAAATTGGGAATCACACAAAGCTATTCCGGTTAATGGTGCAATATAAATCGGCGCATCATACGTCTGCCCACTTTCCACTTTCAGAAGTTAACTTTATGACCTTGTCAGGATTAATATTCGCCGTTCACCACAATTGGCTTCAAATAGCATGGTACCCCTGGTACTGCGGTAGCTGACGTCTTCCTTCTAGTTCGGCAGAAAATGAAGAACTAGACTAATCTTTTTGGCCGAAACGGAAGTTGATAAGTATACACGTACAGGCGCAAATTTTATGAGATCCGAGATAGGCTGAAAAGTTCCTGATGCCCACAGAACGTGCGAACGATGCAGAGGCACACTTCAGGAAAAAAAATGAACCAGCCTCATTCCGCACATCCGGCTCCGGATGTTGGAGGCGGCAAAGATTCATGTTGCTCGTTTTCCCCTGCTTTTTAATGTGTAGTAAAATTAGCCGTACGGCCGGCCGGCCGGTATTGTCCCGAACCAGAGCGGACGATGCGGCGTTTTCCCTCCCCGGTGCAGCAATAAAAGTTCGACTGGAAGCAACTGTCGACTGAGGGCCCACTCTCCCCATTCGCCACAGTCAGTGCAGTGAAATCCATCCCTGGTGAGGTCATAAAAAATATTGAAACAATTTACGAGCGCAAAATTGGAGAGAAAGTCAGGACTTTCGTTATCTGCCAGTATAAATCATCGTTCATTTTCTTTTCGGTTTCGGCTTCTGAGCCGCAGTTTTCCGTCCCGCATATCACCCAGATTGCAGCTGTTGAACTGCTTCGGATGGTAGTGTTTTTGTTGTTGTTGTTATTGTTGCTCTTGTTGCTTCTAGATGGTGGTACATTTTCCGCGACATGGCATCCAAGTTAGCTAAATTGGAACGCCACGTAATTCCCATGTTGAGCACAGCTTGTGCAAAAATTAGGGATCTTGATCGGCGGAGGTAATATTTTCATCGTGTTCGTACCACGCCTTAGTTCGGGTCGACGTTTCCATTTTCGTGCCGTTCGTGAGTTTGCAAATAACTAACAATTTTCGAACTTGCCTGGAATATCGCAAATCATAATGCACCCTTTTCCCTCTTCCAGCGTTTCGCTGGGGTTTTGGAATCGCTTGGCAGCTGGTATGCACCAATTTCGTATAACATTTTACATTTCAACGTTACTTTCAATCAGTATCCAATCAAAGTGTATTCATTTGATTTTTGCTATATTCAAATTTGACAAAGTTTCAGTGAAAATCGAACTTTGTGTGCTTTGGTCGTACTGTATGTGCTAACTAATAGGAATCTTTGGGGGTCTTTCCTGATGCGAATTACTTCGAGAATATTTTTGCGTTCATGAAAAATATGCCACAATGTTTTGACATAGGTCCGAAATAGTCGATCCCTACAAACGAGAATGCTCGCGTGTATGCAGCAAGCCTGGCCGTAGGCAAATCTCCCATGGCTGGTGGAATTGGTTGGACTCGTTCATTCTTACATCGTTGACAGTCTCTACGAACGGAATTGTAGGCGATTCTAATACGTGGGATGTGGAATTTTTGTTTCAGTTCGTTGATTATGGTGCTATGGTTCCTGTGATGGAATCTATCATGATAGCTTTGAATCCACGTATATGGCACCCCTATCCCATTTGTATTGAACTGACATAAGTCAACATCTCAGCGGGCACACAAATTATGGGCCCCACTGACAGTTCAAATTGTTCTGCTTGTTTTGCTCGAAGCTCGATTTTCACTAGTCAGATACCGTACGGCATGACTCAATTTTTAGATATTTGTTAAAAAGCGAGAATATTGGATAGCTAATTGAAGAAGTGAGTGGTGTTGGACATGTCGGTGAATAACAATAAATATACAACATAGTGCACCAACAATTTAAACAAATTCGACTATCACAAAATTGTGTCGAATGAAATTGATTCTGTTTATTGTGGATCGACCCTAGCACGACGTTTTAGATGTTGGCATAGAAATCATGGCGGCGTAGCAGATACCTGTTTGAATCACTAGCCGTGTGGTGTGGTGATTTCTGGGGAGGATGATAGGATTCTTGGCATCTGCGGTTGTGTATTCACATTTTTGGATATGGGTACGCAGTCGTAGTAGGCCGTTTTCATCTATCTGTGGGGTGAGCCTGTACAAAGCACTGTCTTTAGGAAGCTGGTAGAACGTTTTCAATCGGATAGCTTCTTTGACTAGCTGTATTTCATCGGCGTACGCACTGTACTGAGTTAGCTTGAAAAGGATTGTTTCGGCGGCAATAAGCTCTGTCTTTAGGTATGGTCCTGAACTTCTGGGCAGCTTTGCCTGTTTTAGCTTAGCATTTCTGGGAAAACGAAGTACGCACGCAGTGAACCTAACAAGTCGGCACCATTTTGAGAAATTTTCCATTATAATGACGGGCTCAAACACGTTGTGGATGAGTACACTTGCCCGAAGTTCCTCGTTTGTAGTTTCAACAGTTACTCGTTGTTGTATCCATAATTCTGCTGGTTCTTTTATGAAGCATGGTGCACTGAACCATCTACTGGATATTGAGAAGTTTGGTGGACGTTCCCACTTCGTACCTTCATCTGCAACGTTGTCCTTGGTGGGAATCCAGTTCCAGTCGGTTGGCTCTGTAATTTCCAATATCTCGCTCACACGACAAGCTACAAATTGACTATAGCGGCGATGGTCAGACGCCAGCCAACACAGGACATCTCGTGAATCACTCCAAAAATATCTCTGGTGAATCTTAATGGAAAGTGCATTCTCGATGCTTGTCGCCAAACGCGCCCCAATGACTGCGGCCTGCAGTTCTAGACGAGGGATCGAGACATATTTAAGCGGAGCGACTCGTGTTTTGCCCCCACTAGAACACATTCGACATAATTGTTCTCTTCGAAGCGAAGGTATACGACAGCAGCAAAACTTGTCTCGCTGGCGTCAACGAAGGTATGTAGTTGCACCTTGGTCTGGGAGTTAGCTGATGTAAGTTGCCGATAACACCGACTCACAGAGACTGTCTCTACTCCGGGAAGAGCTTGTCGCCACCAGTTCCATTTTTTAAACTCGTTTTGCTTTATAGGTTCATCCCAGCTCACGAATATAGACATTAAGATGCTCAAAAGTTCACGTTTGGTTGGGACCCTAGATCCATCCATCAAGGAAGCGTCGTACCGACTCCAATTTACCTTGAAAGTCAAACAGTCGGTGGAGGTGTTCCACCATAACCCGAGAATTTTCTCCGTCGTAAGCTCTTCTGAGAAATTGAGATCTTTTTCCTCAGTCGGGCGCTGCTTCAATTCCTGAAGAACTGGGACTGAATTTGAGAGCCAGTTTCTAATTTCGAAACCGCCCTGTGCATGAATGCGACGGATATCCTTGGCCAATTGGATAGCTTCCTCAGTGCTTTCCACACTCACAAGAAGGTCATCCACGTAGTGCTTGCGAATGATTGCATCGACTGCTCGTGGAAATTGACCGGAGAAGCGTTGGGCATTAACGTTTTTGACGTATTGAGCGCTGCTCGGTGAGCAGCAAGCTCCGAAGGTCATAACCTTCATGACAAAGGTATCTGGTTCCCTTTTATTATCTCCGTTTCGCCAAAGAAATCGTTGGCAATGTTGGTCCTGTTCCCTGATGCGCACTTGATGGAACATTTCGCGTATGTCCCCACTGATGGCGATACGGTACAACCGAAATTGGTACAGGATGTCTGCAAGCGATGTCAACTGATCAGGTCCCTTCAAAAGAACTGAGTTCAATGAAACTCCACGAACGGTAGCTGCTGCGTCCCAAACAATGCGTATTTTTCCTGGTTTGTTCGGGTTTGTTATTGGAAATATGGGTAAATACCATACTCGGTCGGGGCGATCATCACGTTCCTGATGGGATAATTTTTGGTATATATCCAGATCGCTGATAATCATTTATTTTCAGCAGAATTGCTTCGGCTAATTTAGAGTCTCTAGCCATCCGTGATTCGAGACATTGCAACCTTCGGTAGGCTAGTGCTCGGCTGTCTGGAAGCTTAATTTTGTCATACTTACAGAGTAAACCAGTTTCATAGCTGCCACCTTCAAACCGGGTCAATGAATGTAACAACGAAGTAGCCCGTTCGTCTTCAGTAGACAGCAGTATTTTGTGTGGTTTTGAAATACCTAGACTATCTAATGAGAAGTAGTTTTTCGTGGCTTGCTGCGACTCGTCACAAGAGCAAACATGCAGGCTTACGTGTGCTATATCGCTTTGATTACCGCTTGTTGAAAATCCGCCGTAGATGGTCCAACCGAGCCTGGTTTTTACAGCAACTGGTTCGTGATGATTTCTCTCCCTACTCTTTAAAGTATTTCCAAGGAATGCGTTATCTGCTCCAATCAGTATTCTGGGACGAGCATCCTGGTATGAGGGAAGGGGCAACTCTTTTAGATAATCGAACTGCTGTTTCATTTCGGTTGCGTTAAGCGACTGACGAGGTAGATTTAATGCGCCAACAGTTCTGGCTCCCGATATGTTAAATAATCGATTGGTGTTTCCTTTCTCAGATATTTGAAGATTAACCGATATTGAGTCGTTTTCTACGCGACATGTTCCTCCAGTCCATTGTAACCACAATGGGTTATGCACCCAGTGGCGTAGTAGCGGGGGGGGTTTTGGGGACGAAACCCCCCCCCCGAAATATTTTGGAGAAATTTGAAAAAATTGAATATGTTAAACAAAAATATGCCTAATATTTTAAATGAAATTATCAAAGTTTCATTTGCAAAAGTTATCTTGTAAAAAATTTCCTTGTGGTGAAAATTGGCTGCAGACTCGACACTTACCTGTCGGCACGTTGTGGAGACTAGCTCAACCGCCGAGGACTATAACGAGTAGATCACGGCGAAGCGAGGAGCTAGGAGCTTAATGGTTCACGAAACGGATATCGGTACCGAGAGAAATTTCGCCACATTCTGTAGTCCTTGACTGACGGCGAACATGGACTGGAGAGTGTGAGGGAAGTATCCCCATAGAGGCCACCAGGTAGGGACTCTTTAAAACAGGAGATCAAGCTTAGCAAGCCAATTGCCATAAGTAGCTGTGCTGAGAAATAAACGCCAGTCCCTGGGGGACGCGTACTGAGTCGTCATGACGAAGATGAGGGTCCGTCGACACCAGCTGAAATATGCCCGGGTAAGCTAAAGATAATCGTTGAGGGTCTCTTCCCGAATCACGATTCAACTACCTGGTCACCGACGCCGTACGGCGAAGAAGAAGGAGGTAACACAGTCGAGTGGCAAGTGACTAACGACGAGCTCAAAGACGCGTCGATGTAACTAAAATCAAAGAAAACCCCTGGTCCGGATGGAATACCAACAGCGGCGCTGAAAGCTGCGATCCTGGCATATCCGGACATGTTCAGACATGCTGAAGTCTTTAGACGATAGTAATCCCCGAAATGAGGAAGGTGCAGAAAATGATGTTGCTGCCAAAGTCAGGGAAGTCACCGGGCCATCCAGCCTCGAATAGACCAATGCCCCAGCGTGGCATAAAAGAATGAGCCAGATCCTGAAGAGCTACTTCCAGAGTAGAGCACTGCTGTACCAGACGAACAAAAGGGCAGAAGGCAATGCGAGTCGCAGCGGGCGTTACTCAGGGCTCCATTCTCTGTCAAACACTTTGGAATGGGATGTAAGATGCACTGTTAACATAAATTCGTGAATATAATAAATCATGCAATGCACGAATTCATTCGTCGTTTTCTGCAACGAAGTATTTTCGTGCATTGTAAATAGTAAGTTTCGTTCATTTCATGAACAAGAATGGCCGTATGGTGAGCGAAAGCTTTCGTAAATTTTACACATTTAATGTACACTGCACGAATGATATCGTTGATAACGATATTATTTTTCGTGAATGAAATGAAATGTTTTGTTTATTTTAATAAACGTTTGTGTATATTACGAACGATTTCGTTGGTCTCCCGAAATCTTTTCGTTTATCTTAGGAAAGTTTTCGTATTTATTGGCCTCTTATTGTTTTCAGTCGATCTTTTAAGATCGATGTTTTTTTTATTTAAAAAAATCTATCTGGCCAATACGATTTTATTGTGATTCGAAGAAATGGCCGCTTGATGAACGAAATTTTCGTTTATTTTAATAAACGTTTATGTATATTACAAACGAATTTGTTGGTCGCATTTTATCTTTTAGGATCGATGTTTGACAACACCGATATCGCTCTAGCAGAGAAAAACTCAAAATTATTCATACAAAATCAATGAGCAGTTCGCGACGGCTCAACTGATTCTGTACTGCTCCAGATTCTGAATCAACTGGAAGCGAAAGAGGTTCTGGAAATCTTCCTGCAACCGGCGGACACGACTACGACTACTAAATAGTCAGACAACAGCAATTATCTGACGAATAGCAACAATGGCTCCATATTGCTCTTTTGACGTGGACGGTTTGACGAATGGTGCTCGTAAATATTATAAAGATATTCGTATATAACAGCGAACGACTCGTTTGCTGAATGAAGCTGTTTCGTAATAAACTAACGAAAGTCATTTCGTGGTTTTCACGAAAAACTCGTAAAAAAAAACAAAAGTGTTTCGATAGAACTACGAACGATTCATCATATGTACGAAAAATTTGTATATTTTATGAAAGTTGTTTATACGAAATTAATTCCGAGAGATTTACGAATATGTTCTATCAGTGTGGGGTCTTAACACTGCGGCTGCCCAGGAAAGTGAAAATCGTTGGTTTTGTGGACGATGTGTCAATAATGGTGAGACACTTGAAGAAATGGAGGTATCGGTGACGGAGACAATAGATGCGATCGAGAGCTGGATTAACGGGTCAAGCTGCAAATAGCTCACCACAAGACGTTGTTGTTGGACAGCAACTGCAAAGGGGTTCAGCGGATACAGATCACCATCAAAGGGCATGTGATTGCATCGAAGCGTGCACTGAAGCAATTGGGAGTGATAATCGACAACTGATTGAGCTTAAACAACCACGTTGATTACACATGCGAAATGTCGGGTCTTTATCTAGTATTTAGTCATCGATACTGCTTTGGGTGCGGCGCTGAAAACCAAGTGAAACCGCGAAAAGCTGAACACGCTTCGACTACTGGTCGTACGAGTTGCGATTGCGTACCGGAGGCAGTATGCCGTGATGCCGAGATGATCCTCATCTGCATTACCCTGACGGAGGATATCAAGTACTACAATCAATGAAATGTCAGAAACGTGAGGAAGATGATGAGAATCGATTCGATGATGACGTAGCAGCAGGAATGGGATAATACGGAGAAAGGAAAGTGGACCTACTGGCTCATCCAAACCTGTCGACGTGGGTCAATAGAATGCACGGAGAGATGACCTTCAACCTGAAACAGCTTCTACCGAGCCACGGCTGCTTAAGGAGTATCTTCATCGGTGTGGGTACGCAACGTCAACACTGTGCCTGGAGCGTCTTTGAATGTCCGGGGTTTCAAGTATTTGAATGTTCGAGGAGAGTCTTTGAATGTTCGAGGTTTGAAGTGATGTGCAGGGAGCTACTTAAAATGGGAGAACCGGACATCAACCCGGATAATGTAGCCTACAGAATGACAAGCGACGTAGAGACGTGGAACGCAGTAAACAGAGATATGATGTAGATCAGTGATTCTCAACCTGGGGTCCGCGGGCCCCAGGGGGCCGCGAAGTCATTGCTGGGAGTCCGCGAAGAAAAATATATTTTCCGAGTGCATATTGAAATTTCAAATCTTGTTTCCTAACAAATTGAAAATAACATATTGATAGCATACAAAATTGATGTTTATCTGTGGGGGTCCGCAGCAACCCAGTGTGATATCTAAGGGATCCGTGGTACGAAAAAGGTTGAGAACCGATGATGGCATGACCGTCTTACAGCGGAATAGACATCGAACAACGATTTCGGGAGAGCAATCACCGCCAGGGAACTCTCCGCAGGTATAAGCTAGATCCACCGCCGAGGACTAGTCGAGTAGACCGCAACAGAGCAGCGAGTATGAGTCGTCGAAACGCCAGCGAACCGGACGTCACGCTCCATGCGAATTCGACGGACCGACCACGGCTCCCCAGAATCGATATTGGGAAAACTTTTTTCGCCAGGGAACTTTCCGTTAGCGTAAGCTAGATTCACCGCTGGGGACTAGACGGATTAGACATCAATGAGACACCACTAGTCGCGGGTCATCGGCGCACCAGTGCACCGGATACCCAGCTTCACCAGAATCGCCGAACTGAACTCGGCACCTAGCTGATTGGCTCGATCTCGGGAGAACTTCTCTCGCCGGGGAATTCTCTGTCGGAGTAGGCCAGGTCCATCGTCGGGGACTAGACCGAGTTGTTTGCGAACAAGTCGAGGACTGAATGGACCATCAAGGAAGTAGTGCTAAATGGCCCAAGAAGAGAACTAAATGGCTTAAAGGAGTTGCGGTGCCAAATAGCACCGGTTGCGGCGCCAAAGGGCTCAAGAAGTTGTAGTACTGAAACCAAATAAGAATCGGTATCGGGAGAACTTCTTTCGTCTGGGACCTCTCCTTTAGCTTACAGTCAGATTCACCGCCGGGAACGAGACCGCGTAGACCGCGACGATACACCACCAGCAAACCGGATGCCCCACTCTACCGGAATCGCCGAACTGACCGTAGCACCTGGTTGGTTGGCTCGAACTTCTCTCGCCGGGGAACTTTTCGTTGGAGTAGGCTAGATCTATCGTCGGACACTAGACCGAGTAGTTCGCGAACCAGTTGGAAGCTCAACGAGGAAGTGATACTGAATGGCACAAGGGAACTGAAGGGCTCAGTAAATTAGACAGTCTGAAGTTTGCCGCCCAGATTGTCCTCGTAGGGGAAGAGCATTTATTCTCTACCAACAGCTAGTTTTCCTACCTTGACTACCCAAACCTGTTCCCTGAGTTGTTGGTTTTTGAACATTTTTTCCTGCTCAGAATGTTTTTGAACATTTTTTCATATATATACAAAAAAAAATTCATATCCCCCCCCGAAAAATTTTCTTACTACGCCACTGTATGCACCCCATTCAATTGAAGCTGATCGACAAGTTCGTGATCTAAAAGTGTCTGGGATGAGTCATCATCCAGAAGCGCGTACGTGTCTATTGTTTTGTTGGTACCATACAATGTAACGGGCACTATTCGAAATAGAACAGATGTCGATGTAAACCGATGAGTGTTGTGTGAAACCGGTTGGGCTGGCTGAACGGCGTTGTCAACTACAGTGCTTCCATTGTTTTTGGAAGGGTTGTGCAACAGCTCGTGATGTTTATACGTACATCCATTTTTCCCACATCGCCTTTTAGTCGTACAGTCCTCGGTGTGACGTTTTAGACACTTCCTACAATATCCGTACTCTTTAACTACGGCCCACCTACTGTCGTATGTAAGTTAAAGGAAACGGTTACAATCCGCTGCCGATTTACACGCGCCTCTACAAACCATGCACGTCACATGCTGGATGGACGTTGCATGATTAGCGTCAAAGTGTTTCATAGAAGAGCTTTCTATCGGCTGTTCAAATTCATTTGCTTCTGAGTGTGTGTTGACAAACGCATATGACTTTCCAAATTTCCCGACTCCTATTCCAATTTTGGTAACGGTGCTTGCGGCCTTCAGCGAGGGCGTAGATCCAAAACGAGAACTCTGCGAGAGTAGTACGTGGCAAGGTCTGCTGATGCTTTGCCCAATCCAATTTGATGGACGCGGGTAGCTTTTCAATTAGCTCATGTAGAAGGGACACATTATACAAATAATCTCGTAGTCCGCAAGCCTCTATTGTCGACCGTACATTCTCCACTGCTATTGCAAAATCTATCAGCTGATCTAGCTTATCGGAACGAAGGGCTGGAAGTGCAGCTATTTTACTGATCATTGTCTGTACAATCGCTACTGGCTGACCGAAGAGCAGTTTGAGTGTTCTGATTACTCCAGGGACGTTATTAGGATGTATGAGTTGGCCTTTCACAGCTTCAAGGGCTCTGCCTTTTAAACATTTAGAGAGTCGAAACACATTTTCGTCGTTCGAATATCCACAGAGCAGAGTTGTGTGAGTGTACGTAGCGAAGAATAGTGGCCAGTCGTCTGGATTACCATAGAATTGAGGCAATTCTTTCGGAACCGATTGTCGCGCTGCTAGCTGTGCTCGTGAAGGCTAGTCCAGCTGTAGATCGGTCACTGGAGATCGAGTTTTGCCGTGTTCGTCTTCACATTACTAGCGCTGGGAGCGTATCCATCTAAATGCCAGCGGGGCTCTGTTGCGGTTCTATTTTCCTCTTGGACTACCTGATCTACTTTTCCAGTTTCCAGGTTCGTTTTATCTAACCAGCTTCTAACATTCTCTAGGGATCTGTCGTCACTTACACAGCTCGAACCAGCCTCACTCATCATTTCTTTTCTTAAAGCGAATTTCTTCTTAATATATTCGCGTTTTCGCAACTCTTCTGCTTCTTGAAGAGCTCGTTCTTCCTCCAACTGTTCCAGCTCCAGTTGTATTAGATTTCTCGACGTTCTATCACTTCGTACGGTGTTTTTATTCAGCTGTGCTGTATGGTGGGACCTTGATCGTGCTCACTCTGGCGCACCCGACTGCTGTTGCATGCTTGTGCTGGGAAAATATTCTATAGCAGGTTCTTATGATTGTGTCGTGGCTTGTACACATGTTTGACATCTCCATGGGTTATTGCCTACAACCTTCGTCAAACCGATGCAAGAGAAGTTATGTAACATTGCACACACATTACAGCTTACAGTATCCCTCATATCAACAAGTCGACAAAGTGAGCAGGAACGTGCCGTAGTAAGGCGGTTTGTAGTGCCTGTGGAATGAAGCTTGCCGAGGTTCGAAGTTTCCTTATTTTCTGCGTTTGCATGTGAGGACACGCTCGCATTGGATGAAACTCTTCTATCCGACATATTATTCAGAGTTTCCGTAAATGGTTTTGTAAATTGTTACACACGTAACTGAACTGAATGGTGTTGTTTCTGGATCAGTGAACCTTTATTGATAATCGGTTACAAAACCCTAAAAAATATTTTGTTAGGGATAATTCAAATAGCATAATAATTCTTACATTTAGTGCATTCAGTCCAAAACAATTCAATTAGGTTTTCCCAGTGAAGTAAATTTTAGGTTATCCTAGGCTAAATAAGATAATTTAAGATATTTTCGTAGTTTTAAATATAAGTGTAAATACCTAGCATGTAATATTTAGTTTTAAGATTTAGAATAATTCAAAATTCACTGGATGATTAAATTTAATATAATAGAAACGTCTTCCACGAAATAGAAATAGAAAGTCTTCCGCGTGATCTTCACTCTTTCGCTCGATTACGTTTTTGTTCGCTGTCAATCTATATCGCCTGCAGTATCGATCCTCACCAGGATGATCAATGTGAAGGTGCGTGCGAATTGAGGGGTCGCACAACAACTAGTAAAAAGCTGATAAATTTACTTTCTCTAGCAATTCGTCAAATTCAATGATCAAATTTCTAAAAAAGTCAGTAATCTTCAGCTGAAAACTTACTGAGTATTTTTGACGTTTGAATAAAAAGAAAAATATTGCGGAGAGTTTGGTAACATAATTGGTTTACTAAGGTGATAACCGAACATGTTCAAAACCCAAGTAAAAATTTTCGGTACTCGACAATTCAAATATGGACAATTGAGTACTAATACTAGGACAATTTTTATTAAACATGTCTTTGCGAATGATTTGAAGACAACGTTGATTTTATTTTTGCAAATATTTAATTAAGGCAGAAAATAGTGGAATACTGGGGTTTAAACGTAACGTAAACTTAATTCGAGTGCCCAGGGTTATAATATAATTAAGATGAAAATAGTCTCAATATCCTTTATCAGTCTCATAGGCTTCAATGCCTATGAGACTGATAAAGGATATTGAGACTTGGGTTACACCACTGTAGAATTTTTAAAACCTCGAATTTTTATTTATTAGTCTAAAATGTGCTTTAGGATGTTAAAAATTATATCCCAAAAATGGAAGACGATAACGCCATATAAATGTTCAAATTTTCAATTCTTCTGCAACGCCGCTTATGTGACCCTCGGGGGTACTAAAAACTTTAACCGCGATTTTCTCGAACCCACTTTTTTGAGTTGGCTGGAAATGCAACTCGAACAAATGGTTTTTGATCATTTTGAAATTTTATCCCCTTAATGTTATTCTGCGATTTTGAACTGGGAGCTGCCCAATTCAAACATCTTTACTATTCTCAGAAGGTAAAACATGGATTAATACGTTTATCTTGAAAGCCGATTGAAATAATCGAACACTGATTTGAAGGGAACTAAATTTGGTTCCCTTGGGGGTAAACAGAAAACTGTTTTACTCTCATCTGCCAACTGAGAAATTTATCTCTGTTGTTCCACCAGACTATGATGAGGTAACAACAGAGCATCTAATAAAGCTTTGCTCTGTCACAAGCAAGAGGATTCAACAATGAGAGAATGTGGTTTCTCTCTGCTCTCTTAGCTACTGGGCAAAAAATGTGCACCACAATAAAACTCATGTTATGGGGGGTAAAATTTTCCTCTATCTCTTCGTTGCAAAGATGAGCTAAATGAAGCCTGATTATTAATACAGAATGAGCATACTTAGAAAATCACATCCAGGCCCTATTAGTTGATATTCTGTGCAATTTTGCTAATTCTGGTCAATCACGGAGTAGCAGCTATGAATTGTACGGTCATCATACTCATGCTCATGCTCATAGGAAATCTAGAGAAAATTTACAATAGGACGTAAGTAACAATGAGAGATTCTCTTTGGGGTCTTTCTCTTCTGTTCATTACTCGGCCATTTCAACATTTACTACTCTATTCTTTGCATAATATTCTAGTAAAAACCGTCGGCTTTCGACATGTACTGGAACATTAGTGCAAAGTGTTGTAGTGACGTCGTAATAAACGAAAGAGAAAGTAAACAAAGAGAGGCTCTCAATGTTACTTACATCCTATTGAAAATTTTCTCTAGAAATCAACTAATTCAAAATTCAGAAGAATTACTTATTTCCTCTCTAAGTTCAAATTTTTTTTACCCCCTAATACCCCCTCGCTACGCCAATTTGTCCAATGAAATCATTTCTAGGGGTCCTATTTCGTAATTGCCTTGGAATCCCGATTTGATTGACATCAAACGCCATACAATAACATTTAACCCTACGTTAACATTTTGTAGTGCAAAAATAAACCCTACTCGACATCCATAATCCATAATATAACTCGAAAAACTTCAAACAGGAAAGATTATCCCATAATTTACAGTGGCAATTGCACAGCACCTCATCGATCGCCAAGGCACACGATTCGAGTTCCATTGCTCGCATTCCAACTGCTCTTTAATGAAGCTTAAACTGCGTGCTTCCGCAAAACACTAAACTTGTTCGATTGCCCGATGTAGCTTTATCGCTTTCGCGAACTTTATCATTCCCATTCCGGAGCCGGCTGGACCACCGACAACAGCGGTAATACTGCTTTAATCAAATGCTAATGAGTTCCAGGCAAAACCCGGAACCCGGTCAGCAGGAACCGCCATCGTTTCCACACCTTATTGAAACTATAAACTAACGACGAGATGGAAACGGTTATGCCCACTAGGAAGCAGGAGGCGGGGGTGGCACAGCAGCGGCACTGTTGGTCTCGCCACTGTTGAATTCAATTCGATATATATAGGATAGAGTGGAAGACCTGCAGTTTGTTCCACTTAGTTTTTTTTGTAGCATTCTGACTGAACATAGGGAATTGTGTTCAAGTTACTTTTTGGTGTGAACTTTTCACCACAGCTGAGTGAAAGGTAAGCCACCGTGTCCGAGCATCCGAACAGCTCGGTCTATGGAGTGGTGGTCAATGCAATTGAAAGTTTTTTTCTACGGAATTCAAGCTAAATTGATTCTTCTGATTGGACTTAACACCTACCTTTCGGTGGATTGACGCCAATCGCACTCCGGAACAGACTTTCCTCGTCGGCCCAGTCCAGATTGCGCAGCAAGGTTTTCCCACTGTACACGGTCAACATCACGCCGAAGCACAATAAAATGATTTGTCGTTTACGCTGGTGGTATCGATCACTACCACTACAGCCTCCGCTGCTACCGAATTTTCTACTCTGACCCCCACTATGACCACTACCACTGTTGGCACTTTTCCTTGGAACTGCAATGGCTGCTGCTGCGCCAATACATCCAACCGTCGTGGAATGATTTTTGTGATGTTTCGCACTATGACCTGCACTGGCGGCGTGACCGTTGGCACGGTACTTATATCTATCACCATCACTATTGGAACCTTTGCTACCACTTTTCACTCGGAAACCACTAGATCGGGGGCTACTGCCACGGAAACGTACGGAACCCGTGGTTCCATCGATTAGTTTGCTCACACCCAAACCGATCAGCAGGCAATATCCAACACTGGGGAGGTAGAGAATACGTTCGGCCACTACAAAGCCGACGTAGAAGAGAAGGTTGGTCGCCGGTAGAAAAGGAAAGATCAGTAAGGAGATTGAGATGAGGATAGCGGCTGAGGCGTTGGACTTGGTCGATAGGTCGACGCTGGATAGCGAAGACACGGATGAAGCGGACGAGGATGCGGATGAGGATGAGGATGAGGACGATGATGACGACGACGACGACGAAGATGAAGACGACGATGACGCCGTCCTCGAGGCAGTGTCCATCGTTATACTGAACGGTAAATGATCACTGCTAAAACCGTTGGCCACTGGTTTATCTCGTTGCCAGTACTGGTGCTTCTGCCAGTAGCCATTGCCGCATCCTGAAGCTACTGCAACAGCAATCTTACTAGGGTCATCCATCCGGTGGAAGTAACTAGGTGACGAAAGTGACAAATATTTACAGGACGGATAGAGACACCCGCAAGCAATCGAAGACATATTGTTGTTGTTGTGCAAGACCCGGCACTGGTTCGAGTGATGAGGGCTGAATTCATGCTTGCAGTAACTGCAGGAATCTTCCACATTCCTATCCTGACCAGCCCGGGCCATCGCAAGTTTACTAGCTAGTTTCCTATTGAAGCTACTATTTACACTGGGCAAACTGTGACTCATCAAAGTTCGACCGTTTATCCACACCGCCTTCGTCAGTAGTCCATAGAACAGTAGCGAAAGTATAGATTTCCCTTCGAATAAACTGTTTATCCGGGGTATGGCATCCATACCCCAGTCGAAGCTCAGCACATCCGGGTACACTAGCATACGAAAGTTGAACACCGGCAGGTACGAGAATGTTAGAAATCGAGTCCAAATGGATCCGATTTTGGCCGTTGGGTTATCCGCCGTAGAGAACAGGCCCGCTGGTCGAGGTAACGAGAGTCGAATGTGCAGCATAGTGCCCAAGGCGACAGCCAGAATCCCTACACTCCGGAAACGGTGCTGCAATGAGAGATAAAATAAATCGTTTAATCGAAAATTGATAACATTGATACTGGCTGTTGAAGAGCAATAACGAGAACACGATCAATGAAATTCGCCCAGCCCGAACGCTCTTCGTAATCAAACACTGTCGGTGTACCGAAAGCATGAATTATTCAGTTTCAACATAATCCGACTTCTATGATGGTGATGATGATGATGGCGATGGTAATCGTGTTGATTCAGGGGCAGGTAAATGAAAAAAAAGTAATCGCTTATAAGCCTCTGTATTGGGCCGCATTGGTTTCGAGTGGCTGACAGTCAGGGGTATTGCAAGAGATCCATCCGCCCTCTTTCTCTCACACCACGAACAGACGACCGACCGCTTGCTGACTGATGTTAAACGATTGGAATAAAATAATTTCGTTCGATTTGTTTACCTTTGTTCTCGAGTCGTTTTTTTTCCTTTCGCGAACCACAACCGACCATCCTAGAAAATCTCCATAACGATCGGTCGTCGTTGCGCAAAGGATGAGTGATACCAAATTAATATTGACTCTGGTGATGATGATGATGATGATGATGACGACGATGCCAATGATCGGATCGTAAAATGAACCACGGCATGAGGCTGCTCAAAACGACTATGGCGTTGTATTCGATTACAGGAATGTTGATGGCTACAGGACAAGTACCTTGTTATGTATTTGCACTTATTTGGGAGGGTTTGAAGTGGTTCTGAAAATTTCGATTGTGGTTCGACGATGCTACAGCCTGCTGGCAGGGGAGCATTTGGCTGTAGCTTCCCTCCGAACAGTTGTGGCTGGATCAAAGAAAAACCAACATTGGAGTAGTTCTTTATTTAAAAATAATTACTGTGAAGCTTCCACTGACGATTAACGTAAAAATTGGGTTCTAAAAATAAAACCCTTTTATCACCATGGTCTTGCGGAATTTGTTTTATATTTTCTTATACAAGCGTGTCTAATTATTACATTATTTATAAAGTATAGACAAAAAATAATTTTTCTTTTCGTAGCCAGAGACTAAAAGGCTAAAGCCCGCTCCTCCGATATTTTTTCAAAAATACATTAAAGAAATACATGTTTTTCAGCTACCTTTAATAGATCAGTGTCTTGTTTGGTTTGAGCAAATTAATGAGAAAATGTTGAAGAAGATTACCATTTAGATCAACCAAAGACAACGGTCACAAAACTGATTGTGCTTTCTATTTGTGCCCGAGTCAGTACGAAGCGATCGACAAAAACAGATACTTTTATATTGTATACCGTGTCGGAACAACTGTTATTTCAATTCTTGTTGCCATGGTGATCTGTTGAGCTAAGTGAATGGCAGAAGCAAGAAGTGATGCTCGGAAACATTTGCCAAAGCTGAAAATGGAAGTTAGGCTTACGGAAGTCGTCTTTATCGAGTTCTACAATACCAGGCATTCAAGCCCGATAACGTTCAACAAATTGGCCCAGGCGATACCATTCATTTTGCATAACAACTTAAAACTTGTGGTTGTGTGTGACAACGCTATAATCAAGATCCTTATGCAGTAAAGACCCGTTTTCATCAGTCTTTTAGTTTCTGTAAGCTGATAAAATTGAAACATATTTCACCTTTCTATGAGAGATGGCTGGGGTGGTAGTCAGAGGGGTAATATCAGGAATCAGAATATATTGGCTCAAATGGCACGTTTTCCGTATGTAGTCGGGGATTTGTGCGGGGGAGGAAATAAGAGGAGCAACCCCTCTCCGTATGCCCCTAGCTACGCCCCTGATATAATCCAGAAACTCTATATTGGCACAAAAATTGGAATTAGGTTGACTATTTTCAAAGTGATTGCATAATGCATCTACATGAGAAAGTCAAAAATATGCAAAAATGTAAAAAAGTCCATTTTTGCCAAAAATTTAGTTTAAAACATTTCTTGTATTTTAAAGGCATTTGGCATCCAAAATACAAATTTACTTTTTAAATTTTCCTATACTCCTCCTTTTGAACATTATTCAGTTCCTGCTTCTATGGACTCAGTAACCGTTGTCGGTGGCCATTGTGGTCAAAGTGATTTTGGTTTGTCACTAGTGATCTAGACTGGCAAATCCAAGTAATTTTGCACCAATTTTAAAATGTTTTGCATCATTTTAACATCATAGTAGTACCAGTTTATAAGAAAAATTGCTACATGGCCGCACTTTTCAATTCATAAAGGGCGAACACGAAATTATTGCGACACATTCAACAGGGCAAAACTTTTTTATCATTGGGTAAAAATCAACCAAATTTTGCACACTTTCTCATTGATGTGTATTGTTTACATGCTGTCAAACTCGAAGTCGTGTTTTTCGATTCAACGAAAATGGAGGTGAACCAACGCGAGTCGAGAGAACAAATTCTTTCCAAACACCTGGAATTTCCTGACCTGTCGCACCGGCAGTTGGGAAAAATGTTGAACATTCACCATTCAACCGTCTCCAGAGTGTTGAAGCGGTTCCAGGAGCGGTTGACGTTGGACCACGGCAAAGGAGCTGGAAGAAAACCGGGACCGGAGAACAAAAAGACGGAGGGAAAGGTGAAGCGGATGATTAAAGCAAATCCCAACGTCTCAAGCCGTGATTTGGCTAAAAAGATCGGCATGTCGCAGAGCTACGTCCAGAATGTAAAGAAAAGAGCTGGACTACATACATACAAGGTACAGAACTTCCCAAACCGCGATGAGCGGCAACAATCGACGGCTAAAACTCGGGCGCGGAAGCTCTACGAGAAGATGCTGACAAAATATGGCTGCTGTGTGATGGACGACGAAACGTATATAAAAGCCGATTTTAAGCAAATTCCGGGGTTGGAGTTTTTCACCAGCAAGAGCAAGTTCTATGTGGACGACAAATTTAAGAAGAAGAAAATGTCGAAGTTCGCCTTCAAATATCTCATTTGGCAGGCCATCTGCTCTTGCGGACTGAGGAGTGAGCCTTTCGTGACAAAGGGCACAGTAAATAGCGAGATCTACAAATCTGAGTGCCTCGAGAAGCGCCTTTTGCCGTTCTTGCAGCAGCACGATGAAGCTCCGCTATTTTGGCCAGATTTGGCATCATGCCACTATTCTAAAAGTGTCCTGGAGTAGTATGTGGCCAATTCTGTCCATTTTGTTCCAAAGGACATGAATCCGCCAAACTGTCCAGAGCTGCGCCCGATGGAGCAGTACTGGGCAATGATGAAGCGGGAACTTCGGAAGAGCAAGAAGACAGTCAAAGACGAGAAGGACATGTTAAGAAAATGAAAAAAAAACTGAGGAACTGGTACCGGATGAAACTGTAAAGACTTTGATGGAGGGCATCAAGCGAAAATGCGTTCAATGTTACACTCAAGGCTCCATCGATTAACTTTTCTTTTGATTTTTGAAGTAAATATATGTATAAAACTACCCTAAAATTTTGGTTTGATTTTAAACATTATAAGAAAATTTGCATGACATTTTCGGTGTCGCAATAATTTCGTGTTCGCGGGGTGGTTTTTGGGACAAAACCCTCCCTGAAACATTTTGGAGAAATTTGAAAAAAAAATGAATATGTTAAACAAAACTATGCCTTATATTTTAAATGGAATTCTCAATGTCTCATTTGCAAAAGTTATCTTGTGAGAATATTTCCTTGTAGTAAAAATTGGCAACAGACCTCGACACCTACCTGTCGGCTCGTTGTGGAGGCTAGCTCAACCGCCGAGGACTATAACGAGTAGATCGCGGCGAAGCGAGGAGCTGGGAGCTTATTAGTTCACGAAACGGATATCGGTACCGAGAGAAATTTCGCCACATTCTGTAGTCCTTGACTGACGGCGAACATGGACTGGAGAGTGTGCGAGAAGTATCCCCACAGCGACCGCCAGGCGATTCACTACCGCATCGGCCAATGGAACCCTGCTGCAGCACGGAGAAGGACGGGCGGCAAGCTAAAGTGGAAGACGAAAGCCTTTAACGAAAACCTCTTTGAGTTACTTCGGCGAAAAACGGAATCAAGTACGTTGATGCGGCTGATCTAACAAGAAGGATTGTGACGGCTTGTGACATTACAATGCCACGAAAACTGGAGCCATGCAGTCAACGGGTGCTGGTAAAATGAGTAGCTCAGTACGCTACACGCTGCTTGTCTTAGAGCCAGAAGGCGGTCTCAGAGCGCAAGATCGGAGAGTGAGAGAGGAGCGCAAGCTACGTTTTGAGAAGGTAGAAATCAAGCTGAGCAAGACAATTGCCATAAGTAGAAGTGCTGAGAAATAAACGCCAATCCCTGGGGGACGCGTACTGAGTCGTCATGACGAAGACGAGGGTCCGTCGACACCAGCTGAAATATGCCCGGGTAAGCTAAAGATAATCGTTGAGGGTCTCTCCCCGAATCACGATTCAACTACCTGGTCACCGACACCGTACGGCGAAGAAGAAGGAGGTAACACAGCCGAGTGGCAAGCGACTAACGACGAGCTCAAAGAAGCGTCGATGTGACTAAAATCAATGAAAACCCCCGGTCCGGATGGAATACCAACCGTGGCGCTAAAGCTGCGATCCTGGCATATCCGGACAGGTTCAGGATGCTACTGCTGTAGTCTTTAGACGATGGTAATCCCCGAAATAAGAAAGGTGCAGAAACTGATGTTGCTGCCAAAGTCAGGGAAGTCACCGGGCCATCCAGTCCCGTGTAGACCAATGTCGCAGCGTGGAATAAAGGAATGAGCTAGATCCTGAAGAGCTAGTTCCAGAGTAGAGCACTGCCGTACCAGACGAACAAAGGGCAGAAGGCAATGCGAGTCGCTGCGGGCGTTCCTCAGAGCTCCATTCTCTGTCCAACTCTTTGGAATGGAATGTAGGATGGGGTCTTAACACTGAGGCTGCCCAGGAAAGTTAAAATCGTTGGTTTCGTGGACGACGTGTCACTAGCGGAGAGACACTTGAAGAAATGAAGGTGTCGGTGACGGAGACAATAGATACGATCGAGAGCTGGATGAACAGGTCAAGCTGCAAATAGCTCACCACAAGACGGATTTGTAGTTGGACAGCAACTGCTGTTCAGCGGATACAGATCACCGTCGAAGGGTACGTGATCGTATCGAAGCGTGTACTGAAGCAATTGGGTGTGATAATCGACGACTGGATGAGCTTTAACAACCACGTTGATTACATATGCGAAGTGTCGGTCCATTATCTAGTGCTTCGTCATCGATACTGCGACATGGGGCTCCTGCTTGGGGTGCGGTGCTGAAAACCAAGTGGAACCGCGAAAAGCGGAACAGTTCACTTCGACTGCTGGTCGTACGAGTTGCGATTGCGTACCGAAGGCAGTATGCCTTATCGCCGAGATGATCCCCATCTGCATCACCCTGGCGGAGGATATCAAGTGCTATACAATCAATGAAACGACAAAAACGTGAGGAAGATGATGAGAATCGATTCGATGGTGACGTGGGAGTAGGAATGGGACCATACGGATAAAGGAAAGTGGACCTACCGGCTCATCCAAACCTGTCGACGTGGGTCAATAGAAGGCACGGAGAGATGACCTTCCACCTGAAACAGCTCCTACCGAGCCACGGATGCTTAAGGAGTATCGTCAACGGTGTGGGTACGCAACGTCAACGCTGTGCCCGGAGTGTACGAACGTCGAGGAGACGCCGGAGCGTCTTTGAATGTCCGAGGTTTTTAGTCTTTGAATGTCCGAGGAGAGTCTTTGAATGTCCGAGGTTTGAAGTGACTTGCATGGATTTACTTAAAACGGGAGGACCGGACATCAACCCGAATAATGTAGCCTACAGAATGACAAGCGACGTAAAGACGTGGAACGCAGTAAACAGAGATATGATGTAGATCATGACCGTCTTACAGCGGAATGGACATAGAGCAACGGTTTCGGGAGAGCAATCACCGCCAGTGAACTATCCGCAGGAATAAGTTAGATCCACCGCGGAGGACTAGTCGAGTAGACTGCAATAGAACAGCGAGTATGAGTCGTCGAAACGCCAGCGAACCGGACGTCACGCTCCATGCGGATTCGCCAGACCGACCACGGCACCCCACCGATTGTCTCGATAGAAAAATAGCGAAAACCAAAGAAAAATCGATATTGGGAGAACTTTTTTCACCAGGGAACTCTCCGTCGACGTAAGCTGGATTCACCGCTGGGAACTAGACTGAGTAGAAAGCGACGAAACACCACTAGTCGCGGGTCACCCTGCTTCACTAGAATCGCCAAACTGGCCTCAGAACCTAACTGATTAGCTCGATCTCGGGAGAACTTCTTTTGCCGGGGAATTCTCTGTCGGAGTAGGTCAGGTCCATCGTCGGGGACTAGACCGAGTTGTTCGTAAACAACTCGAGGAGCTGAATGGATCATGAAGGAAGTAGTGCTAAATGGCCCAAGAAGAGAACTAAAGAGCTTAAAAGAGTTGCGGTGCTAAATGGCACTGGTCACGGAGCCAAAGGGCTCGAGAGGTTGTGGTACTGAAACCATATAAGAATCGGTATCGAGAGAACTTCTGTCGTCTGTGACCTCTCCGTCAGCGTGCAGTTAGATTCACCGCCGGGAACTAGACGGCGTAGACCGCGACGACACACCACCAGTCACGCTGGGGCTTCAGCAAAAGGGATGCCCTACTCTACCGGAATCGCCGAGCTGACCTCAGCACCTGGGTAGACTTCTCTCGCCGGGGAACTTTTCGTCGGAGTAGACTAGATCTATCGTCGGGGACTAGACCGAGTAGTTCACGAACCAGTCGGAAACTTAACGACGAAGTGGTACTGAATGGCAGAAGGGAACTGAAGGGCTCAGTAATTAGACAGTCTGAAGTTTGCCGCCCAGATTGTCCTCGTAGGGGAAGAGCATTAATTCTAGACCCACAGCTAGCTTTCCTACCTTGACTACCCAAACCCGTTTCCTGAGTTGATGGTTTTTGAACATTTTTTTCCTGCTCAGAATGTTTTTGAACATTTTTTCATATATATAAGAAAATACTTCATATCACCCCCCCCCCCCACCCCCCGAAAAATTTTCTTACTACGCCACTGGAAAATTATTTACATTTTTGACAAATACATACACACACAGGGGGCATTATTGAAGAGAGCTGAAAACGCCAAAAAGATACTGAAGTCAACGGAGATAGCGAAATCAGCAGCCTATGAGACGCCGAAGGGTGACCGGAGTTCCCGTTCTGTGAAAAGAGTAAGGGAAACACCAGGAGGGGAGGAGGAACCGAAGAAGCCCAAGAAGGTCGGTAAAAGACATTCAAACAACCGACAAATGGAGAGTGATGGCAAACCGTACAAATCGTAGAAAAGAGGAGAAAAAAAGAAACTAAAGGACAAAACGAAGAAAAAGAAGACAGAAGACCTTCGGCCGCTCTAAGAGAGGTATAGGGAAGACGCTCTAGTCGTCAAAGCAAACGACGGCGTGATGCATGCTGCGGTCCTCCTCCCACGCTGAAGGAGCTGTGGGAGAACGTAGTAAGAACCAGGCACACTCAGAAAGGCGAAATGCTGTTCGATCTAAAGAAAGATTCATTGATCAAGAGCTCGACCTATCGGGAACTCGTGGTAGAAGCGGTGGGACTAAAAGCGAACGTGACAGCTTTAGTTCAAGAAGTGGTGGTCGAGCGCAGGAATCTGGACGAGATCACAACGGAAGACGACGTGAGGAGCGCACTCATGGAGTAATGTAACTTGGAGAAAATGCAGATATCAATCAGATAGAGGAAGGTAGCACACAGGCAGCAGCGATATGTTTATCTGCAGCCGCAGCCAACCAGCTTATATCGATCGGTAAGATCAAAATCGGATGGTCGATGTGCTCGTTACGAATGATCGCTAGAGCCACAAACAAACGGAGAGGTGCCTGGGCTTCGGCCATCAGGCAAGAAACTGTAGAGGCCCGGACAGATCTGATCTGTGCAGAAAATGTGGGTAGAATTGACAAAGAACTACACAAAGCAATCGAAGTGCTAATGTTCAGAGTACAAAAAGGCGAAGGCAGGCCAATGATGATGAAGACAACCCAGCTTAATCTCAAACATTGTGACATTGCACAGCAACTGTTGTGGTAGTAACCAACAGAAACGAAGTCCGACGTTGCAATTATTAAAGATCCGTATTGTGTTCCTCCCGATAACGGTAATTTGGTGGTGGATAGTGCAGGGATGGCTGCAATTCAAGTAATTGGCGGTTTTCTGGTCCAAGAGGTGGTGGATAATACACACACACACACACACACACACACACACACACACACACACACACACACGAAGGCTTCGTGATCGCCAGGATCAACGGCGTATTCGTCTGTAGCGAATGCTACTCCAAGATAGACACAAGAGCAGTACAATAGGATGCTGGACGCACTTACCGACTCTTTAGTCGGAAGAACACCGGTTGTTATAGGAGAAAATTTTATTGCTTGGGCCGTGGAGTGGGGTAGCAGGCTGACGAACGTAAGAGGTGACAGCTTGTTGGAAGCCCTGGCGAAGCTGGATATAAGACTGTAATGAAGGTTCCGCTAGCATATTTCGTAAGGACGGTCAGGTACCCATCATCGACATAACATGTCGATGACATGCAGTCCTTCGCTGTCGGTTAACAAGAATTGGCGAGTTAGTGAGCAGTGTACACATAGCGACCACCAGGCGATCCACTACACCATTGGTCGGCGGAATTGTACTGTAACGCGGAGAGTGAGAACTGGTGAGAGGAAGTGGAAAATAAAGGACTTCGACAAGCACCTTTTTTGTGGAAACACGTCGTGCTGACAGCCTCGCTCCAATTTCAAATGCCGATGAGCTGTTAGAAACAGTAGCGAGGGCATGTGACGTAGCAATACTCCAGCAAACCGAACGCTCCAGCAAACGAAACGCTCAGCGCCTTCAGGGCTGCCTGCCTGAAAGCCAGAAGACGCGTTTAGAGAGTAACTTTCCGTACGGCTTGGGCCGCTTTTGAAGGCTTAGAATGTTCACCTGCTACAAGGAGCTGTGTAGAGAAGTAGACGCTAACCTCTGGGACAATGCTTACCGTGTCGTGTTGGCCAGGGTCAAGGGTTCATCGACGCCAGTCGAAATATGCATTGACTAAATGATGATTATTGTAGAGGGTCTTTTCCCGAAACACGACCCAACCACATGGCCACTTAACCGTTCATCGATGCAGACAATGGAAATGCTGGTGACAATCGAGTACTCCAACAACGAGCTTCTTATAGTGGCAAAAGAGCTGAAAGCGAGGAAACTCCCGGACCGGACGGTATCCCGATCAGAAAGAAATAACAAAATTATTACAGACTGAGTTACTTTGTTACGATAACAAGTTGTGTTATAACTTTGGTCTCGTTAGTTGGTAAAATAACAGAAAACATAACAGAAATTCTTCTAGTATATATCAAAAATATAACAACCTGTGATAGGCTTCTATCAGAATTATAACAAATTTTGTTAGGTTCCCCCACGGCCAATATAGCTTTTATTACCTATTGTGTAGTATCAACGAATTTAGCGTGCAGGTCTAAAAATAGAATAGAATAGAAAAATATAGCATACATTAAGGCGTTTTTCGTTTGGAAGCAAAAAGCTTCATGTAGCAAAAGCTTTTTATAGTTTTGTCAAATGATTGCATACATGCTGGCAGATTGTTATTATGAATATATGACACACTGATTGTTATTTAGGATATAGCGATTTGAACCTGGGTATTCTGAGTTTTATGGGGATGTTTCCTGCATGAACCAACGACGTTGCTTTCGACCGATGTTTATGTTAGCATAATATTCTACGCATTCGTCAAGGGCAAAACGATTATAGATGCAGAAGATGTTTCCAAAACGCACACATTGAACTTTGCCAAAGCCAAAGGACTGTTTGTTTTCCTTGTATAATACGATTTGTTTTCATGTAGTTTTGCTCACTACTACAGCTGCCTATATTACGATAGACTAAATAGCTTTATAATGTCTTTTCAGATTAGGAAAGTGGGGCTATTTTTAGATTCTAAATAGTGCGCTTCGGTGCTTCTCTTGTACGTTAACATGATTCACACGATTTTAAAAATAATATCTATGCGATATGGTAACATTTAGCGGATAATTTACCTACATTATTTTACGGAGAATACGACAAATGTTACTTATGATTCCGAATAGATTCAAAAAAACAAATACCAAAGTTTTGAGGCTTGCATTTTGAGATTTCAAGTAAAGTCGCTTTCGGGGTTTTGTTATTGGCATTTTAATGTGGGGAAGATTAAGCAAGCCAGTACAATTATCTCACATCTAATAAATTCGCAGAAATACATTTTTTTACAATAGTTCAATCTATCAACTGCGAATATTATAAAAGATAATCATAAAATTCGAGAAATTGTTGAGGATTCTCCTGAGTGTCAAATTTTGGAATATTTCATGTTTTCAAAAATACATTTTCTTTTCTAAATTTTATTTAGTTTTAAGGAGGAAATTATTCAATATTTTTACATTAAAGTTTTTAGCTATTTCAAGCACTATCTAAAACACAAATTTAAATTGTAACAGCAAATAACAATACCAGCAGGGATATGTATATATTCAGAGATTTCTAGGCCTTTTTGAAATATTGATAGCTTTATGCAGCGTACTCACAAATATTAATCTTTCAACAATTTGAACAGGTCGCATTATTTCTTTTTCTAACTTTCTGCAAAATGAATCAAGTATCCGATGTTTTTTTTGAACGAACCATCGAATACGACGGAAAAATTAGCACATATGCGCATTCAAAGTAATTGTCAGTTCATTGTAAATGTCAAACTGTTTTAGGTGGAATGAAAAGATACAACAATCTCAAACTCAACTATTTTTATGCGGGGGTTTAAATAAAAAAAATACAATGCTTTGGTAATTCAGAGAACGCACAAAATCAGATACGCACAAACTGGACAAGTTTCAGTTGTTTATGAAAAACCCGCATAAATTAGAGAAATCGGACTGAAGATCCTCAAAATTCATAACGGTATTGTGGAAATCAGTATATATCAAACAGTTTTTAAGTTCTGAAAATTCGTTTTCGCAATATGCACAATTAATTAAAAGAAAGTTATTTATATAATCATTTGACTAAACCATAAAAAATAGTTTAAATAGCTTTTTTATTTGAATCCGCGTTTCTTTATTTAATCTGGAGTGCTTGATACTTCCTGCATCTTCTTTAAAATAAGTTTTATATGAAAATTTTAATCTTTAGAATAGCTTGTTGATGACTTTACGATTCCAAAACTTTTTGAATAGAGGCTACAACATTGAAATCATATGCCAAATATTCGAAATGGCGTGTCAGACTAGTGTCTCAGAAAATAGGTGATCCCTTAATCGAAATGCAACCAAGTAAGTTAAACACCTTACTTTCAAGTTTTCCGACCACTTGCATCTAAAATTTATCTATTCTCAAAATCGTGGAACTTTGAATATCCATTTGGAAAACGCAAATATAAGGAAATCAATAAAAACTTCGAACATTTGTTTAAAAAAGTTGAATAAATACACATAAAAAGAGGCTTTAGCGTATTGGCAAATAGACAGTTATTTGTGTAATACAACAATCATTCACAGTTGATTGATTGATTTGTTTATTGGGGCTTTAACCAACTGGGCATTTGTCCGCTTTACAGTTTACAGTTAGCGTTCAATGATAATTGTGAAAGAATATGTAATATATTACAACATCATCGTTATATGCATACATTAAAATCACATTAGCAGTTCAATGATATCACCAGAAGATATAATCTTGATATAAGTTTGCTTGCCTTGCTGATTGTGATATCACAAAAATAACACAGTGAGTAATAAATATCAACATGAGATATAAATTTGATAGGTTTCTGTTATGTCGTTCTGATCGGGATCCCCAACGTGGCACTGAAGACTACGATTCCGGCGTTTCCTGACATATTCAGGATAGTCCGACAGAAATTCCTGGACGAAAGCTATTTCCCAGCTAAATGGAAGATTCAGAAGCTGCTGTTGCTGCCAAACCATGGAAGCCACCCAGCGATTAACCGTTATGTGTCCGACGCGGTACCCGGGTACCTTTTCCGGTTTCAATTAATAAAATTCCCATGTTTTATCCATAGCTGAAAATTGAAACTTTGTGACATCTTAGAACTTCACTAAGCTTTTGGGTTAATAATATGGTTGATATAGTCAGGGGAGGAGTGAGGAGGGGCTCCTGAATTTTTTTTACTACGAAACAGGCCGACGTGGGCACTTGGGTACCCACAAAACTGAAATACCAATAACTAAGGTAATTTCCGACCGATTTTGATAATTTTTGGTGTTTTGGATTCGGAAACTCATCCACTTTTAGAATTGGTAAAAATGAATCGGGTTACTTCTTTCGGTTCCTGGGAATCCGGATTTCCGGAAGCATGTTCCAGTGCTGGGATACTATTTGTGAATTTCAATGGAATACTAGCAATATGGGTATAAAAATTCTTGGAATTGCATCAGTAAGCTATATCTCGTGGTTTTGGAACCATTTGGTGATTTAACTCCGGAAGGGACATTCCGGAGCAGGTTCCCGTGGGGCCGTGAGTGGCCATTCCATTCCACTTAAATTTTTCAAACTGCCATAGGGTCCCGTAATAACAAATAACAGACTTCGAAGACAATTTGAAGAGTTTTGATACTCATATTGCTAGGACATTATTAATATTTACAAATCATATGCTAGTACTGGAACATTACTCCGGATTATCGAGAACCAGATCCATTCATCCGGTTCAATTTTACTAAATAAAAAAGTGGACGTGTTCCTGAACCCAAAGCATCTAAAAGTGTCCAAATCGGTTAAAGGAAGCCATAGTTATAAGTATTTCAATTTGTGGGTACCCGGGTACCCTCGTTGGCCTGTTAAAAGTGTTTTTTTTTGACACATAACGGTTAACAGGCTGACGAAATTCGCGGGGGTGAGGGCGGATTGTTCAAGATACAGTTAGGATTCCGCAAAGGAAGATTGACCGTGGAGGCAATTTGTACTGTGCTTGATAGCACTGAGAATGCATCTAAACAGAAGCGAGGAGGAAATCAATACTGAACTGTGGCCACGATAGATGTGAAAAATGCGTTCAGCAGCGCCAGTTGGGAATCCATCGCCGGAGTGATGCACAGAATAACGGTCCACTACTATCTATGTCAGACCTAAAAAGCTACTTTCAAAGCAGAGTGTTGCTGTACGAAACCAATCATTGATGTACGATGGAGTCTTAACACAGCGGCAGCCCAGGAAAGTGAAAATCGTGGGTTTCGCGGACGACGTGTCACTAACGTTGACGGGTGAGACACTTGAAGAAGTGGAGGTGTCTGTGGCGGAGACAATTGACGCGATCAAGAACTGGATAAACGTGGTCAAGCTGCAGATAGTTCACCATAAGACGATATTGTTGGTAAGCAATTGGGAGTGATCATCGATCACCGGTTGAGCTTCAACAACCACGTCGACTACGCTTGCAAAAAGTCGGCCAAGGCAACGAACGCAATAGTGAGGATCATACGGCGGTGCGAGAAGTAGCATGAGATATCTGCTAGCTAGTGGTTCGTCATTTATACTGCGATATAGGGTTACTGCCTGGGGTGTGGCGCTGAAGACCAAGCGGAACCGCGAAAAGCTGAATAGGATGTTCCGGCTGATGGACGTGGATTGGAGAAAGCTAACAAAACTACTGAGTGGTTGAAGCATTCGCTTCAAAAGAATCCTTTAATTTTTCTTGTCTAATAAAAACATTACCTAGGATCAAAAGACGAATCAAAAAAATTGAAAACTGGCTTGCACCAGACCGTATTCAAGTTACTATCGTCATGTTAATCCTATTTCTGACTCATGTGATGGTTCTAGGCGTAGTCTACAGAGAGAGGGATGTAATGCTACCGTTCTTTGATCAAGGGCTGAAGCTGATGTATATTGGAAGGTTCTGCAGGATGGTTTTGTACCGTAGAAGGTTGCTGGCCGTCACGTGATATTCCGAATGAAGGAGAGCCTGTCCATGGCGCTAGGAAAAACGCAAAAATGGTTCGCGGAAAATGTTTCGGAGTTTTAGGAGAACAAAATTTAACCCGATGTCAATCCCAACAAAATCAAAGCAGTAACTACCACTTAACCTTTTAAAAATATACAAGCGACAATTTCTTGGACATTTACTTGATGAGCCTCTGTTATTTGAAAACTATTCAAAACTAATCGGATTACGTTCATTTAAAGAAAAATCTGATGTCGCAAGAATAACCAATTCCTTTTTGTTTCCCCGTGTGTCAAAATATTATTTATCTTCTAGATAAATCGTCCAGCTCCCTGTCCTCTGTAGGGACATGAGGTAAGACCATTACCTTCATCAAGAAACTATTCTACTTCAATAAACTCTCACCATGTCTACAACAAACGTTTTTTCCATTGCATCAAATTCCGAACGTTTGAAAAAGGGACATTACGATTTAATTACTTGGAAGAACGATTTGTCTTTACTAGTTGGAATTATTAGAAACTCCACAAGTGTAGAGCAGTATTTTCGCCATTAAACCCTCTTGCGATAGCACGGTAGTGTAAATCGACTCAAGATTGAGAAATCCAGCCATCCCCCTATATCCACCCCCGCCAGTCCATAGCCGACGTCGCTAGCAAATATCAAACAGTCCACGGACGCTTGGTTAGAAGATCGTAATTTTGTCTGAAATTGTTATTTCAGTTATGTAAGAAACAAGCAGAATAATTAGTAAGGTGGCTGCCAAGGATGGCTGCTATCTTTGCGACAAAACCCAGTCTCTGGAAAGAAGACCGGAAGCAGCATCTCAAACGTTAGGAAAACTTAATTACTCAACTAAAACAAGAAACTTTCCGAATAGTTTCCGCCAGTCGCTGGGATTCGCCCGGCGCAACTCGAGCGCACCGATACTGGAGGAAGAAAATTTCCGACCCTTGTCCGTTCTAAATTGCTTCGTCACATCCCCGTGTCATCACAGTGTGTCCTCCGTGACCAGTGCGCCCCCCCACCCGAAGCCAATGCATGCCACCCGTCAGCCGGTTAAGAATTTCTACCATTAGCAGCAAGGATCTCACACTCATAAACCGGCCCACGCTGCCTGTAGCTGGTGACATTGAGAACGTGCCCCACCCGACCCTGTGCACGAGCACGGCTGAAATTGTGTGGGAGTCTAATAGTTAACTAACTTTTCTCATCTCATCAACTTGATCCGGGTGCAAAGTTGAAAGGAATAGTTGTTATTTTGCTTTTATCGTTTCTCTGCTGGCTATCCCAAACCCCGAAAAGTTAGCCGCTCACGTTGAAAAGGGTCATCCAAGTGAGGCTTACATTTCGCGTGTGCCAAGTGCCAATCACATATCCACCGATCAAAACCCTTCTCCCTTAACGCTGCAGCGCGCTGTGGTGGATAAATCGGTTTCGCTTGAGAACTTTTCGCCTAGTAGGACTTGTCTTTTATGGATCAAATTATGTTGGGGAGGTATTGGCAATTTCTGAAAATCTATTTTCTTTAGGTTTTGTTTTTGTCGGGCGTTCGAGCAGGTTAATTTCTTGCTATGGTTGAACTAATGCCCACTAAAGTTTGCTGCCATTTCACGGTCGATCATTTTGAAAATTTTCGAGAAATATAGAAAAACTATACTACCATAGTGGCATATGACAGGAATCAAATTCCGTAACTAAAAATTTGCTTTTTTCTTGAGTAATAAGTCAAAAGACACTTTTTCCAAGCTACACATATTTTTAGATTCAAAGAGATATTTCGGTGTTTCAATAAGAGTATATAGAAACTTATGCCTAAATATTACTCTTTTCGGTTTTCAATGACCTTGTACTTCAATTTAAATCAATTTTAGTATTTTATCGATAATTCTGGTTCCACGCGCTACAGCGCTTCCAACCAACTCACCGATTTCGAAAGTGACTGCGGCCATGGCCAATTTTCACACTTGAAGTCAGTGGCGAAAATCCGCGTAGCTGGTCGCCGAGCGCTGTACAGATCAGAACGAAGTTCCTTTATTCTCGTCACGTTTTTTTCCCACCTGCTCTGTGACAATATTTAATCTTGCCACTCAGTTGATTCTTGAATCGCCACCGTACAGTCTAGTGTCTGGTGTGAAGTGTGTGAACTATCTATATCATAGCGTCCGTGCCGTGTCCCGCTCATAGTCCTGACGGTATCCAGCGCAATCCAGAGCAAAAACGTACCGCCGCCAAAGGCATGAGTTATGGCAAATCGATTTGGTTTATCCGACCCCTGCTCCCGTGTCCGCGGACGGAAGACTAAGTAGAGCTTCAATGGTTCTGTGCGGAGCCGTGTCGCTTTTTATATTCATTTCGTTTATTTGATAGGCACAAATGCGTTAGCTTGGCGGTGCCGAATTCTTTTGTTTTTACATTTTGAATATCTTAAAACTAGGAGGTTATAATGTTGAAATATTTTTTTTATAACAGAGAAAAAATTTACAGCTATCTTAAGACTAGAAAAAAAAAATTCTATATATAAGAGAGGGGGCAAAAGATTTTTTTTTATGAAAAATTTTAAAACAAGGAATTCAATAGTAATAGTTTTTTAAGAAATATTTACAGTTATCTTAAAACTAACAATATAGTTTGGTACACAAAAGGGGGAACAAATATTTATGAAAAATTTCACAGATGTTTTAAAACTAGGGATACAATTCTATTTACAAGATGGGGGACAATAGTTTTAACAAAGAGTAGAAATTACAACTATCTTAAAACTAGGAATACGGAATACAAATTTGATTTTTTATCGGATACTTATGCTTGGTCATTTCCAAAATCGGTGTAGAAGTAGTTGTATCAAGGACAGGGGAGAGAAGGCGTAGATGGTGACCGGTAGAGAAGAGCAAAACTTGCAACTTTCGGGCAAACGGGAGATCAGCGAAACAAATTTGCGCCTCAGTCTAGTAGGTCGGATTGGCGGATGGTATTCTTCGGACCCGCGGGGAATCCTTCAAAGGGGATCCTTCGGACCTCGAGTCGCTCTCGCTTCAGATTCCGTAGTGATAAGGGCGACGGCGGTTACATAGTGGCAGTCTGCAGCTTATCGGTTCCACACGGCAAGAGGAAACTTCTAAAAACGAGAAATAAAAAGAGAGGGGCTAAATTGGGATATTTATCGTTTTTATGAAAGTATAAATAAGGGACATATAGGGGAAATCACGATTTGCCAGCATATCTCGGACTGGTACATTGGGTGGTCTACCTCGGGCCCGAAGGGATTCCTTTAACTGAGACCTGGCGCCACGATACCCGGCGCACACCCAGACAACGTGTTCGATGTCGTGATAGCCCTCGTCACAAGCGCACAGACTACTCTCCGCAAGCCCAATACGCCGCAAATGTGCATCTAAGGTGTAGTGGTTGGACATAAGTCGGGACATTACACGAATAAAATCCCGACCCACATCCATCCCCCTGAACCAAGGCTTCGTTGATACCTTTGGGATAATCGAATGTAGCCATCGTCCAAGTTCACCATTGCTCCACGAGGTTTGCCAACTGTTGAGTGTCCTCTGACGACAAATACTAAAAAATTCGTTGAAGCAGATTGGTCTTTCGTATATTTCACCATTTAATGCGCCCACCTTTGCTAATGAGTCGGCCTTTTCATTGCCCGGGATAGAATAATGAGAGGGTACCCAAACAAAGGTAATCTGATAAGATTTTTCAGATAACGTACACAAGGACTCCTGTATCTTCCCCAGAAAATACGGGAATTGCTTTTTAGGCTTCACCGCACGAAGAGCCTCGATAGAGCTGAGGCTGTCCGAAATGATGAAGTAGTGATCTGTGGGCAGAGTGTCGATGATCCCAAGGGTGTACTGAATTGCAGCTAACTCTGCGACGTAAACTGAAGCGGGATCATTGAGCTTGAATGAAGCGGTGATAGTATTGTTGAAGATACCGAAGCCAGTGGACCCATCGAGATTTGATCCGTCAGTGTAAAACATTTTGTCGCAGTCGACTTCTCGGAATTTATTATAAAATATATTGGGGATCACTTGAGGGCGTATATGGTCCGGGATTCCACGAATCTCTTCCTTCATGGATGTGTCGAAGAATACAGTAGAATCAGAAGTATCTAGGAAACGAACACGGTTGGGAGTATACGTAGAAGGATTAATGCTCTGTGCCATGTAGTCGAAGTACAAGGACATAAATCGGGTTTGAGAATTAAGCTCGACGAGCCTCTCGAAGTTTTCAATCACCAACGGGTTCAGAATGTCGCATCGGATGAGCAATCGATATGAGAGTTCCCAAAATCGATTTTTTAGCGGAAGAACGCCCGCCAGCACTTCGAGACTCATCGTATGGGTCGAATGCATGCAACCCAAGGCAATGTGCAAGCAACGATACTGGATTCTCTCCAGTTTGATGAAGTGTATGTTCGCAGCGGAGCGGAAACAGAAACACCCGTACTCCATCACCGATAATATCGTTGTTTTGTACAACCTGATCAGGTCTCCTGGGTGAGCACCCCACCATGTTCCAGTTATTGTTCGGAGAAAATTGATCCTTTGTTGGCATTTCTGTTTCAGATACCTAATGTGACATCCCCAGGTACCTTTAGAGTCGAACCAGACCCCGAGATATTTAAATGTGAAAACCTGGTTGATCGTTGCACCCATTAATAGAAGCTGGAGTTGCGCCGGCTCACGCTTCCTAGAAAAAACAACCAACTCAGTTTTCTCCGTGGAGAACTCAATACCCAGCTGAAGAGCCCAAGCAGACAAATTGTCCAAGGTATTTTGTAATGGTCCTTGCAAGTCGGCAGCTTTGGGCCCTGTAACAGAGACCACCCCGTCGTCTGCAAGTTGCCTTAGCGTGCATGAATTGGCAAGACAATCGTCAATGTCATTCACGTAGAAATTGTAGAGCAGGGGACTTAGACATGAGCCCTGGGGAAGACCCATGTAGCTAAATCGCGATGTTGTTAAATCGCCATGCGAAAAGTGCATGTGCTTTTCAGACAACAGGTTTAGCAAAAAGTTATTTAAAATTGGCGAAAGACCATGCTGGTGCAGCTTCTCTGACAGAATGTTGATAGAAACTGAGTCAAAAGCCCCCTTAATATCCAAGAAGACTGATGCCATCTGCTCTTTGTTAGCATAGGCCATTTGGATTTCTGTAGAAAGCAACGCAAGGCAATCGTTCGTCCCTTTGCCTTTGCGGAAGCCAAATTGTGTATCTGACAGTAAGCCATTTGCTTCAACCCAATTGTCGAGGCGAAACAAGATCATTTTCTCGAATAACTTCCGAATACAGGACAGCATTGCAATCGGCCGATACGAGTTGTGGTCGGAGGCTGGTTTTCCTGGTTTTTGAATGGCGATGACCTTCACTTGCCTCCAGTCATGAGGGACAATGTTACCCTCAAGAAACTTGTTAAATAAGTTCAGCAAGCGCCTTTTTGCAGTGTCAGGCAGATTCTTCAGCAAGTTGAATTTGATTCTGTCTAACCCTGGGGCGTTATTGTTGCATGATAAGAGAGCAAGTGAAAACTCCACCATCGAAAACGGTGTTTCGTTCGCGGTATCGGGAGGAGACGCGGCGCGGCACGTTTTCTGTACCGGGACAGAGTCCGGACAGATCTTCTTGGCGAAAGCGAATATCCAACGGTTTGAATATTCCACGCTCTCGTTGGTACTATTACGGTTACGCATACGTCGAGCCGTACCCCAAAGAGTGCTCATCGCTGTTTCTCTCGTTAACCCGTCGACGAACCGGCGCCAATAACTGCGTTTTTTGGCTTTCATTAGACTCTTCATTCGCTTTTCTAACGACGCGTACTGTTGATAGCTAGCGGGTAACCCGTCTTCCCGGAAGGCCTTATATGCAGTGGACTTCTCCGCGTACAGCTCTGAGCACTCTTTATCCCACCACAGGGTGGGAGACCGTCCATGGGTATTCGCGCTGGGTACTGGTTTAGTCTGAGCTTGATTCGCACTGTCGAGAATCAAGCCAGCCAAAAACCTGTACTCTTCCTCCGGAGGAAGTTCTTGAGTGGATTCGATTTTAACGGATATCGCGGTCGCGTAACTCTTCCAATCAATGTTCCGTGTGAGGTCATACGAGACATTGATTGTTTCCGATGGTCTTGAACCGTTAGCAATTGAAATCACGATAGGCAAATGATCGCTACCGTGGGGATCAGGGATCACCTTCCACATGCAATCTAACTGTAGCGATGTCGAGCAATGCGATAAATCCAACACGCTTGCGCGTGCTGGTGGTGTAGGAATCCGCGTCATTTCTCCCGTGTTTAAGATGGTCATGTTGAAATTGTCGCAAAGATCTTGGATTAATGTTGATCTATTATCATCATGAAGACAACCCCATACCGTACCGTGCGAGTTAAAGTCTCCCAGAACTAGCCGCGGTGCCGGTAAGGATTCCGTGATATTACAAAGCGTTCGGTGCCCTACCGAGGCTCTAGGAGGAATGTAGATGGAAGCAATGCAAAGGTCTTTACCTTTGATTAAAACTTGACAAGCGACAATTTCAATGTCTGGTGTCGAAGGGAGGTTAATTCGGTTGAAAGAAAGCACTTTTTGATCCCCAAAAGTACTCCTCCATAAGGGTTTTCTCGATCCAGACGGATTATATTAAAGTCGTGGAAGTTGAGATTTATATCAGAAGTTAACCAGGTTTCACATAATGCGAAAGCATCACATTTTAAACTGTTTAGTAAGAATTTGAAGGAATCGATTTTCGGGAGGATACTTCTGCAATTCCACTGTAGAACAGTGATCGAATCGGTGACCTCGTTCGATGACTTAGCCATCGAAGGATACGATCGCTGCAAGGAGGGGCCATTTAGTAGTCAACTGCTTCAAAAATGTTTGCACTATAGGGAGAAAACGTATCAGAAGGCTTTTAAGAGGATCAGTAACATTGAAAGCTGTGAAAATTAAGTCCACTATGTCAGAAAATTTCATTAGTCCGTTACTGGACTGAGTATCTGTTTGAAAAACGGGGACACTTGGGGTTTTTGTATGTCCCTGGAAGTGGTGGGTACTCCTTGTTAGAATTAATATTTCCAAGTCCTGGAGCAAATTGCTTCGGCTTTTGTGCATCACTTCCGTTGGATTTATTGGTTGTAGATGGCGCACTCTGAGTGGACGACACCTTGGCACCCTTACGAGGCAATGTAGGGGAGGCTAGATTTCTCCTCTTCCTGGATTCCCCTGGGTTAACCAATGATGTTCCCTCTTGTGGGTCGTCAGATTCTTGCTCAACGCCAGCCAAAAGAGCAAAGGAATTTTCGGAACGGACAGATGGCGAAGCATTCTTTAGCATTTCTGCATAAGAGTGCCTCGAGCGATCCTTAAGGGAGCGTTTAATTTTATCCCCGCGCTGCTTGTACACCGGGCATGACTTAAGAGCATGCGGAGGGCCCCCGCAGTAAATACACTTCTCAGTTTCTCCACCGCAAGCGTCATCCTCATGCTCTCCCTCGCATTTGCCGCACCGTTTTTTATTGCCACAATAAGTGGCTTTGTGGCCCAGTTGCTTGCAATTGCTGCAGTTCATCACCCGTGGTACAAAAAGGCGAACAGGTAGGCGAACCTTATCCAGGAGGACATAGTTGGGAAGAGAAGACCCGGAGAAAGTCACCCGAATCGAGTCTGACGGAGAATAAGTTGTCTTATCATTTTCTGTTTTTGCGGAATACAATTGCTTGCATTCCAGAATCTTCACCTTTTGAAGTAAAGGGTCCTTAAAGCAGCCAACCCCGTACTTCAACAGGTCTTCGCACTTTAGACCCGGTTCGGCGACTATTCCATCGATCTCCACTGCCCTACAAGGCACATACACTCTGAATTGTTTCGTAAAACGTTCGCTGCGAGCAATCTGGTTTGCCTGATCGAGGTCATTTACTATAACGCGTATCTTATTGGCTCGAACACGTGTTATCTGAGCTACGGCCGGGTAGTTAGCAGTCAGCTCCCGTGATATTTCTAGAATATTGGGCGATTTCGTGTTGGGCCGGAAATACACCACCCAGGGTCCATTTGAATTGGCTGGGTATGTTTTAATACGGGGAGGACTGGGGGAATCAGGGGAGGGAGTAATATCGGGTTTATCCGGTAAATCCATGGGAATATCATTCCCATCCAATGTTCCTTCGCCCTCGGCCATTTAGGCACGAGGATAGCACGTGGTGTAAACGAGAGATGAAACTTGTATTCAGGGGAAAGGGAAACGAAAGAAAGAAAAATAATACTTAGCTTATATAGCGGCGTGTCCGGCAATTCTGGTATTCACTTCACCAGCCTGGGCACCGGCGAACAAAGACTGCCTCAAACAATAGTTGACCTTCACTGACAATATATATTCTTGTTCACTTTATGCACAGCACCAGAAAACGAACTGCTTCGATCGAGAGCTCGGAGAGTTATGTGTCGCTTTTTGTAACAGAGAAACTTTTGTGGAAGTTTCGTTTGTTTTTCGCGCGGCGATGAGGGATGAGAATGATCTTTGGGTAGACGGAAATAGTGATTGACTGCTGATTTGAGTAGTCGTGAACTATAATCAACTGAATGAGTTATAACTACTAGGGTGGTAATTAATTCGATCGTCAGATCTGCGCTTTCTAGTCTAGTTTAGTTTACACGTACACAGCCAATACATGTAGGGATCCTGAAAAATCGCAGACGTTCGTCCACAATTTTTCTTGTCATTATTAATGTTTGTGGCACATATTGAATGACACAAGCATTAAAACGGCCAGGCCAACTGTGCAGCGTACAAAATAAAGATGATTCAAAATTATACGGCAATCAAATTATTCATTCAATGAATAATTTAATCAACGGATTATTTTCAACCTTGAATAAGGAAGAAACGTGGACAACCGTAAAGAACCATTTCAATTTGATGGGGGTTTGATAAACCGTTGGGAGTGACTTTGCTAAGAGGGTTAATGTCACTCCTTTGGTCCCAGGTTCCTGGGATGGGACAGAAGTATTTAGCTCTGCCCTGGCTAATGAGTCAGGGTTATAGCGCCCTTACTCGCTCTAATTCGATCGTCAGATCTGCGCTTTATGATTAAAGTCGATTCGGTTACAGAATAGTTATTTTTACTCAGGTTAGTCTTTTTAGTATAATTTTTGCTAGAAACAAGCTATGCGGAGTCGATTTACTTAAAAAAAACGTTGGAAAATATATTGTCTCTTCATAGCGACGGTTATTGAGTTTGATATCTGAGCAATACACCCAGTTTTTTTTACGCGGGGAATACGTACCGCGTAAAAAACCGCGTAAAAAACGCGTTAATTGGAAAATCCGCGTAAAAAACCGCGTTGATTGGAAAATCCGCGTAAACAAAACCGCGTTAATTGGAAAATCTGCGTAAAAAACCGCCGTAATTCGAAAATCCGCGCAATAAAAACTATCAGCAAAAGACTTAGAATATTTTTGGAAGTTTTTTTACGCGGATTTCGTAATTAACACGGTTTTTGCAAAAAATATTAAGTCCTTTTGAATGCAAAAGACTTAGAGGATTTTCGGAAAGATGGAAGAGACGGGTCTGGAAGACTCGCACCCCAACAATATGGGTATTTTCGGAATGGTCTTGAAGAGAAAGTGCCAGAAATTAATTTTTGACACCATTTTGAAATCAAAGATGGCGACTTCCGGTTTAATGAAATTGAATTTTGACGCCATTTTGCAATCCAAGATGGCGACTTCCGGTTTAGCGAAATTCGCTGTAACCCAATCAATATGGGTATGTTCGGAATGGTCTTGACGAGTAGGTGCCAGAAATAAATAAATCTGCACCTTCCCCGCAAGGTTTTCCATGAAAATTGATTTTAGTGCCATTTTCAAATCCCAAATGGCGGCTTCCGCTTTCGCGAGATTCTCTACAACTCAATCAACATGGGTATTTTCGGAATGGTTTTGACGAGTAGCAGACAAACGTCGATGCTTGCCGTCATTTTAAAATTCTATATGGCGACTTCCGGTTTACCGAAATTCTCGCATGAAAAATTTGGGCAATCATCTAAATCACCCTCAAATATAAGATCTAATCATAAACCAGCAAAATACAAAATATTTTTATGTGTTCATCCAGGAAAGTGCGGTGAGAATGGAAGAGAGAGAAGAAGGAGACGTATGCGGTGTGCGTTGGGGGTTTGAATTTATTCAAATTAAACATATTGCTTAAATTTAAGTAAATTCAACTGTTTAATTAAAACTATTTGTACAACAACTTCAACTTCCAAAAATACCAATATTGATTGGGTTATAGCGAATTTCGCGAAATCGGAAATCGCCATCTTGGATTTAAAAATGGCGTCAAATATCAAGTTTTGGAACCTGCTCGTTAAGATCATTCCAAAAACACTCATATTGACTGATTTATAGTGAATGTGGCTAACTCGGAAGTCGCCATCTTGGAATTAAAAATGGCGTCAAACATCGATCTTTGTCTACTACTCGTCAAGACCATTCCGAAAATACCCATATTGATTGGGTTATAGCGAATTTCGCTAAAGCGGAAGTCGCCATCTTTGATTTCAATATGGCGTCAAAAATCAATTTCTGGCACCGACTCTTCAAGACCATTCCGAAAATACCCATATTGATTGGGTTATAGCGAATTTCGCTAAACCGGAAGTCACCATCTATGATTTCAAAATGGCGCCAAAAATCAATTTCTGGCACCTACTCTTCAAGACCATTCCGAAAATACCCATATTGATTGGGTTATAGAGAATTTAACTCAACCGGAAGTCGCCATCTTTTATTTCAAAATGGCGTCAAAAATCAATTTCTGGAACCTACTCTTCAAGACAATTCCGAAAATACCCATATTGTTGGGGTGCGGGCCATAAGGAATTTTCCAGACCCGTCTCTTCCATCCTTCCGAAAATCTTCTAAGTCTTTTGCATTCAAAAGGATTTTTTTGCAAAAACCGTGTTAATGGCGAAATCCGCGCAAAATAAAATCTGCCAAAATTCTTCTAAGTTCTTTGCATTTAAAAGGACTTTTTTCAGGAAAAAGTCTAAGTCTTTTGCATTCAAGAGGACTTAGAATATTTTTGCAAAAACCGCGTTAATTGGAAAATCCGCGTAAAAAACCTCGTAAAAAACCGTGTAAAAAAACGCTTAAAAAATCTGGGTGTACATTCTGTATCTTGCCTTTGTTGAACTTGCACCATTAAGGGGCCGTTCATAACCAACGTTGACCAAAATTGGACGCATTTTAACCCCACTTTCCCCTCGTTGACTTTAGAAGACGAATAAAATTTTAACAGAAGTAGGCAGAAAAAATTTATTTCAGTGAAAGTGATTGAAAGTTATTCTAAATTAGTTACAGAATTTGCCTTTCGATTTCTTCTCATCAGAATCCGACACTAACTTAGTGACAGGACTAAGCTAGCTGCAAAAAATGGAGACACAATTTGTGTTCTTGAGCAAACCCCTAGTCAAGTGTGATGTCCCGCAAATGCGTCAATCCGACGCTAGCTTAGTCCTGTCACTAAGTCACTGTTGGATTCTGATGTGACGAAGTCGAAACGCAAATTCTATAACTAAGTTAGTTTTAGGTTTTGTGCTCTTTACGCTCAATATATGGCCAAGGCTTCTGTCTGTCACGTTACATTTTTACGCATATTTCATAAGATAAGTCAGCAAAAACAATAAAACCATATTCTGTCACAACTGCACATTATTAAGGTCACTAAACCGCACATTTTTTCTACAGAAAGTTATTTTCTATCATGAACGGTTTTCGTGTTATTGTCATTTTAATACGTCTGTCACGATACACAATTTTCGCAGTTAGTTTGGAGGTTGTCCGACTACATAGAAAAAGTTTGTTCTGTTGGCCCCCAACTTTGCATGAAAACAGTTTTAAGTTGAAGCTTAGTAAACAAGGAAGAGTTTGAAATATAGTTTTCTTGAAGAAAAACTTTGTTTTCGATTGTATGGAGTATTCTCGATGATCTGTCACGTTACAACCAGAATCTGTCACGTTACAGTTCTGCATTTTCATTGAAGCAAGGATATCAAGACAATCATACACAAATCATCCTTAATCTAGGAACTGAGTATTACCGGGAAATTTCATGTTTATTTTGAAAAACATATTGGTTTTGATGAACAAACGTGAAAAACTTTTGAAAAGGTCGTTATTTCACGAAGTAACATATTATGTCATAAGAAAATCCAAAATAACTTGAAAACATCTGCGTTTTGAAGGATAATTTTTCGAGAGCATTTTGAATTAAAAACCCATTTTGAAATACATTCTATAGCTAAATTATTTTTAAAAAAATTAATTAAAAATCCAAAATTAAAAGAATTATTGAAATATGTTAAAACTTTTTATTGTTATTTTCTCTACGATGCAATTATATTTTAAAGTTTTTTTTATTTGCAATAAAATTTTAAATGTTTTGTTTTTTGCGTTTGGTATTTGTGAGTAATTTATTAAAAGGGCGTATTTTCACTACTAGATATTTTTGTTGAAAAAAAAAATCAAAATAGCTCGGAAAATTCTTCTTAAGAGCATTTTGCTACGAAATTATATTTAGTATTAATATGGAATAAGAAAATTATATTTATGACTGGCAAATACTAAGAAATTTAGAAGAATGCTTGAAGTTAAAAATGCTTTCTTACTAATAACTTCCTAATAGTGCAATTATAGTTTCACCAGTTTATAGACCTTCATTAACAAAAAAAAATTGTTTTTCTGTAATTGTATTTTCATTTTTTTGTTTTTTTTAACAATGTATTTGTATTTTTAACATTTTTTTGAAAAATTTCACCAAAAAATATTCACACAGAAAAATTAATTCCCTAGAACTCGCTATCATATAGTTTTGCTGCACAAGTGGCGATTTTCGAACAATATATATTGAATGGTTACCAATATTGACGCAATTGAATCAAACTTGATGGAATTGCTTTATAGCAGAAAAAATCTGTCACGTTACATAAGATAAACTGTGTTTTCTTAAAAATTAATAAAACTTTAAAGTTTTCACAACACAGTCTCAAAAAGTAGACTCAAAGTAGTAAGAAAAAATGCAGGTTAGACATGGTATGCATGGTGTTGGTGTGATCCACAAAACTTTTTAGAATTTTTGATCTGTCACGTTACAAGTTATTTGGTTTCCATTACTTCACAACTGAAAATAAGCAATAATCCATATTCATCGAAATTTTTCAAGCAATATCATCAAATTTAAATTAAACTACGATAGAAAAATGTGGTTGCAAGCAAAAAGTTGAAAATATGGATTTTTTTAGCTTTTTATCTCCTTACGGTATTTTAGTCATTTTCAGGTCATGCAAGTAGCATCAACAAACTTTCATAAATGACAGACATGAATTTTTTTCCTGGGATCACCATTCATATTTTTTAATATTAGAGGTTATATACATACGGAAAACAAACAGTTTGACGCAAAATTTAATAAAAAATAATTTCGTCTGTGGTTGCCATTTTCGGAGCCTTGACCATATATTTCCTGATTCTACATCATATTATCATGATTTAATCTGTTCCACAATATTCCGCCACGTCACTCGGTCAGCTGCTGCTTTTCTCCAACCTCTCAGGTGCCCGATACTCGCCAGGTTCTGCTCCACTTGGTCCAGCCACCGGGAACGCTGCGCTCCTCTCCGTCTTGTACCGGCCGGGTTGGAGGTAACAACCAACTTGGTGGGGTTGTTGTCCGGCATCCTCACACCATACCCCGCCCACCATACCCTTCCAGCTTGAGCTACTTTCCGGATACTTGGCTCACCATAGAGTCGCGCAAGTTCGTGGTTCATCCTTCTCCTCCACACGTCATCCTCCTGCACATCACCGAAGATCATTCTCAGCACCCTTCTTTCGAAGACTTCGAGTGCTTGCAGATCGTCCTCGAGTATTGTCCACGTTTCGTTCCCGTAGAGAACCACCGGTCTAATCAGTGTGTTGTACATGGCGCATTTCGTGCGGTAAGCACGACTTCCAGAGATAATACGCCTTATGATCTCCCGGCTGGTGTTATTGTCCGCAGTCACCAATGAGCCTAGATTGATGAACTCGTCAGCCACCTGGAACTCGTCGCCGTCGATCGTAATACTACTGCCCAAGCGTTGCCTATCGCGATCGGTTCGTTCCGCCAGCCAGCATGTACTTCGTCTTAGACACATTTATCTTCAGTCCTACTCGAGCTGCTTCGCGCTTCAGTTGGGTATACAGATCTGCTACCGTCTCCTTGTTTCTACCGATTATGTCCACGTCGTCAGCGAAGCACACGAACTGTCCGGACCTCGTGAAAATCGTGCCCGGCATGTTGAACCCCGCTCTTCGCATTACACCTTCCAGCACTATATTGAACAGCAGGCAGGACAACCCATCGCCTTATCTAAGTCCCCTGCGTGTTTCAAACGGACCCGAGAGGCCGCCCGAAATTTTGACACAACACCTTACACCATCCATCGTAGCCTTAATCAGCTGCTTGTCAGCTTCCCAGGGAAGCCGTTCTCGTCCATCATTTTCCATAGCTTCACACGGTCCACCGTGTCATATGCGGCTTTAAAGTCGATGAACAGGTGATGTGTCGGGACCTGGTATTCACGGCATTTTTTGTAGGATTTGCCGTATTGAAAAGTTTGTTGATCAGCCGTTGATGAAACCAGCATGTTAACTCCCGACAAATCCATTTACCAGCGGTGATAGGCGCCGGAACAGAAGCTGGGATAGCACTTTGTAAGCGGCATTTGTCACTGTGATCGCTCTGTAGTTTTCACAGCCCAATTTTTCGCCTTTCTTGTATATCGGGATAATGACCCCTTCCTTCCACTCCTTGAAGAGTTCCGCTCATAGACCATCCTTACCAGCTGCCTTGTTGTTCTTGAGCTGTTGAATAGCCTCGTTAACCTCATTCATAGTGGGCGCCGGTACATTCCCGTCGGCTGCGACACTGACATGTTCGTCCTCCTCGAACGTCCGATTGTCCGCCTGTGCACCATTCAGATGTTCATTGTAGTGCTGCCTCCACCTTTCGACCACCTCACGTTCTTTTGAGATATCACGTTCACCGCAACGGTACTTTTCAAAAAACTTCATTCCGAGATAATTGCGTTTAAAGTTTTGTGTTAACTTCATTAGTGGAAGAACCGGAGCGCTGCAAACGACTGTGATTTAAAATCTAGTGCTCCATTCTGGATGAAATTTCGCACAGATATTCTCCAAAGTATTTACTTTTAGAATATTCAATAATTTTTTTTTCGATTTTTTGAGTTGCAACTTTGTATATAACTCCTTAAGAGGATTTATTTATACATTCATTGTGTACGAGAAAAAGATATTTTGAGTCACACAGAGCCACACGTCCAACCATTTCCACGTCGAGGAGTGTCAGAGCGAACACGATATGTCTTGATAAAATTGTCTGACACAGGAAATATTATTTGTAAAGCTACTCGATGAACCAAAACAAATAGAAAAAAAGTTCGAGTTTCGCAAAATAGCTTCATGAAAACCGAATCAACTTATATTTTACTGTAAAATACGCTCACTGTTCTTCAAAATAATAGGGAGAAAAAAACATTCAGTTTTCTGTAGTCAACAGGCTAAAAATATTGTGCATTCTCATAAAAAATCAAGTCAATTCGTTGATTAGTTTTTGAGTCATCGTGTTGGCCAATTTGGAAAATGCGGTTTCGAGAAAAACGCTTTTAAAGGGTGTCCCAATTCAAATTGCATCACGAAAAAGAACGCTGTAGAAAATAACTCATTGGGTATTTTCTCTTGAAAGTTTTGGTACAAGTAGTTTAGAGTGTATTGTTTACATTACATTTTTATCGCTGTCAGTTTTATGAGAATTGTTGCCGATAGATTTAAATCTGCGTATGTTACAGCAAATACGTGCGAGGAATGCATGGCTGTTTAAAACAAAAGAAGTTCAGCGTGGCCACCGAGATTGCGGAAAACTATCCTAGAGGTTCAATACTGATCATTGAACGGATAAAAAATAAGTCGATTTTTTTGCCCAGTACACCAGACGCCCCCTTAACAGAATTTCCTTTTTTCGAGACATTACGCTTGACTACGGGGTTGATAAGGAATACAAATTGTGTCTTCGTTTGAGGAGCTAGCGTCAATCCGGCGCTAGCTTAGTCCTGGCACTAAGTTAGTGTTGGATTCAGATGAGACGAAGTTGTAATGCAAACACCATAACTAATCGGGGAATCTTGTCATACACTACATTCTGTATTGTCGATGAAAGCATTTTGCGTCGATTTTAGTCATTTCATTACCACAAAGTTTTATACTTGAACAATATTCCTACTCATTTAGAAATGAAAAAAATCTACTCGTTACTAGAGGACACTAGTGTTATATGTTAGTATGCGTAACTCATTATACAGATTGAGCAATTGTTTCGATGTAACTTAGTTTGAATTATTTGACAATAATTTATACCGAAATTCTTCTTGCTTTCATATCGGTTAGTCGGTGGTTAAAATATGTTCTCACGCATTTCTTAATATTTTTGTGTAGTTTTTGAAATTATTGAATTTTTTTAATAAGCAGCAGAGTATGATCAATATTGAAGTTAATATTAATTTTATAGAATCCTTTAATTTTAATTTATATTTTAAAGATCTTACATTCTATCTTGTTGCGGCTATGTTCCTAATAATACTTACCCTTTTTCAACAAAAAACGTGCCTCGATTTAACATTAAAACACAACTTGTAAATGCCAACAAACTAGAGCTCCTTCTCATATTTCAGAACCTTTGTCAAAAGATCTTCCCCAAACAAACAGGCCATCTCGTTCATTTGGCTCATCAAAACCGAATTTTCAAGTAGCAAAACTTTTCTCATAAATGAAACCGAAAGCATCTAGCCCTACCAGCTACTGTGCTGACTTGTGGGCAGGACGGCAAACGCCTTTGCAACTATTTTCGCAGGGAACCGTATGCAGTAGGGGAATCGAACCGAGCAGAGGTCGGCTAGAAACGCATTATTCAGGCTAGCTGCATGTTTCACGTCTGTATATCATGGAAAAGCAGAAGAACTTGTCAACGATTCGCTCGCCTGCCTGCCAGCCAGCCCGCCGACCAGCCGACCCGCAACGAACCAGTACCAAAACACATCGGCCCAGCAAACAATGCACCGGATGTGACACGGCTCTCGCTCGAATGCCCAAAGTATCGGCGAAGAAATCACAATCAGGAAAGTTTTTGCTCCTCGAAAAGTACCGTTTCAAACGCCCACACAAGCACACGAACACCCACCAACACACACACGCACACTTGCAAACTAAATTGGCAAATTAGGACAGTTTGTGTGGCGTTTGTTCTCGCTTCGGTATCGTGTGTGACGGAACTCCTTCCGGAGCAAAACTTTCCCGAGTAGATGCTGAGGCGCTTCCTTTCGCTCTAACAAGCATTTATTTGAATTTTCTCTGCATCTTTCACTTTCATATTTTCTTTTTATAGTTGTTTTTTTTCCTCGCAGCCTGGCTTTTATATTGTGGGGAAAACTTTTTGCACGTGTTAAACTTTGTGCGAGTGAGTAAACTTTTACCTGGACCTGCAATCTTTGCCTTCAGGCCGGCAAATTTCCTAGTCACCAGTTGAGGTTATAACAACGGAAATTTTCCAGATTTGATTCCCAATTTTTGCAATAGCTGTCTTAGTGTGGTTCTATCACTTAAACAAACTGGAACTTTGTATTGGTTACGTTGGGCATAAATCCTTTCCATTCGTCTGAATACCTTTTAATTATAGGGCCAATTTTTGTCTTACTATTCATAGACGGTGATGATGTTCGGCGGGAAACGGCGGATCGATTTTGCTGGTTTAAATCTCAAGAGACCAATTTTGATTCGCTTTTCATCAGTTTGAACAAAGGCAAGCAAAAAAGTGGTTCTTATACCACGCGCAGTAATTTACTATGGTGCAATTTCATGAGCGAGCACTGGGGATATTACTGGAGGTTCCTCTGAGCTCTTCAATGGACTAACAATTGCTGAGCATGCAATGCCTCAGCGCCAGTCATTAACGATTGCAGGCGTAGAAATGATGCTGAAGTTTCCGGTATTCATTATATTCCCATGAGGAATGCGAAAATGCTCGTAAAGAGACTCATCTCCGATGTCTGATTCCGTATTTCATCATCTCCGGCTCAGGTCGTAGTTGAACGTCCTTCGCTCACGTGTACCCCCCTGAGAAAAACAGCTTTCGTATCGATTCGTTACACGTCTGGCTGGCTGGCTGGCAGTCTGATGATAAAGGATTACGCCGCATCCGCAACCATTCCCACAGAGGGAATTGATTGCCGTTTCAAAACCCCTTGGGTAGGAAAGGGCTGGCTTTTCGGTTCATTCAAAGGGACCGTGCCTTTTTATTGCGTTTCCGATTGGTGCTATTGATGGATTGCTATTGAGCTGACCAGTGATTCAACATGGATCCAATTGAACTGTGTTCGAGTAACAGGCTTTTCCATTTGGTAGTTTCGCACAGGTTTCATATATAGAGTTTCCTTGTTCTTATGACTGTACTAGGTCTTTCCATATTTGAAGCATGTTTTTTGCTAAAAAAATTATAGCTTTACTCTGTACAATAAAACAAAGAAACGTATAAACAATATAAACAATTGTTCTATCAGAAATTGTAGCCGCCATCAATTACAATAGATTGGTGTATAAATTTTAATTTGCAGTTATTTGCCAATCAAACGAAATTTCTGTACTTCTACGTATTTTTGTCGTTTTTTAAGAAAATATAAAAAGTTTATCTTGCAACAATTGTAGCCGAAATCAATTACAATCGATTGGTATATATAAAAGTGTAGGCCATCACTTTGAATTTGACCTTATTTGCCAACTAAATCAAATTTCCGTACTTCTACGTATTTTGTCTATTTTTTGAGCAAATATAAAAAAGCGTTCTTTCAGAAATTGTAGCCGCCATCAATTACAATCGATTGGTGTATAAAAAAGTATAAATCATCCCTTAGAATTCGACGTTATTTACCAACTAAATGAAATTTCTGTGCTTATACGTATTTTTGGCTATTTTTTAGAAAATATAAAAATTTATTCTTTCAGAAATTGTAGCCAAAATCAATTACAATCGATTGGTGTATAAATTGCATAGGTGATAGCTTTGAATACTTGAAGTTATTTGTCAACTAAATGAAATTACTGTAGTTCTACGTACTTTTATCTATTTTTAAGAAAATATAAAAATCGTTTTTCCAAAAATTGTTACCAAAATCAATTATAATCGATTGGTATATAAAAAGGTATAGGCCATCGCTTTGAATTCGACGTTTTTTGCCAACTAAATGAAATTTCTGTACTTCTACGTACTTTTGGCTATTTTTTGAGAAAATATAAAAATGCGTTTTTTCAGAAATTGTAGCCGCCATCAATTACAATCGATTGGTGTATTAAAATGTATAGGTCATCGCTTCAAATTTAAAGTAATATGACGAATATTTTAAAATTCTGAACTTCTTCGTATTTATTGAATCGTCCTAACACACTCTATTATTTAGTAACTTACATACAATATTGTGTTTCTCCACGTTAGTGCAAACATTTTGATATAATAATATCCATGTATAATATACAGAACTATTGAGTAAACAGGTAATTTTCAAACCGTAAAACTAACAAGTCGCAAAGAATTTCAATCAACCGTATGCCACGTACATTGTAAAAATCCTATCTCCTAAAAACTCGAAAAAGTATAGTAATTTTTGAAAATCTACTATTTATTGCATATATTACAAGACTAGAAGCTCTAAGGATTGCATTGGTGTAAGGAAAATTGAAATTGGTTGACAAACGGTCGTGATACGATTGTTTGAACAGAAAAACTCATTTCATCTGTACTGACTCTCAATTACTGTTTTTACAATTACTTCAGATATTAAAATTTGTTTTCCATCATTCTTTATTCACTGTTTTTATAAAAAAAATTACCTATCCAATGGTGAAGAAAGAATTAAAATTGATGAGCAAACAGCTAAGATATGGCAAGTCAAAGAAGCGTTCCCATTTTTTTCTCACTCACTTTGTTATACTCTTTTTACTGTAACTTACGGTAGACAACTCTATTCTTCTATTTTTTTAATTTGACGTATGCACATATCTTTCTATTGGTGAAAACAGATTTAAAATCGATTATGTAACGGCTGAGATATCACCGGTCAAAGTAAGCGTTCCCATTTTTTTAGACCCTCTTGGTAGTCCGCGTAACTTTTTACCCCCTTGGTATTCCGAGTGTTAATCATATATCGAAACTATAAATATACAAGAATCGAAAACAATTTTACAGATTGATATTATGCAGGTTACACATACAACCGCTAACAAATTAGCTATACCTACATAAACATTCGCCTCAAACAAAGGCACAAATCTCCGATCAACATGGGGAACATGCCATTTGAACCAGACGCTACTGATTCCTAACACTGATGATGATGGGTTGAGCGAAAGAGACAACTAGTACCATGACACTATGTTAACCGTGCTTGCAGATGGAGCTCGAATGTACAAGTGATTTTGTTTACGAATAATTGTGTACGAGATTGTACATAAAAGTGTGCTAGAAACGAGCACAACACAAAAAAGCATACTATTTGAACGGACAAGCTCAGTCTAGTATTGGGCAATATTTTAAAAAGTATCGATACTGGCATATCGATATTTGCAAAACTAAAATATCGATACACTACAAGTATCGAGAATAAATTATCGATAATCTCGGTATCGATTTTAAAATCCATATTTTTGATTATATTTTATTTTGTCTCGTTTTTTCGGGTTTCGGAAATGGGATTTGCGCTTACTAATTTGAGCTAGCATTCAGAAGAAAAACGCCGAAGGAAACATCCGGGGAAATCGTTCTACAGTCGTGATTAGCTGGTTGGGCCACAACTTTGTCCAACTAACGAATTAGATTCGCTAGTTGGACCGACTGACAAATGTCAAAAACTCTACAAAGGAGATGTTGTGGCAGTTCGCGTCTCTAAATATTGTCAGATTGATTGTCAAAGTAAATTTGACACGAGATTTTGAAATTCAGATGCCTTTTAGTTGTACAATCAACAATGGTCCAACTAGCGGAGGTCCAACTAAAAAGCGGTTCAGTTAAAAAGTGTCCAACCAGCGAATCACGACTGTACTTTGGATCAAAATAAAAAGCATACTCATTCTGATTTATTTTTCAACACTCCGAACTCGAAGCCCAAAAAAGTTACACGGAGTCCCAAGCCACAAAATTAGTCGTAATACTAGTTTGAGTTTGAACCATTCTACAACAGATTGCAAAAATCATAAACCTCATAGATAAACCCAAGTTACAGATGTGCTTAGATTCCACAAGATTGAACATCGGTTAATAATAATGAACATGAAAATTCAATTTTTCCGTGACAATTTTTTTGTCCTCAAAATACCCTGTATTTATGCAAAGCATAACTAATTTTCGAGCATTGGTAATATCCCAGCGGAACAAGGGCATTGAAGGAAAAAATAAGAATCTGGCAACATTTTTGACAGAATTTGAGTTTTTTGTGTTTAAATAGTTGTGCTAATTGTTCCTTTTCTTTATAATGACAGTATCGAAAAAAATATCGGGACAGCAGTATCGATACCACAAAATATCAACCCGATGAATATCGATTTAAAATCTCGATTTTCTGGCCCTAAAGTATCGATATTCCTTGTATCGATATCGTATCGCCCAACACTAGCTCAGTCACGTGTTGGACAGCACTGGGTAGCGTACCTCCACAGGCACAGCCACTGTAACGGACTTCCAACTCAGCTACACTGGCTGTGAAAACACGCAGCGCAGTGATCTGCTCTGCCTGCCGTTCAACAGGAAACTGAGCTTGCCCGACCAAATCCGTTCTTTAAATAGTCGATGATGACGTCATTCATAGAAGCGTAGCGCGCTAGGTACACAAATCTGTCGTACCGGCCCACAGTGGTCAAAATGTGTAAATTCATGCCTTTAATTATTTAGCGGTAAAACTATAAGGTTCTGTGTTTTGGTGACTTCGGAAAAGTTGTTGGACCTACCAAGGCGGATTTTCGGAAGTAGACAGCTATGTTCCAAAACACAGCGTAAAGACATTTCTGAAATCTAACTTTTTACTGGTAGCAGATAGACAGTTTCAGTCTTTGGCAAAGTTGTAGAGAATATTATTTGTAGCAAATCTTTCATAAGAACTGACTCTCTAATTATAGCCGTTTCAATGTTATGCGGTGTTTTCATGAGGACCCCCTTCAAAATTGGTTTTTTCATGATACTCTTGTCGTATTTATTTCTCCACAAATATGTGTTCCGAAATATTTTAGATATTATGAAAATGCACAACTTTGTTGAACATTTTAAGACGATATTATGTTTTTGGAGAGAGTTACAGCTTTTTTTATGATTAATATTATCAAAGTTCATAGCCAATTTTCTCAAAAAGTTGCAAAAATATGCAGGTGAAATATTGTTATTTTGAAACTATCATAAATCCCCTACAAAATCCTGAACGAATGGTTTGTATCCGATAGTATCCTAAGATGTTATGATCGAATGAAATTGTGAGTATATGAGTTTTTTCGGCGACACTCCGATGCTTGGTGCTCATGGAAGGCGTTACACAAATATACAAACTCATTCTGAAGAAGCGTTTATCTGTTATGTAATTAAAGAAAAAAAGTTAAAACAAAGGAACCTGAGTTATAAATCAAATTAGTTTTCAAATGCTGAAAAAATCACTTACATTTTCTGATCACGCGATTCGGTGTAATTAATTTAAATTATGTATTCAAATATTGCGGGTAAGTGCAAACTGATGGTTACCATGAATATTTGTTTAGTGTATTGTAATCTGTGAAAGCACGACACATTTTATTTAGGCAATTTCGTTATCTGTTATTGATTAGACGTTTTCTTTCTATTCTATGCTCGTACATTTGTCGCTGTTATTTAATGTTCTGTGAATTAGACATTTCAATATAACATCTTAAATACCCTGATGTATCTGTTTGTTGTTCAACATAAATTTTCTTTTTTTGTGCAGTCGAAATCAGTAAACGTCAGCTGTTTCAGCTTTGGAAAAAAACCAAAGGCGATCATAGTGAAAAAATACATGAAATCTGCCAGGCAATTTTCAAAGCTTATCGCATAGTTCCTGATGATATGCCATATGTTGCAAGCGAAACTGAAAGAATTGCCTCGACTGTCTGCAAATATTTCAATAAGTTATGGCTTAGATATCATCGAAGTGAATCTATTGTTCTAAAATACAATACTGATTACCTCAACAGTTCGTTCAGACTACCCGGATACATTTTAAGTAAAATAAATACAAAGCCTATTGAAACTTGTCGAGGAAGAAAAACTCTGCCCTTTTTGGAAAGCACTGACAAAGTGAAGCGCTTCAAAACATTCCTCTGATGAGTTAGCTTTTGCGACACAGATGAAACTTCGAGAGTCAGGGGATTTATCAGCAGCTTTGGGAAGCGTTATCTTCGGTGTGATATTTTGACTAGGTTGTACATTATTTAAATTTTTAATGCCATGGTATCGAAAATCTTTGGGTTTATCTATTGGAATCTATTCTTAGAAGTATTTCGGAGCGATATGTGCAAAATATTTGAAAATTTATGGTGAGATGGCACAATTATATGCGTTTTAAATTGGATCACTTTTCGTTACATACCATTTTTGTAGAATTTACAAAGTGCTCCCCCATATCGAAAACAAAGACGTAGTCCTACGTCAAAAAATTATATTCATCTATATTTCGTTATGCGAAATCTGTACACGACTGCAATTGTCAATCCAGATTTTGAAGGTCTCTCAACAAAGTTACTAATTGATTTATGCCTCGTATCGGATCGAAGGTATTGAATCTAACAAATGTATCTTTATAATTGCAGATTTTGAGGAAAAAGTGTTAATAGAGTTACACGTTTTTTTTTGTATTTTATGGAATATATAGGGTTACCATACGTCCTGGTTTCCCATGACATATCCTAGTTTTTAACTGACTGTCCTGGTGTCCTGGGATGTCGAGGAAAACGCTTGAATTGTGCTGGTTTTTCTCCTCTAAGCCTAAAATATTTTTTTTTCATTGAATTCATTTTCGTTTTATTCACTATGTTCCAGGTCACAGTTGCAGCCGACCGTAACCTTGACTGCAACGTAGACTCCAAGATGAACTAACTCTCAAGCAGAGTACTAGAAACAAAACTGTAAATACTCTAGTCTACCAATATACCAACCGATGTTTTTTCTTGCCGGCAGATATTTGTCAAGATCTCGTCAGCTGTCAAAAATTTCAAAATGGTGCTGTCGGACTTTCATTTTGTTTGATGATTTCTGGCCTGTGAAATTTTTCCATCTTGCTGGAAACCCGCGATCATGTTTCAAACTCATAAAAAAGAAATAAACAATACATCAATAACTATCATGGAATAACTTCATTGAGCGCTGTCTCGAGTTGGTGATAATGGAATCACTTCAGCGACTAAGGTGCGTATTTAATATCATGCTTGAGAGGGACTCACTCGAACTAATATGATTTACACTAACATATTAGCCGCTTTCGATAGAGTGAACCACGATATAACAATCGCTAAAATGGCGAAATTTGGAATCAATGGTCGTTTTTGCTGTTGTTTCTATCCTAGCCAGATCTAGAGGTAATAGTTGTCATTGCAGATTGCGAGGCATTTACATTTACCTTTACGTCAGGAATAACCCAGGGAAGTCACTTGGTGCCGTTGATGTTTTTACTTTACTTTAATGACGTGTATTCAGTGCTGAAGACTCGTCGCCGGTCATTCGCAGACCATTTAAAAAATATTTCGTCTTATCAGCTCAATTGAAAATTGCAGATTTTTCCAACAACAGTTTTAAATCTTGGCTTATTGTAGTGTCGCAGCAACCGCGTTTGTGTTAATCTGAAGAAGCGCTCGGTGTTCATACTCTCACGAAAGATATTCTTACAGACCCCTGGAAAAAGTTTCGCCAGGTACGTTCAAGCAAGAGGTAATGGGAGGGACTCTCCTTTCGACTGTCCTGGGTTTTCACTCGCCTGATATGTTCACCCTAATTACGCGAGACGTCAATAACTATCGAATAACTTCATTGAGAGCTGTCTTATGAAACGTTGTAAGGCACACTGATAGCAATACCTTGATCAACATGGCTTCACATCTGGACGTTTGACAGCGACTTATCTTCTGTTACAAACATCCTACAATATCCTACATAATACAGAGTATGGAATCTCGAGAACAATCAACAACCATATATTTACCATTTTTGTTAACGACCTGTTAAGTTAATTTGTCAACAGTTGTTACGGCATTTAATTAGCCAGGGACTGGAAGGCGAAGCATATTTTTCAACATTAAGAGCCATTGTACTCAAGGGAGAGCGAGGAGTTAAAGGGAGAAAGTTTTAAAAAAGCTTGGAAGGATCATACATGCAAGCTTAGAGCTTACCGGCGCTTTAACTTTTTGTCTGCTACCGTAGGAGTCAAGATCTTGACTCCTACGGTAGAAGACAAAACGTTATGTCGCCGGTAAGCTCCAAGCTTGCATATATGATCCTTTTACGTTTTTCTAAAACTTTCTCCCGTCATCTCCTTGCTCTCCCTTGAGTACTATGGCTCTTAATATTGAAAACTATACTTCACCTTCCAGTCCCTTGCTAATTAAATGCCGTAACAACTGTTGACCAATCAACAACTAATCTGATTAATCGAACCACGATATAACAATCGCTAAAATGCAGATATTTTGAATAAATAAAATTTTTTGTAATTGTTTCGGTCTGACTTCTCGAGAGAGATTTCCAGGTACCCACATTTACTTCAACATCACCCAATACCTCATGGAAGGCAACTGACACTGTTGATGTTTCTGCTGTATTTTAACGATATACTTCTAGTACTGAAGACTTCACGACTGTCCTTCGCGGATAATCTCTAGATATTTCGTTTGACTTGCTCAATTGAAGATTTCTCCAACATCTGCATCCAGTTTGCGTTGATTGGTATAGAAAGATTCGCATGTGTGTAAATCTGAAGTAGTGTTTGGTGAGCACTCGAAATAAAGACCCGGTTGGTTTCAACTGTTTGCCGAAATTGAACTCGAATTTAATTCTCTACCGGAAACCAAAAAAAATCTACCAGCTATGTTCGAGCAGGAAGTATCGCCAGTTTCTCTTTGCATCAACGGGAAAGCGGGTCCCTTACGACTGTCCTGGGTTTTTACTCGTCTGATGTGGTCACCCTAGGAATATATGTAATGTCATTTTTAGTTAAAAGCTATAAGCTTACGGTTGGCTTAGGGCTTCCAACTTGGGTGGTCGCTAACATCTTGATCTGTTTTATAAAAACAAGTTAGGATAAGAGTGCCTTTTCTAGGTACTTTATTGTTTGAAAACCAAGCTGACAGAGAAAGCTAATGCAAACACAGAAAGGAATGTACAACATAATGGCCCTGCCTGTACATTTTGATTTATCCACAATAAAGGTTCTCATATGTAAAGTAGATAAATGAACAAAGTATGAACGTGCGTGAGTCGCACGACATGAAAATTTCAAATGCAAAAACGTTAAATTTGAAGAAATAGCGAATATTACTGCAGACTTTCTTGCTTCTTTTCTCAGTTTCGTAGATACATCAGTAGTATCGACATCTAGTCATGAGTAGTAGGGCTTAATTCTCCTAACAGTGAGATGAGACATTTCTTACGTTTAGAATTGTTGGATCATTCATTAGCTTGGAGAACTCATGCGAAATAGGAGCCCCATTAGAAGTGGGATGCACATAGTTTCGAGTTCTGCACACATAACACCTCGAATAAACTGATTCAATTATATAAACTTAATAAAATAAAGCAAACAATTTATAAAAATTATTAAAGCAGAAAATAAATAAAAAAGTTATCAGATTCATAAAATTAGTAGAATGATCAATATAAATAAAATTACTAGAATAAATAAATCAAATTTGTTCAGCTCATTCAGTGAAAATTATAAAAAAAATTTGAAATTTTTGAAATAAATTGAATTGATTCAAACTAATAAATTAGATGAAAAAATAAAAGCAAAGACTGAACAGAATCAATAAAATAAATAAAACTCAGAAACTGAATAGAATGTATGCACTGCACAGTGTTTTAAAACGTCGTTTTCGTGCTCAAAATTAATAGCGTCTAAACCGTTAATTTTAGAAGCACAGTTTGTTCGGAGAAGTTGTTGTTCTTATGATTGCGCATCCACAGAAGTCTACCGTTCAGTGATTAATTCACCTGGAAGTGATATACGAAATTTATTTTCCGAACTAATTAACTAATTAAACTTTGTGTCTTCGGCAAAGTTGTAGAAAATGTTACTATAAAAGAAATTGCTGAAGACATTGTATACCTAGCTTTAATAGTTTACAAGTTATGGAACATATTCTATGGAAGACCCCTTAAAATTAGTTTTTTTATGATAACTTTTTGGGCATTCTCCTGTCTTCCACAAAGTTGTTTACGGTATCGAAACACTTATTTTTGCCGAACATAATTACTTCCTATCTGTTGAATTCAAAAAGATATTCCAAATTTTATGATATTTTTTTGGTAACTTCCACCTTAAATAATTCGTTAAGGAACAAAAAGGAGCAATTGTTAGTCGACGCGATTCTCCCTGAGTGTTACGTGCAATACAATATACCATCGCAGTGCTATAAAATGACATATTCAAGCGCACTACTTAGTAATATTGAGCTAATTGAATGACGATAAAAAGTAAAAAATAAATAAAACATGGAATGAATAATGTGGATAAAATTAATAATATGAATAAAATAAACAAAATATATAAATATGTTAAAATAAATGAAAAGAAGAAAATAAATAAACAGAAAAAAATAGTTCAGCTGTAAAAATGGGTTCCACGATTTAAATGAAAAATTATACGACATTAGAACAGTTATAAAATAATAGGATAAATTAATTTGTGTCAATTTAATCATGTGGATGGAAAGAAAAAAATTAATGACTGAGCAAAATTAGTCAGATTATTAAAACGAAAAGGCTAAAAAAAATCAATGAACAGGAAAAAATTAAAAATATGCTTAAACTGAAAACAGTAAATAAAATAAATTAAATAAATAAAATGCACGAAATGATTTAAATGATTCGCATGAATACACAAAATGAAACACATGAAATAGATAAAATGAACAAAATGAATGAATACAAAGAATGAAAGAAAAAATTAGATAACATAAACTCAAATGAACAAAATGAATTAAAAGAATGAAAAAAAAATGAATATAGTTAAAATTATTCATATATTCAAAATGAATAAAATAAGCAAATCCATGAAATTAATTAACTGAAAAAATGAGTATAAAGATTGAAATAAAAGATTTAAATAAAATAAATGAAAAAAAAATCGTTCGAATTTGGGAACCAGTTTTTTGGAAAGTTTTGAAATATTTGGTGAAATCCCAATATTTAAAGATTGTTAATTATACAATGCACTTCTAGTATTTCCATTCTTTTCTATTTTCACCTTATCGTTCTCCTGTTCTTGACGGTATCGTTCAAGATTATCTAGCGTTTCTACTTTATTGATGAACCTTAATTAGTTATCAAGAAATCGGAGTAGGAGCTTACGGTGGCCTTAGGGCTTCAAACTTGGGTGGTCGCTAACATCTTGATCTGTTTTATAAAAACAAGTTAGGATAGGAGTGCCTTTTCTACTTTATTGTTTGAAAATCAAGCTGACAGAGAAAGCTAATGCAAACACAGAAAGGAATGTATAACATAATGGCCCTGCCTGTTAATTTTGATTTATTCACAATAAAGGTTCTCCTATGAAAAGTAGATAAATGAACAAAGTATGAACGTGCGTGTGTCGCACGACATGAAAATTTCAAATGCAAAAACGTTAAATTTGAAGAAATAGCGAATATTACTGCAAACTTTAGGGGGAACCCGGGGCTATTCGGACCTACGTAAGTAAATCGCCTTTTTAGGTGGATAGATGTGAAAAAGGTTACCGGTCAAAAGTCCTGATGGTTAGTTGGAAACCTGAGCTACATTTTGGTGCGAAAAAAGGTTCATTTGAACCACTCAATGGCAGCGCTAGACGAAGATTCGCAAACCTCTACGTTTTTCCATCCATTAACAATGTAGGGGTAATTCGGACCTTCCTACAGGGCAATTCAGGCCGTTTTCCTTTAATTTTTTTACAATGGAATTATGTTTACCTATGAGTTAGTTAGAAGAAACACTCCTTAAAAAGCAAAAAAAAATTGCTTTGCAAAAACTTAATCTGGTATGTCATTGGTGGTACATAGGTATATTTTCTTTGCAGTAGCGTGTGCGATGGTGTGCGAAGCGAAGGCGCTGAATGGTGGTTGATGGAATAGCGGGTCCAAATAGTCCCGTACGCTCATATCGCACAAAAGTGGTGATCGTCTCGAAAATATCTCTGTTTTCACCCAAACAAAAATCATTCCATAGTAGTAGCCTCAAGCTTTCCTTTTATTTTTTCACTTATATTTGTTGCTTTAATCACGGTTTTTCCATTAAAATGATTTTTGTTTTGAGAATGGCAAAACAACGGAACACGTTGTATCTTCTTTCTACAAAGAACAAAGAATCAACTTCAGCTCTCAAAATTAATGTTTCAGAATAGCAGTTCCACGAATATGTACGATAGTGCGAAAGTCTTGCTATTTTCTGGGTAATCGAGGGGGTCCGAATTACCATCACTGTCTTAATAGCCCCGGGTCCCCCTATTCAATTTGTCAAAGAACGAATTTTGTACAGAATAGAAATTTTATGTTCAATATTTTTATAATCAAACTAAAGAAATTTTACAGCTATCCTATACATATACAAGAGGGGATAATATAACATTCGTAATATTACGGGGTCATGTTGTGAGGTTTTCATATAGTAATGTACTTTAGGATTTTTAACAGGGAGATTATTGTAGCAATTAATTATTAACTAAGCGAAACATTTTACAACCAAATTAAAATTAGGAATAACTAGAGAGAATGACTAAATTTTTTTTTTTAATTAGGGGGAGTCAATTAGAACTAGGCTAGGCGCATGCCCAGACAATATGTTCGATATCGTGATAACCGTTTCCACAAGCGCAGATACTGCTATTTGCGAGCCCAATACGCCGGAGGTGAGTGTCTAACATGTAGTGATTGGTTATGAGCCGAGACATCACACATATGAATTTCCGACTAACATCCACTTCTCTGAACCAAGGTTTCCTTGATACCTTTGGGATAATAGAATGTAGCCACCGTCCTAACTCCCCTTTGCTCCAAAATGCCTGCCAACTTTCTAGCGTCCTCCTATGAGAGATATTGAAGAATATTTTGAAGCAGATTGGTCTTACGTAGATGTCACCTTCTAAGTTCGATTCTTTATTGCAGCAATGCAGATGGAGCAATGTGACGGAACCCAAACTAAGGTAATCTTGTACGATCTTACAGACAAAGCACGCAGGAGCTTCCATATTTTCATCAATAAATGTGCTTTCTAGGTTTCATCGAACGGACAGCTTCTATTGAGCTGAGGCCGTCCGAAACAATAAGGTAATGATCGTTTGGCAAAGTGTCAATAATCCCAAAAGTATACAGATTAGCAGCAAATTCTGCGACGTAAACTGAAGCAGGATCATTGAGTTTGAAAGAGGTGAGGTTTTGATTGAATATACCAAAGCAAGTGGAACTTTTGAGACTTGACCAGTCGATTTCATCTGTTAAAATAAGGGGTTCTTAAAGCAACCAACCCCCTAGTTCAATTAAATTTCGCACGTCAGATCCGGCATGGCACAACGGCATGTATTTCCACTGCATTTGCAGGTATATTTACTCTAAATTGCCCCATAAAACGCTTGCAGCAAGCAACCTGGAATGCCTACTGGAGGCTATTCACGACAGCTCTCACTTTATCTTCCCGCATCCTTGTTATCTAGGTCACATCCGAATAGTGCTGAGTCAATTCTCACTAGATCTCTAAAATATTCACTAGCTTACCTCATTTCGATTGGGTCCGAAAATAAATAATCCAAGGCCCAGTTTACAGGAGCGAGTACAGCTGCATGCGATCATTCTTGGGACTATTTGAATCAGGAAGAGAAACATTATCTGGGAATGGACTGCCATCTACGTCTGTTGGTGGAGTTCCTCGCCCACCACCATTTTATGCGATCAGCAGATGAGTGTTCAAAAGGAGAATTTGCAAATAATTTCAATACATGGTACTTATCTCTCGATGAAAGCTGACTATCACCAACCTCAACCGTTATTGTATGACAGTAATTGGTACGCTCAACGGTGGGAGACAAAAACACTTGTGTTCGATCGCTCGAAAACGAATGGTCCTGCGGCTTGATGTCTACCATTTTTAACACTACTGGAAATACAAATCCAGAAATCTGACAATCTGAGTCAATCGGCAGAAGAGGTTAGGGGAATTGTGGGAAAAACCGACACTGTGGGTAAAACCGACACCCCACAACTTTTCCTAGAAATCAAATTTTTATTTATTTCATTATGATACATTATTATTAGTACGTTTATGTAGAGCATTTGAAGAAAAATTGGATTTACGTTAGTGCGCCGAATGTCATAAAAATAAACAAAACATACGACAGCAGCGTTCATACTCGTCTGGATGTAAAATTTCGTTGGTAGATTTTAAGGTTTTAACCGAACAAAAGCTTTTCAAATCACCCCATTTTTCAGTTCCTATTATTATCGGCCTTTCCTATGATCAACTAGGTACATTGAAGATGAGTTTGAGAAATTTAATATTTTTAATTGCTTTTATAAAAAAATGTGCGCTGTTGGGGTAAAACTGACACCCTTTGGTTAGGGTAAAACCGACACACTGTTAAGATGGTTGTGTTTACTTGCGATTCATTACAAAAGGCTGGGGATCTTTGTGACACTTCAATTACACTATTAGCACACTATAGTAATAGCAGAAATAAACAGAAATACTTTTATTGTGTTTAAAAATCAAAAATTGGAATGTTTGCTTATCTGATTCTATCGAAGCTTTTGCTATTTCTGCAAAAAGCTCATCAAACCGAATTTCTAGTGTTCTCTTGGTTTGTCATAGACGAACTTTATCACAATGAGACAATGATATTATGTATACCCAAATAGATCGTTAATGATCAGAGTCCGAAAAATCAAATCTGAAAAAGATAGTTTTACTAAGAAGTGTGTGTGTCACTTATAAGTGAATGAATCCAATTAGCAGAACGTAGAACGCTTGCAAATCTCCTCTTACGAAATAAAATGACACTGGAGGTTGCAATGATGTGCGCAAGGATTATTTGGAAATACTCATATCAATAAATAATCCTATAGCATAAAATACTCTTATTTATAGTACTACGCTTTCGAACTTTCTTCCCCTCACTACATGATGAAGCAATAAAAAGCACATATTTGCATCATACATACTCACACTTTATTAATCACGCATATATCTAATTTTTAATAAAGATAAGGATTTTAATACAGTGGAGAGAAAATAAATTAAAGGGGGTGTCGATCTTACCCCTATAGGGTGTCGGTTTTACCCGCAGTGCCTACAAAAAGTCACTTTGTTTTCCAAGTGTTACAACCAATAATTTTTAATGAAATTTATTTTTCGAAGCTCTGAAAAAATTAAGTCTTGTTAAGAATTTTCTGAAGAAGAATTGTGCATTAAAATTATAATTTTATTGGTTTTGTGGCAACTTAGAAAAAATGTTAAGCTTAAGGTGTCGGTTTTAACCATAATTCCCCTACTGACTTTATTTTGAAGCATAGTACTTTTTAGCCGGATTTGGCACCGATGCGCTACGCCAAAACAATTCACATTTGGCTCACTGAACGATTTCGTTGATGAAGACATCAAATCACCGACTTGCCCTCAGCATCGGTGTATAGAACGTCACTGAACGATCGTGAAGACGATTTTCAGAAAGATTGGAAAAGTAGCTGGCAATAAGCAGGAGATCAAAAAAATGGGCTAAAGTGCCCAAAAAGTTACGAAACAGTAGTCCAGAAGATAATAAAAAGGTGATTGAATAAAATTTCGAAAATTCGTGTAGGAAACATATTGATTTCGATTGGATAATAAAAATTTCTTTTATTTTTGTATGATTTGAAGGAAATATATGTGAAAAAATTATTTTCGATGGCAATGGAATCAAATATTGTTTGATTTCTAGATTATTCATACAGATATATTGTTATAGTTTTACAACAAGTCTGATGTTTTTCTTCGTGCCCACATATTTTGGTTTAGAAGGGTTATCATAAAAACTCCTGCCAGATAACGTCCAAAGACAATATATTAGACAAGTATTATCTACAAATTATTTACTGAGTTCTTCAGTTTCATAACTTCAAAGTCACATCATAACAAACTACATGATTCTTGGGAAATGCTCCTGGAATTGATTCCGGTCTCAATAACCTTCATCACTACCGTTGATCTATCGTTTGACTTTAAACCTCAACAAAAACATACTTGAAGTAATTGGAATCCGATCATCTCGGAAGCACTTCACCTACAAATTTATCTCTTCAATGATGTTTCGTAGCCCAAGCTACCATGTAGCTTCCAAATCCGACGGGGGCCAAGTACCAATAATCTAACTCTTTATGGTCGGCTGTGTGCACTGTTGTTCCGCATGTGCAGGCGCTCGACAGCACATGGAACCACTTTTCCACCAGAAACCCAACCACACACCATCAATCACTGTCCCGAGCACTTTACCTTCGCTGCTGCCAAGCTGCTGTTGTGGGAAATGATGAAAAGAAGAACGTCCTGAATGTCGGGCTCATGACTTTCAGGACCGGCGTTCTTAGAAATGGCCACACCGGTGGTTCCATGAACGAAACCGGAACGGGGTACCACCGCGACTCCATCAACAAGGTACACCACAAATAGGCAGCAGTTGAATGGGTTTCAATTTGCGAAGTGATTTTTTTCCCTTCTTCAGTTCGATCCCTTTTCGACGGAACGGATTGTACCCAGGTAGGTCGGTCGGTAGTATACATACACAACAGAACCGGTCTATAAATGTATGTATGTTCATCTGAATGGGTTCTCAGCTGGAAACACGTGTAGTGTGAAGGTCTATCGAAACGAAACCCAATGGGCGCAAGCGGAACGGGTGGCGGGTTGGGAGGGTATCCGTCTGGGGGGAAGTGAGACTGAATCACAGCTCTAAATTGGAAACCGAAGAGAAAAGGCAAATATTTGAAAGGGAGTTAAATTTACGCTGTGCAGAGATGATTGAAAGTTTTTCCTTTCTTTCCATATCGGGGCGCTTTTCGGCTGGATGCGTGTTTTTCCCCAGCTACCATTGCTCGATAGCAGAAAATCGGTAGTTCCTTTATCCTATCCGAAACTTGGGTATTCCTTATACAATACATTTATTCGTCGATTAAAATGCTTTTCGCTGGCTAGCATGAACGCTTAGCGAAACGGAATAATGTTTACAAAGTGTAATGGAGTGCAGCACTGATAGAAGGTGTGAATTTCATGGAATTCAGTTAGGAAATTTGCCTAAAGCTATTCACTATTAGCGAGGCAATAAAATTGAACAATCGAATTTGGATGATTGCGGATCAATTTGCAATCGCTTATTTTAATTTTGGTCGGATTTTTTCAAATATTAGAGGGGATTGGCCCTATTCGCTTCCTTAGCTGTTTCTCAGCTGTTGTAATGCTATGAAAATCGTAAATTATATTTTCAAGGCTGATAGGTCACTGTTAACTCCGACCAAATTTGGCGGTTTTCTGTTTTCGTATGTGTGCGCTAGAATCCCATGTTGCTTCGGAGCGCTATTTTGAAATATACGTAGATATGCATAATAAATGAATTTTTGTTGGCAACAACAATTAATTAAATCAAGTTCATTGTCGTATTTATGGATCTGCTGGATAATGTATTTCAATTATTTTTTTACCTTGTGTGAGACCAAATACAATTTTTGTATATGGTGAGACTATTACCTGTATTTGCTTAATCAGTATGTAAATTGTAGCATATATTTTGGTCCAATTCTGACCTTTTGCCATAGTCATCACAAAAAACCGTTTGCAAGTAATGTAAGCGCAATTGGTGAAACTTTCAGGAAAAGATAAGATGCAAATCAGTTGACAGGTTTTGATGTTATAGCTCGTAGCCGCCTTTTTTGGTGATTTGGGCTAGCTCCTATAATTTATTATATATTTAGTATAAAGTTTTAAATATCAATGAGAACTTTTCATTTCACAATTCATTTAGAAACAAAATTGTCACAATTTAGTCTGGCTTTGGTACAGCACTTATGACAATTTTGTCGTAAGATCATTTAAATAACAATTGATAACAACAATATGAGGCGAATGACCCCTGTGGTTAAAGCTTAAGAAATGATAATAATAACAACAGTATTGATACTAAAGCTCCGTAATATTGATATTCAGGGGTGAGCTTGAAAGGCAAAATAAATTTCATTCGTTCGGTGCAGCGCAGTCATTCAATTATTTTCAGTTGCAATCCAATTGTAAACTGAATTGAATATCTAAGCTTTCATTGAGATGGATTATCGACCAAACACAGAAAACAGAGCTCACTTATGTTATAAAATGTAAACGATGCTAATTTCTGTGTTCATAAAGCAAACGAGCGATTTAGTTGGTCAATTAATTAATTCATTTTATTCATTTCATTCATTTTATTCATTTCATTCATTTTATGCATTTTATGCATTTTATGCATTTTATGCATTTTGTTCATTTTATTCATTTTATTCATTTTGTTCATTTTATTCATTTTATTCATTTTATTCATTTTATTCATTTTATTAATTTTATTTTATTCATTTTATTCATTTTATTAATTTTATTCATTATATTAATTATATTCATTTTATTCATTTTATTCGTTTTATTCATTTTATTCATTTTGTTCATTGTATTAATTGTATTCATTTGATTCATTTGATTCATTTTGTTAATTTTGTTAATTTTGTTAATTTCGTTAATTTCGTTAATTTTGTTAATTTTGTTAATTTTGTTAATTTTGTTAATTTTGTTAATTTTGTTAATTTTGTTAATTTTGTTAATTTTGTTAATTTTGTTAATTTTGTTAATTTTGTTAATTTTGTTAATTTTGTTAATTTTGTTAATTTTGTTAATTTTGTTAATTTTGTTAATTTTGTTAATTTTGTTAATTTTGTTAATTTTGTTAATTTTGTTAATTTTGTTAATTTTGTTAATTTTGTTAATTTTGTTAATTTTGTTAATTTTGTTAATTTTGTTAATTTTGTTAATTTTGTTAATTTTGTTAATTTTGTTAATTTTGTTAATTTTGTTAATTTTGTTAATTTTGTTAATTTTGTTAATTTTGTTAATTTTGTTAATTTTGTTAATTTTGTTAATTTTGTTAATTTTGTTAATTTTGTTAATTTTGTTAATTTTGTTAATTTTGTTAATTTTGTTAATTTTGTTAATTTTGTTAATTTTGTTAATTTTGTTAATTTTGTTAATTTTGTTAATTTTGTTAATTTTGTTAATTTTGTTAATTTTGTTAATTTTGTTAATTTTGTTAATTTTGTTAATTTTGTTAATTTTGTTAATTTTGTTAATTTTGTTAATTTTGTTAATTTTGTTAATTTTGTTAATTTTGTTAATTTTGTTAATTTTGTTAATTTTGTTAATTTTGTTAATTTTGTTAATTTTGTTAATTTTGTTAATTTTGTTAATTTTGTTAATTTTGTTAATTTTGTTAATTTTGTTAATTTTGTTAATTTTGTTAATTTTGTTAATTTTGTTAATTTTGTTAATTTTGTTAATTTTGTTAATTTTGTTAATTTTGTTAATTTTGTTAATTTTGTTAATTTTGTTAATTTTGTTAATTTTGTTAATTTTGTTAATTTTGTTAATTTTGTTAATTTTGTTAATTTTGTTAATTTTGTTAATTTTGTTAATTTTGTTAATTTTGTTAATTTTGGTAATTTTGTTAATTTTGTTAATTTCGTTAATTTTGTTAATTTTGTTGAGTTTGTTAATTTTGTTAATTTTGTTAATTTTAATTTTGTTAATTTTGTTAATTTTGTTAATTTTGTTAATTTTGTTAATTTTGTTAATTTTGTTAATTTTGTTAATTTTGTTAATTTTGTTAATTTTGTTAATTTTGTTAATTTTGTTAATTTTGTTAATTTTGTTAATTTTGTTAATTTTGTTAATTTTGTTAATTTTGTTAATTTTGTTAATTTTGTTAATTTTGTTAATTTTGTTAATTTTGTTAATTTTGTTAATTTTGTTAATTTTGTTAATTTTGTTAATTTTGTTAATTTTGTTAATTTTGTTAATTTTGTTAATTTTGTTAATTTTGTTAATTTTGTTAATTTTGTTAATTTTGTTAATTTTGTTAATTTTGTTAATTTTGTTAATTTTGTTAATTTTGTTAATTTTGTTAATTTTGTTAATTTTGTTAATTTTGTTAATTTTGTTAATTTTGTTAATTTTGTTAATTTTGTTAATTTTGTTAATTTTGTTAATTTTGTTAATTTTGGTAATTTTGTTAATTTTGTTAATTTCGTTAATTTTGTTAATTTTGTTGAGTTTGTTAATTTTGTTAATTTTGTTAATTTTGTTAATTTTGTTAATTTTGTTAATTTTGTTAATTTTGTTAATTTTGTTAATTTTGTTAATTTTGTTAATTTTGTTAATTTTGTTAATTTTGTTAATTTTGTTAATTTTGTTAATTTTGTAAATTTTGTAAATTTTGTTAATTTTGTTAATTTTGTTAATTTTGTTAATTTTGTTAATTTTGTTAATTTTGTTAATTTTGTTAATTTTGTTAATTTTGTTAATTTTGTTAATTTTGTTAATTTTGTTAATTTTGTTAATTTTGTTAATTTTGTTAATTTTGTTAATTTTGTTAATTTTGTTAATTTTGTTAATTTTGTTAATTTTGTTAATTTTGTTAATTTTGTTAATTTTGTTAATTTTGTTAATTTTGTTAATTTTGTTAATTTTGTTAATTTTGTTAATTTTGTTAATTTTGTTAATTTTGTTAATTTTGTTAATTTTGTTAATTTTGTTAATTTTGTTAATTTTGTTAATTTTGTTAATTTTGTTAATTTTGTTGATTTTGTTAATTTTGTTAATTTTGTTAATTTTGTTAATTTTGTTAATTTTGTTAATTTTGTTAATTTTGTTAATTTTGTTAATTTTGTTAATTTTGTTAATTTTGTTAATTTTGTTAATTTTGTTAATTTTGTTAATTTTGTTAATTTTGTTCATATTGTTAATTTTGTTCATTTTGTTCATTTTGTTCATTTTGTTCATTTTGTTCATTTTGTTTATTTTGTTTATTTTGTTCATTTTGTTCATTTTGTTCATTTTGTTCATTTTGTTCATTTTGTTCATTTTGTTCATTTTGTTCATTTTGTTCATTTTGTTCATTTTGTTCATTTTGTTCATTTTGTTCATTTTGTTCATTTTGTTCATTTTGTTCATTTTGTTCATTTTGTTCATTTTGTTCATTTTGTTCATTTTGTTCATTTTGTTCATTTTGTTCATTTTGTTCATTTTGTTCATTTTGTTCATTTTGTTCATTTTGTTCATTTTGTTCATTTTGTTCATTTTGTTCATTTTGTTCATTTTGTTCATTTTGTTCATTTTGTTCATTTTGTTCATTTTGTTCATTTTGTTCATTTTGTTCATTTTGTTCATTTTGTTCATTTTGTTCATTTTGTTCATTTTGTTCATTTTGTTCATTTTGTTCATTTTGTTCATTTTGTTCATTTTGTTCATTTTGTTCATTTTGTTCATTTTGTTCATTTTGTTCATTTTGTTCATTTTGTTCATTTTGTTCATTTTGTTCATTTTGTTCATTTTGTTCATTTTGTTCATTTTGTTCATTTTGTTCATTTTGTTCATTTTGTTGATTTTGTTGATTTTGTTCATTTTGTTCATTTTGTTCATTTTGTTCATTTTGTTCATTTTGTTCATTTTGTTCATTTTGTTCATTTTGTTCATTTTGTTCATTTTGTTCATTTTGTTCATTTTGTTCATTTTGTTCATTTTGTTCATTTTGTTCATTTTGTTCATTTTGTTCATTTTGTTCATTTTGTTCATTTTGTTCATTTTGTTCATTTTGTTCATTTTGTTCATTTTGTTCATTTTGTTCATTTTGTTCATTTTGTTCAATTGACTAAATGAAAATTTATGGAAATAAAGTTACTTAGGGATCATACATAAATGACGTAGCATTATATGGGGGAGGGAGGAGTTTTGTATTTTGTGATGATGTTTGACGACAGGGGGGGTAGGGGGTCATGTCATGCTACGTAGCTTTTTTAAAGGGGAATAGAATAGAATTTTTTAAAAAATTACGGGGAAAAGGGGGGGGGGCAGAGTTACCGTCAAGCTACGTAATTACCAGAGGGGGTTTTTAGAGGTTAGTGACGAAATGCTACGATGGGGGAGGGGGGTGTTAAAAATCACTCAAAAAATGCTACGTCATTTATGGATCATCCCTTATGTGTAGTGCAAACAAGTGTTCTATCAAGTACACCACATACAGTCCCTATGATCAGTCTAAAATTGAGCCGAATACACTGCTGGGTGGATTAAATATGCTTTTTGTCTAAATGTTTATCTGTGCAGTATTTAAGAATATCCTGTCAGTCTTCCTCTGGCTTAAGGCCGTGCTCTAGTTCTTTCACTAAATGCGGATGCATTGCACATATGGATGCATTCGGTGCAAGATTCGCTGATTGTGTACAAAATAATCTTTATCCTTTTTCACATGAGCCGAAAAGCACTAAACTACATTATAAACTCAACAATCTCGTTGTGCAGAAAACATGCACGTATGCAAACGTGAAATTCTCCACAGTCATCATAAGATTATGGAGCTTTCAGATTTTTCTTGCTCTGCTTTGTATGCTACTGTGCCTTTTATTTGAGCATGAACTTGTCTACCGGTATTCTATTCCTCACCCATAACCTAGCCTAGCACCCGAGAATACTCCCACCAACCACACGAACGGATAGTTTAGATGGGTGAGCATGGTAGAATTTATTTTTTTTTGCCAAACAAACATCCACCGAGTTAGAGATTACCGCCTGTCAATTGGGGTAGAAAACGATGCTTGCGCTTTTTACGGCTCACCTATCTACGATTCCGCTATCTCTAATTCTTTTGCACTGTGCTCCCACAAATACGAAACTGAAAAATGCTTTGCCGGTCGGTGCTGCAACCCACTATCCACAATCCGACCGTGGTGTGGCAAGGATGCTGCGGGCTGTGTTCGGGTTCGTTGCCTTGTGTCCTAAGCCTAGCCGTACGAATATATGTTGTATCCATTGCCATGCCGCCACGTGGGGGGGGGGGGAGGAGAGTAGGCGGTGGCCGGTATTGTGAAAAATGCCTCGCCAGCAGTATGCAAAAGTATACAATCTGAAGGATTTATGCGTCGGTTGGAATGTTTTCCACTGTATTTATTTTGCTGTTGTGCTTTATCTGCAACTCTTGTGCCTTTTTTGTTTGCCGGTTATTGTGCGCTTGCTCTCGGTATAGTAACTGCACCACACCGAGCCTACGTAATTATGTACGGATGAACCTCCGTATGGGGTGGTAACCTTTGCGTGCTTGGTAGGTACGGGGCTGCAATTTCATACCTACGTCGTATGCGATTTGAAAATCATTTTTTTCGTGAACAATTTTCACGCCCAGCGAGCAACTATTAATTCATCTAGCATATTGCGCAATTCCACGCAAGTTCACAAATCGATGAAAACACAAAACATCGCATATTAGTTGATTACCTTTAAAAACTATTTATTAGGTTAAGAAAGGAGAAAAAAATATGAACTTTTCTATTCCATTTTGTACTCGAACTGCATCTGCTATAAAACGTAATAATGAAAAAATTATACGTCAGCCCGTTCTGAAAAAATGAACCAAATTTCAAATAGATACGTTTATTTGATTGTTAGAAATCATGTAAATCGTTTAATAAAACACTATTTATCCGTTTGAAGTATGTCCTTGTAATGGTTTTCCGGTGATTTTTATTTTCTTATTCATCCACCGAGCGCGTGTAGGATCTTTTTTATATTTTTCAAGATTTATCTCAGTTTATTTCATTGTTTTAGTTTGCCGTTTAATTGGAGATGTTTACCCTTCTTACAATTAATTCATTTGTCATACTGCGTGATCAGTTCAAATATTGCCTTGTCATTGACGTACCATTTCTTTGTATAATCGACTAGGAAGCATCCGGAAGTTGAATTCGAAATGCTCAACCAAATCACTTTGTTCAATATAACTACTCAATCGGGAAGAACCCTTCAGCGGTACCACTCCAACCTGTATAAGCACTCGCTTCGATATTCATCCCACCGACTGCCAGCGAATGATAATAGCACCATCCATGCGGCTCTGCATTAGACTAAACTGATGAATGGGATTGGAAAAAAGCTGGGAGAAGACTGCCACCACCGCACCAAAGTGGTGTATTGACAAGATGATGCATTGATATTCCTCAGACTCTAGCTGGTCTGTCCAGCCTCGTAACTAATCGGTTGATCGGATGATAAAGTTTGCCTTTATGAAGAACACTCGAAGGAATCAACGCAGACTTGGCTAGGATTGGGTAAATTCCATTACTTCTCGTTGGGACAGGGACGGATCCAGAAAAAAAATTGGGAGGGGTTCGAAATTTCGATTTCAAAATGAACATTGTACAATACGTTATTGGTAATTTGTGGTCAAATTTGCTTCAAAAAGATTTTGAGTTTGAAACTAATATAAAATTCAAACTAATTTAAAATTTCTTAACAAGTTGAAAATTTTCGGGAGGGGTCCGGATCCCCAGAACCGTTCTCCTGGATCCGCCACTGCTATGAGTTATAAGTATGTAATAGACATTATCACAAGTATATTGAACATAACTAGCAAGTGAAAGCCACAATTAAGTCGATTGAAACAGGTTTTTATTCATTTTGTTCTTTTGATTTCATTTGATCTATTTTATTCGTTTCAATCATTTGATTCATTCTGATCAGTTTATTCATTTCATGCATTTTATTTATATCAATCATTTAACTTATTTTGTGCAGTTTTCATTTCATTAATTATTACCAGTTAATACATTTTATTCAGTTTTTTCATACCAATATTCCGACTAATTTTTTCCAGTCATTCAATTTATTCATTTCACCCAAATAATTAATTTGACACAAATTTATTAATTTAATATTTTTTATAACTTTTTTAATATCGCAATTTTTTTGTTTGAATTTTTTAATTTTGTTTATTTTTTACTAGGTTAAAATTTATTTTGTTTATTTTATTCATTCTATTCTATTTTGGATCATCCATAAATGACGTAGCATTATATGGGGGAGGGGGGAGTTTTGTATTTTGTGATGATGTGTGACGATAGGGGGGTAGGGGGTCATGTCATGCTACGTAGCTTTTTTAAAGGGGAATAACTAACACAGCTCTTTAATTTAAAAAAAATATATTACGGGGACAAGGGGAGTTGAGTTACCATCAAGCTACGAAATTATCATGGGGGTATTTAGAAGTTTGTGACGAAATGCTACGATGGGGGAGGGGGGTGTTAAAAATCACTCAAAAATGCTACGTCATTTATGGATGGTCCCTTTATTGATTTTGTGAAATTTACTCATATATTTTATTTCATTCGTTTCATTTAATTTATTATATTTTTTTGCTTTATTAATTTTATTAATTTTTTTTTCTTTTTATATATTTTTACATTTCTTACAAAAGAAATATACCAATCGACTCAGCTCGACAAATTGTATAGTATTGTCAGTATGTATGTGTCACTAATGTCACGTAATTATCTCAGCAATGGCTGAACCGATTTTAATGAAACGAATTTCAAATGAAAGGCCTAACGTGACAGTTTGACACTGTTATTTTTGTTTTTTGTTATGTTGTTTACTTTCTGAGACATAGCATGTTTTAAGCAAATAACTTTCGGACAAAACAATTACGTCACGCAAACTCCATTAAAACAGAAAGCTTATGAAAATACCATTCTTTCAAGTTATAGACTGTCAAAATCCGGCGAGATAGTGAACGTTTTGTATTTTTATTCCTTGCTTACCAATTTTCACTATCTAAAATCAGACATACATTGTGTTACTTTACTGGTGTTTTAGGGGACTTTGATTCTGAATACATTTTGTGAATTACCTCAATAATATACTAACTGTTTTTCAAAAGTCAATATGCAAGTTTTCTTCAAAGCCAAACTAATGTGTGAGTTGACTTCATAGCGAAGCTTTTTCTAGAGCTTATGTATTTGTCCTTTTGATTAGGCGTTGCGTTCAACCATAAAATAGATATTGAAGAGTATAGTAATGCACAGAGAGAATAGATTTCTCCTGTCCACGTAAAATAATCCGTTCATAAATTCATGAATAAAAGATTATGATTTCGTGACCTGAACGATTTACAAAAATCGTGACCAAATTCCTGAAAGTGGGAATAATGTGAAAAAGTGTGAAAAATGTCGTGATTTCTCATTACGTTACCGTGCTATTTTATTCATGAGTTTACTATCAGATTTTTTTGTTAGACTGGCGGAATATACGTTCATGATTTCAGGATCACAGTCGCGCAGTCCGTAATTTCTATTCACGTTATCGTCATATTTTAGTCATGAGTAGAGTGATTCATGTTCATGATCTCAGGATCTTAGTCACGACTTTAGACATTTTAATCAAGAGTAATGTGATTTATGTCCATGATTTCAGGAACTTTGTCATGATTTTCGTGATTTCTATTTACGTTGTCGTGATATTTTAGTCACGAGTAGAGATTTATGTGATTTTATGTTCTTGATTTCTGGATATTAGCTACGATTTTTGAAATTTTTGTCACGAACAGTGTGGTTTATGTTAATGATTTCAATATCTTAGTCACGATTTTCGTAATTTCTGTTCACGTTATCCTGATATTTAATTATAAAGCTTACTGTTAAATTTGACAGGTTGCGTAATGCGACTCATGTTCAAGATATCAGCAGTTTTATTCTGTGAACTATATCACCAACTCGATTTATGGTGCTCAACTCAGTTTTTGTTTGCTTTCAAGACATCACACTCGTGAACTATTTCACGAGCATGAATGGTAAGTCGTTACTATTATAAGGGGATTCACGAACCGGTTCACGTATACATTAAAAATATTTTATAATTTTCTGATTTATTTCACTGGCACGCATGGTCCGTCGTGACTATTATACTAGGATTCATGAACCAGTTCACGAATACATGAAAAATATTGCATGATTTTGTGAACTATTTCACGAGTACGGATATTGGCATTGAGAACTGACATACAAGTAAAGTTTTCAACTTGTGTAAGAAATAAAACTGTCGCTTTGAAATGACAACAGAAAGTAACAACTTGCCGGCGCTTAGATCGGCCAGCAAACGATATACGGGACTTGTGTGCAAACTTGGATACAATCGTGACTCACGCATGCAAACCTGTATGTGGTGGTGATTTTCAACGTATTTTCATTTAAATGTTTGCACAGGTTTTTCAAAAAAAATTGTTCTAGCTTATATGTCTGTTCTCTGTGATATTGGATGCTGACTAATATATTAAGAATCATGAACTAGCTCACGAGGATTGAAGGGATTCATGAATAAAATTCCGATATTCGTGAACTAGTTCACAAGAAAATATCCAGGATGTTTTGATTTTGTGAACAAACGTTCCCAAATATATGAACAACATCATGAGTTAACCTTTGGTTTTATGAATAATATTCATAAAGTTGTGAACTAGTTCACATACAGAAAATCGATTTGGTAGTAACACGGCGGAAACCGTAACTGAAGTTTTCAAAACTAAATCAAATATTTTGTCTAAACGTTATTGGCTATACAGCGCAGAGAAAACTTGAGGAACACATACTAACGTCTCCATGCTGTCCCACCTGTGATCGCTGCTACAATGATAAGAAGTTTATATAGCTCATTCGAACAGCTACTCATCATGTGTCTCTATGGCCTATGGTGTAAGTGGGCGTTTTAACGAGTAGATGTTTGTCGGTTCGGATTCAGATGCTACCCGTTAGCTTTTTTTTAGTAAGGCTTAGCTCCCAACACATACATATAGGATTTTCGATTGATTGACACCGGTGTAGCGGAGTGCATTGAAACTGTACCGTTTTTGCACTTTCTAGCAGAAGTGCAGAAAACTGAGTATGTTCCACTACACCGGTGTCAATCAATCGAAAACCCTAATATAAACAGACTAAAATAGCGGGAAAGTGGTACGAAGTCGATACTGAAATACCGGCGCGGCGGCGGAGAGCCAAATGATATTATCTTGCTCATCATTAGTGTGAAGCGTAAATATGCCATTTTACTACTCAGCGAGTATATGTCGTCATGGTACGGGTTGTAAAGAGGTGTTTTTAGCGAATAGATGTTTGTCGGCTCTAATCTAGGAATCTAACGGTCGGATTTTTTTTATTGGAGGTTTCAGGTCATGAGCTTTTTATAGCAGCGGAGAAAAGAATTGCACAAAACAAAATTCAGTGCAGCACAGCAGTACCGACTAGATTGCGTGTGATGGATGGGTGGGTTGGGGGAAAGTAAGGTGTAAGGTGGATAATAAAGGGAATCTTTTGTGAGATTCGTAAGCAGCAATTTGATACGAAACCAAATACAAACAAAGGCTCGTTGTGTGTGAGTGTGTGTAATCGATTTTTTTTCGTGAGCGTTGCGTTCATCTCGAACTACTTCACAAATCCATGAATAATAATTCATAATTTTTTGAACTATTTCATGAGCACGAATTGTCAGACGTATACTAGGAATCATGAACCAATTTACGAATACATGAACAATATTTTATGCTTTCGTGAACTATTTCACGATCACGAATGGTAACTTGTGACTATTATGTTAGGTATCATGAACCAGTTCACGAATACATGAACAATATTTCATAATTTTGTGAACTATTTCACGAGCACAAATATTGGATCGTGACTAATATATTAGGAATCATGAATTAGTTCACCAGGATTGAAGGGATTCATGAATAAAAATTCGAGTTTCGTGAACTAGTTCATGAGAAAATATTCAGAATGTTTTGATTTTGTGAACTAGTTTTCTAAATCTATGAACAACATCATGAGTTAACCTTTGGTTTTATGAATAATATTCATAAATTTGTGAACTAGTTCACGTACAGAAAATCGATTTAGTAGTGACATGGCGGAAACCGTGACTGAAGTTCACAAAACAAAAACAAATGTTTCCACTAATGAAAGCGTTATGCGGGCGTTATTGAAGGGAAATTGAACATAATTATAAAACACATGATTTTTGTTCATGGTCCAAAATTGGGCTTCTTTTAGAAGATATAGATTATACCGGTCATGGCGCAAAAAATACTAGTTGTTTTATTTATAATAAGGGTGTAAAGAAATAAATATATTGCATAATATACCTATAAAAATAGGGGAGCTGGGTTCGCTTGATCCCACTTTTGTTTTTATCTCATAACTTTTCAACGAAATAACAATTTTAATTGCAAAATTCGTTATCTTGTTGTTAATTCGAATTGTACACGGTAAAATATTGGCACGTCTAATTCAAATGATTTTGCACTTGAATCAGTTTATCATGTATCACTAACAATTGAAGTGATTTAACATTGATTTTCTAAGGATTCATAACTCGTATCAAAATGACCTTGTCTTTGAAAGCTATTCAATGGAAATGATCTTTAAATTGAAGTGAATATCCGTTGAATTCGCACCACTGTACTAATCTATTGAATTTGAATGGTTCCATCTTTAATTGCAATTGTCAAAAGTGCCGAAGCACTAAAGTCTTTAACCGACTACAAACACATGTCGGAAATAGGAGCAAAAATGGAAAAGTTGCATTTCCAAAGTAATGTAGAACGTGAGTATTATATATTGTACTTGTGGTTAATTTATTGAGCAATTATTTGTTCTCAGGTAACATATTTATAATGGGATATACCGTAAGGAATGCGTATATAGTTGAATGCAAGATCTATCAGAAGCAATGTGCAACACATTTAAAATGGAAGTGCTTTGCTGTTGATTTCGTAGTGCTTTGAAATGATCTATTCCAATAGATCGACACATCGCTTTGAAATGTTGGGCAAGTAGTGCGAAACCAACTGCAAATCACTTTACATCCACGTGAGAATTTTTTACCGTGTAGCTATGAATAATGTGTAAATCCGAATACTATGTCCTGTCAGTAATATGAACAGTTTTGATTTTTTTTGTAAAAACATGTGGTAACTTGATCCCCCGCCTACTAGGACTAAAGAAACAAAGCACACTATGACCTATACACACGAAAGTTGACCTAACTACCTATCCTGTCAAATTAATTAATAAGACTACCTTTTTAGATGCACGACAAACTTTAACCACAGTCGAAAGTCAAGACAAGTATTTGCGGTAAATCAATGCTGTTTAGCTGGCATTTCTAACCTCCAATAACTTATACCATGATTTGTTCATGGAAAAAGAATTTTAGATCAATTAATAGTGCCAGATGCTTTATGAAAATGATGTTTTTTCTATTTCTATACATTTCGAAAGTGTTTGAGAGAACTAACGATAGGGATTAAGAATACCCAGTGTTACAGGGATCAAAGATACCTGTTGTATGAGGTGAACAAAATTTAACTTTTTTTGTATGTGTTGTAGAACTTTTTATTCAAAAAACGTCTTTTTCTAGTCAAAAGCCCTTAGAAAGTAATCGTAGATGAAAATATTCATAAATAATACGTTCAAAGATCTCATTAAACCGTTAAAAAAAATTGTAAAAATATCTTCGAGATGGATTTAAGCACATATTTTCTAAAATATTACACTACTTTCCCAAACCAAATGTAATACATCAGATTTGTTTTTCAAACACCATAGACGAGAAAATATTTTTATTTTCTTTTTATATTGTGAGAGCTTTATTCATATAGAATATGAGATATGGCCGGGGAATTAAATATCTCCAAGGATCAAGTGTCCTCACTCTCCCCTAAGGTCAGGGCACTAACAATCATTTGCCATTTCTCACACGCCTCCTCAATCTCTCACTCTCACTCAGTCTCTCTCTCTCTTTCTCTCTCTTTCTTCCTTCGTGTTCGTGGCAACTGTCACGATTCACATCTATCTTGTTGTTTCTCCTTCCATTTCTAATTTGTGTGATAAGACCTTGTGCTAATCTGAAATATTTATTAATGTCCAAGCTAATTTAACGTGTGCGATGTAATTGTGGAGGGTTGAGAAGACAAAACTATTTTCTGTCTACTGTCACCATATAAATAGTTTTTTTTTGCATTTTAGTGTAGAAGAGAGCCAATCGTGAAAACAAGTTTAATATTACATCCTACTTGATAAATAAAATATTTGTAGTCCTGAGAAAATTTTCAAAATGATTGTGTTATGAAGAAACTATGACTATTTCCAAATGTTCACACCCTCAAGATGAAAGTATCTCTTCGAAACGTTGCACTATGTGTAGGTAGGTGACTAAAAATCGAAAACTATATCAACTCCAATTTAATTCAGTTCTATTCAGAGCTTTTATATACACTATAATTAAAATAAAATCATGGCTTGCTCAGAAGAATATTTAATCTAACTGGGTAATATGAATGGTTGAAGATGAAAATTTTACACGTACGTTATTTAAACTCTTCGTATCTCTATCGAATTTTGAATGAAACATCTCAAATATGTAATGTGAAAAGTGATGATATTATCGAAAATACATGTTTATTGTATTGGTATGAACTATTATGGAGAATAGCGGTTCCAAATCCAAAAATATCCACGAATTAGATCCGGAAAAGAAGTCTTCCAAAGACCCCACTCTCGATAGGGGATGCAAGTGTAATGTGTCTTCTAACTTATCGTCGTCCATTGTTGCTCTATACTGAGTACACTTCAATTGATGTTTCAATGGCAGTCGCAATTAGTAGAGAGGCGTTGGATAATTCAGTACAGGTGAAATTAGCGAGGATTGCAATGAGAGTTTATGCATTGGACAGGACTCAGTTCGTCGAGATCGGTAAATGTCTGTGTGTGTGCATCTATGTGTGTAAGTGGAAAAAATATCACCTCTGTTTCTCATAGCTGGCTGGACCGATTTGCACGAAATTTGTGAAAGGTACAACCTTCCCATCAGCTGCTATTGATTTTTTTCATTGATTGGACTTTCGGTTCCGGAGTTACGGGTTGAAGAGTGCGGCCACACAGCAAATTCCCATATAAACTGGTGGTTATGATGTCAAAATGATGCAATACATGTAAAAATAGGCGCAAAATTACTTTGATTTGTTAGTCTAGATTAATAATGGCTAACCAACGTCGCCTTGACCACATTGGCCACCTATATCTTTAAAATGCATGAAACGTCGAAATTTCATGCAATCTTGAAAAAAAAATTAAAAAAAATTGATTTTTTGGACTTTGACACATTTTTTACCTTTTTGCCTTTCTCCTATAGAAAGATTATGCAATCACTCTGAACATCGTCAATCTATCCCAGCCATTTTTTTGACTTATATAGGATTTCTGTATTTTAACTGGAACGTAGCGGATATGCGGTGGGGGATTGCCCTCCCCCACATTTCACCACCCTTCCCTAATTCTCCCCCACAAAGTCTCCTTCCATCAAATACCACCCTCCCCCTCCCCCTCCCAAACCCCTCATCAAGCCACCAACTCATCCACACACCCTTCTTTAATCCCAATCACTTTCATCTAGTAGATATACCAAGACAAACTAGGAAGTGTACAGTGTTTCTAAATAGGCAAAAACGTTATCGAAATTGTTTTGACCACAAAAAACGATTTTCGAGCTATAGTGTCTTCAGAAAAATTCGTCTATAAAATATTCCCCATCTTATTAAAGTATTAGTTTGGTGATTAATCCTCCTAAAGCTGAGAAGCTAATTTTTGTTTGGTCGTTTATGAAAATAATAAAAAACTGTATTCAGCAAAGTTAAAGGGAATATAATAAGAAACAACTTTGTCGAAGAGACTATGTTTTCTATGATACACTCCTGAAAATCATTTTTTTCTAAATAACTTTCCAGGGTGATTTTTTAGAATGTTCTAAGATTTTATTCGGCATAAGAAAATACACAATTTTTGTTATGAAAGTTTATTTCTATCTCTTATATCTGTGGAGTTATCGAAAGTTTTAGTGTCAAAAAAGTAACATTTTGGTATGAAATAACACTTCAATCCGCAAATTTCCGCAGACAAAGCCATATTCATTCGAATCTATAAAACAAACGCTATCAAATCCAGGGATAACCGTTTGTCGCATGCTGTCTCTTGCATGCAAAAACATACATTCAAAGACGACTATAAAACCATTTTACAAGGCCATTCAAAAATTTCATAATATAATATTAGAAAAATTAGAAAATTCACCCTGAAAAGTTAATTAGAAAAAAGTGATTTTCAGGGGTGTATCATAGAAAAATTCACAAATGTGTATTAAAATCAAAAGATAGATACATAGCCTCTTCGACAGAGTTGTTTCTTATTATATTCCCTATAACTTTGCTGAATACAGTTTTTTATTATTTTCATAAATGACCAAATAAAAATTAGCTTCTCAGCTTTAGGGGCATTAATCACCAAACCAATACTTTAATAAGATGAGGAATATTTTATAGACAAACTTTGCTGAAGACACTATAGCTCAAAAATCGTTTTTCCGTGGTCAAAACAATTTTGATTTCAAATTGGTTCGCCGAAAAACAACCCCCTTCCCCAATATTATATATTTTTGCTTCAGGCAGGGGAAGCTCCAGAATAAAATTTGATTCATTTGATTCATTTGATTCATTTGATTCATTTGATTCATTTGATTCATTTGATTCATTTGATTCATTTGATTCATTTGATTCATTTGATTCATTTGATTCATTTGATTCATTTGATTCATTTGATTCGTTTGATTCATTTGATTCAATTGATTGATTTGATTCATTTGATTCGTTTGATTTATTTGATTCAATTGATTGATTTGATGCATTTGATTCATTTGATTCGTTTGATTCATTTGATTAATTTAATTTAGGTTGTTCAATTCTTTAACCCATTATAACCCAGCTATGTTAAAACTTTTGGTAATTTATAAAATACTTCGTGAGCTCTCATATTATGCCGAATTAAGTATGGGAAAAATAAAATAACCACTTTGGACCGTTTCGTTGCGAAAAAAACTAACGTATGAAATTTCATACGCTGGGCTGATAGGATATCAAAAAATCATTACAGAGAAAATTCGGCTAAAATCTTTATACTCAGCATAAAATCGAATAATATCTTCAATCTTGCGAGATCATTCATTTAGCAGCTTTTTTGAATGATTTTAACACTACTCTCGTCTCTCGTGCCGTTTCGTCTCATGATTGGTTCGTTGCATCAAACCATCTTTCCCTCAAACTTAGTAATTATTTTAAGAAAAAGAACATTTTCTTACGAGAATTTACATAAAAAATATTCCGGGTAGAACCAGGTATGATTTGCTACGTATTAAGCATTTGTTAGCCTTGAATGTACTGATTCAACTTTAAAATCAGCGAGAAAGTTGTAAACCTCCTCCTAATCCTAAAGAGGAAATAATTTTGCCTTGGGAAAAAAGATATCGGTTCAGCCTAGCGTATGAAATTTCATACGTTGGACTACCAGCAGAATGTTTGCAATTGTTTCACCAATTTCTTCCATTTTTTCGCACTGAGCCACATCTTTCACATCTCTTATGGCCATTCGTTCACAATCCGAAACAAGAATTAGCGATTTAGAAGAGAAAATTAATAATATGTATTGTTCACATTTTGGTTCTAATTTTATCCAACTTTGACATTCGAAAACACAATGGAATTTAATAAAAAATGATTATTGAGCATACACATTATAAACTATAGGGTATTAGTTAACATTCACAGAAGACCAGAAGTTTGAAAACGGCTTTATTGTATAACAAGTATGATCCAGAAATGTGTTGTTTTTGCGTATGAAATTTCATACGCTAGGACATAATGGGTTAATTTTATTGATTTCATGATCAGTCATTCCACTTATTTATTTTGTTCAATTTTTAGTTTGAGTCAATTTAATTCATTCTAATAATTTCATTACTATTTTTAAATATCGCTTAATTTTTTATTTAATGAGCTAATCTAATTGGATTTATTTATTTAATTAATTTGGTTGATTTTTTTTTAATTCGTGTATTTGCCACGGCTCAAGGCGTTAGCTTCACGGAGCCGTGGGTCTTTTTTATATTTACATTATGTAAACAATAAAAATAATAAACAATTAATGCTAAGATCGATCCCGTACGCGCGACTTGCCATTGCGCGCGGAGATCCGTTTTCGTGCATCCATGTCAACTATATCATGGGGGTCATTTGTATCTCTGTCGTCTTCGCACATGTCCGGGTCATCATTGGGGTTACTGTCTTGATGTTCGCGATCAGGTGTTGTTCCTAACTTCTTTCCCTTTCGGGTCACGAGCGTGAACCCTCCGTCATTGCTAGTAGCTCCCTCATTGATGGTATTAGCTGTTAAGTTTGTGTTACTTGACGCGGCTTTCGCAGTTGTCATTATTGCTTGAACAGCAACCACAAATTTGGCAACCGTTTGTGGCTCAGGGAATGATATTAAAGACTGACTGTTGGCATTTCTTTCTGTTGTTGATCTTTTTTTAGCGGTTTCTGGACAGGGTTGTCCGTAATGTGCCGTTTGTTCACAGAACTGGCACGTGTTAGTTTGTCCTTGATATGTACATAGAGTTCGCTGTATAATTGTATCACCCCCTTCTGTTGTGTACTCCAGGGTAAGGTAGGAGGGAATGGGTTGGTCTACCCGAATTCTCACCACAAAAATACCATTTGAAATACCTGGAAAGTAGTTCCTCCACGTATCCTCCGTGATTGATTCCACTTCTCCGAAATACGACATGAATCTTTTAACACTCGGAATACCAAGGGGGTAAAAAGTTACGCGGACTACCAAGGGGGTCTAAAAAATGGGAACGCTTACTTTGACCGGTCATATCTCAGCCGTTACATAATCGATTTCAAATCTGTCTTCACCAATAGAAAGATATGTCTTTTGTGAATACGTCAAATAAAAAAAATAGAAGAATAGAGTTGTCTACCGTAAGTTACAGGAAAAAGAGTATAACAAAGTCAGTGAGAAAAAAAATGGGAACGCTTCTTTGACTTGCCATATCTTAGCTGTTTGCTCACCAATTTTAATTCTTTCTTCACCATTGGATAGGTAAATCTTTTATAAAAACAGTGAACAAAGAATAATGGAAAACAAATTTATATATCTGAAGTAATTGTAAAAACAGTAATTGAGAGTCAGTACAGACGAAATGAGTTTTTCTGTTCAAACAATCGTATCACGACCATTTGTCAGCCAATTTCAATTTTCCTTACACCAATGCAATCCTTAGAGCTTCTAGACTTGTAATATATGCAATAAATAGTAGATTTTTAAAAATTGCTATACTTTTTCGAGTTTTTAGGAGATAAGATTTTTACAATGTACGTGGCATACGGCATTGAAATTCTTTGCGACTTGTTAGTTTTACGGTTTGAAAATTACCTGTTTACTCAATAGTTCTAGATAATATACATGAATATTATTATATCAAAATGTTTGCACAAACGTGGAGAAACACAATATTGTATGTAAGCTACTAAATAATAGAGTGTGTTAGGACGATTCAGTAAATACGAAGAAGTTCAGAATTTTAAAATATTGGTCATATAACTTCAAATTTGAAGCGATGATCTATACATTTTAATACACCAGTCGATTGTAATTGATGGCGGCTACAATTTCTGAAAAAACACATTTTTATATTTTCTCAAAAAATAGCCAAAAGTACGTAGAAGTACAGAAATTTCATTTAGTTGGCAAATAACGTCGAATTCAAAGTGATGGCCTATACCTTTTTATATACCAATCGATTATAATTGATTTTGGTTGCAATTTCTGGAAGAACGATTTTTATATTTTCTCAAAAATAGACAAAAGTACGTAGAACTACAGTAATTTCATTTAGTTGACAAATAACTTTAAGTATTCAAAGCTATTACCTATGCAATTTATACACCAATCGATTGTAATTGATTTTGGCTACAATTTCTGAAAGAACATATTTTTATATTTTCTAAAAAAAATAGCCAAAAATACGTATAAGCACAGAAATTTCATTTAGTGGGTAAATAACGTCGAAGTCTAAGGGACGATTTATACTTTTTTATACACCAATCGATTGTAATTGATTCCGGATACAATTGTTGCAAGATAAACTTTTTATATCTTCTTTAAAAAAAACGACAAAAATACGTAGAAGTACAGAAATTTCGTTTGATTGGCAAATAACTGCAAATTAAAAGGGATGACCTACACTATTTATACACCAATCTATTGTAATTGATGGCGGCTACAATTTCTGAAAGAACAATTGTTTATATTTTCTCAAAAATTAGCCAAAAATACGTAGAAGTACGGAAATTCGCAGTTATGTGCCAATCAGACGAAATTTCTGTACTTCTACGTATTTTGAGAAAATATAAAAATGAGTTCTTTCAAAAATTGTAGCCGCCATCAATTACAATCGATTGGTGTATAAAAAAGTATAAATCATCCCTTAGAATTCGACGTTATTTACCCACTAAATGAAATTTCTGTACTTGTACGTATTTTTGGCTATTTTTTTGAGAAAATATAAAAATATGTTCTTTCAGAAATTGTAGCCAAAATCAATTACAAACGATTGGTGTATAAATTGCATAGGTGATAGCTTTGAATACTTGAAGTTATTTGTCAACTAAATGAAATTACTGTAGTTCTACGTACTTTTGTCTATTTTTTGAGAAAATATAAAAATTTTTCTTCCAGAAATTGTAACCAAAATCAATTAAAATCGATTGGTATATAAAAAGGTATAAGCCATCGCTTTGAATTCGACGTTATTTGCCAACTAAATGAAATTTCTGTACTTCTACGTACTTTTGGCTATTTTTTGAGAAAATATAAAAATGTCTTTTTTCAGAAATTGTATCCGCCATCAATTACAATCGATTGGTCTATTAAAATGTATAGGTCATCGCTTCAAATTTGAAGTTATATGACCAATATTTTAAAATTCTTAACTTCTTCGTATTTACTGAATCGTCCTAACACACTCTATTATTAAGTAACTTACATACAATATTGTGTTTCTCCACGTTTGTGCAAACATTTTGATATAATAATACCCATGTCTATTATGTAGAACTATTGAGTAAACAGGTAATTTTCAAACCGTAAAACTAACAAGTCGCAAAGAATTTCAATGCCGTATGCCACGTACATTGTAAAAATCTTATTTCCTAAAAACTCGAAAAAGTATAGTAATTTTTGAAAATCTACTATTTATTGCATATATTACAAGTCTAGAAGCTCTAAGGATTGCATTGGTGTAAGGAAAATTGAAATTGGCTGACAAATGGTCGTGATACGATTGTTTGAACAGAAAAACTCATTTCGTCTGCACTGACTCTCAATTACTTTTTTTACAATTACTTCAGATATACAAATTTGTTTTCCATCATTCTTTGTTCACTGTTTTTATAAAAGATTTACCTATCCAATGGTGAAGAAAGAATTAAAATTGGTGAGCAAACAGCTAAGATATGGCAAGTCAAAGAAGCGTTCCCATTTTTTTTCTCACTGACTTTGTTATTCTCTTTTTACTGTAACTTACTGTAGACAACTCTATTCTTCTATTTTTTTAATTCGACGTGTTCACAAAAGACATACCTTTCTATTGGTGAAGACAGATTTAAAATCGATTATGTAACGGCTGAGATATGACCGGTCAAAGTAAGCGTTCCCATTTTTTTTACCCCCTTGGTATTCCGAGTGTTAATGGCCACTTTGCAAGTACGTGGTGCCAAATCATGTAATTTAACTTCCACGTTTCCGTTATCCATATACACAGGGATCTTGATTTTTGCGGTGTCACAATCCAGAACGTGTTTCAAGTTGTTTTGCGAAATGAATCTTTTTGCCTGGGCGAATTTGTTGAACGTTATCAGCATCGCGTGTCTGACGTGCTCCAACTGGATGAAACTGACGTCTGAAAACCGAAGCTGCATTTTCTCCTTCAGCAAATGTTCCACATCACCAATACTCGGTCTAATGCGGAAAGACCGGAAGTCAACGGCCACCGTGTTAGCCCGAAGAATCACATTTTGTTGTTGAGACTCAGTCATCTTGATAGAATAATAGTAACGGTTCCCTTTGTTCTTCAGACAAAGCACACAAGAAAAAAGCAACTGCTTGTGCTGGCGGGTAGCAGCAGAGAGCACACTGGTATTGTGACTGATGCCTTTAGTGGTTGAGAATGAATTTGGTTAATGTAATCACTCTATTCATTTTATGAATTTGAAAATATTTTATAATTTTTTGCTTTTTTATTTTGTTCGTTTTATTGATTTTCTATAACTGATTCTATTCAGATTCGAGGTTTTCTACGTGCAGGACTAGAAACGTTTGGGTGCCTTTTTCTCATGAGTTCTGTAAACTAATAAATTATCCAAAATGATATGTGTTAGAAATGTCTCATCTAACTGCTAGGTGGATTAAGTTGTTTTTTTTTTCTAAGTTAGACAACCAGTAATGAAATTAGCATCGGAAAAACGAGCATGATAGCGTACGTTACGTTCATTTCAAATACATACAATCCATTCCCCAAACATTTTAACACAAGAAATACACATTTTGGGTAACCGTACTTAGCCTTTTATCAAGCTACTGAGTGAAGTCACGTTTTGGATATTTTTTTCACTCTGCGCGGTTGAAAATTCATTTTGATTACTCAGCCCATCGCTCGCATGAAAATTTCATAAATTAAGTTACAATATATAGAAAAAACTAAATTAATGATTATTAAGAACTGATTCAAACTGGTTCGAATACAAAAATACAGTGAGATTTGCAAGAATAACGAACAAAGATTTTGACAACCAAAAATCAACTAATAAACCAGTATATACATCAACAAATTGATTATATCGGATTATGTTAAATGGGAAACCATTGCCATTTCAAACTATTAAATAAAAGTACATACTGTCCCCTACAACAACGTTGCTCGTTAATGGATTATTGCCTCAACCGTAAATTTTCCCCATCAATAGAATCACGTCTATTTTCGGACATTAACATGTACATATGTACCTAGGATCGAAATACCCAGTGCTCCATTGTCGGTTCTGATGTACACATTCAAAGCCGTACCACTGCTGAATAAATATTACAAAAGCTTCCCACCCACAGAGTGCAGTGGCCGCCATTTGGCTCTGTTGAAGCTGCAACTGAACGCGAGATGCAAAACTTCGGTCTGTCTGTCCCTGATGGGATGAGAAATTGAAATAGTGTAAAAGCGGAGAGAGAACAATTCGATGCAACTGCAACGTGGTCCTGGCTAAGACCAAGACGTGCTGCAGCCCTTCCTCCTCACTCCCTACTGGTCCTCTAACCGTCTGTATATGGCAGGAAGGTGGAAAATATAAATAAAGTATATATTTAAAATTAAATGTGTTATGCTCGGTGTTGTTGCTCTTCGGGCTGACGGTCCCCCGCTTTGTGTGTCTGTATAGGTATAGCGAAACGTACCTTATCTCTGGAACCAGCGTATCCTTTTATGATATCATAAATTGCACAAACCACTAAAGCTGTCACAGCAGTTTCTTTGCATAGGACAGCGGCGACTGCCAGTAGTATTGTGAGCCCGAGCGCCAGCCAGTGACGTAAGTCGGTACACTGACGCCAGTGGATGTGCCGGATGTAGGCGAGCAGCGCAAGCAGGTAGAACACACAGGCAGTCAGATCCGCCCGTCCGACCACTCCGGCCACGGCTTCCGTGTGGATTGGATGCGCCGCGAATAGCAACCCGGCGACGGCCGCACCGTACCGCGACGGTAGTATGTGCCGGGCCAGCTTAACGACCAGAACCGTGGCCACGCAGTGCAGCAGCACATTGAACAGATGATACCCGAGTGGTTTGAAGCCGTCCAGCAGGTAGTTGATTTTGAAGCTGGCCACACACAGCGGCCGGTAGGAACCGTGCGAGCCGGAATCGGTCAGCGGTGTGCCCCAGAAGTCGTTGTGCAGCATTTGGTACCAGCTGCCGGAGCTCAGGACGTCCGGATTGCCCAGGATTGCTCGTCTGTGAAATGAGAGAGAGGAAGGAAAACGAGGCAGGCTTTAATAACATTGAATCAAATTAGTAAATTAAAATCACTTAATTTATTCACACGAAGACACACACACGCACAAATACTCATGCATACATGTGAGCACGTTCACCGGATCGGGCATCGCAATACATATAGTCGGACTTATTCGAATGTTTATGGGTCAGCGTCGTCGGAAGCCTTCATACGGTTGGTACTGTGTCACGAGAATCAAGTTGATTGTTGTAAATGAGTGCGGTTTGTTGCCAGATGATTGTTCGTACATTCACTGATTCCAAGAATGATACACTGGGTGCGTTAAGTCTATTTGATAAAATTAGCACGCATTTTACAACTTTGGTAAATAGGTGTTTCGCTTTCATTTAAAGGCATTAATGTATTTTTTAAAGTTCATAGCAGCTGTTCTATCAAACAACTACTATGAACTTTAAAAATTACATTAATGCTGTTATAAAAACAAAAAAAAATATTTTCGGTTCCATGGAGAAAAATATACAATAAAAGATAGCAAAACAAAAGAAATTTCATTGCAACTTTTAAGTTTGCCTCGAGGAAAAAAATTGGATGCACTAAATTGCGCATAAGGGCACAAAACTATACTTAGAGAAGTTAGATTTGAATGTTAGGTGTTTCATTCGTCTGTAACTGATACTAGCTTGCTGCCAGTTAGACGACATATCCAAACTAACATCATTACTCCGTATTGGCTAGGCTTTAGACGTTTACGCATGTTGTGTGAACTGATTGGATTTAGTGTCTAACCGGTGCCAATTCCGTGCTAATTTGGATATATCGTGCAACTGGTAGCTAGTTGGTGTCAGTTACTAACGAGTGGATTACAAAACAATCAAATCCAAATTGCCATTGATTTTTGTATTAAAGGAATGTAAGGTATTTTCAGTAAAAACATAACGGTTAAAAACAAAATTTTTAGCGTTCACGAATGTGTTAGTCTATTCAGACAATTTCCATTTAATAATGCAACATTTGAATAATATTTCCCTCGGCATGATACTGTACCTTGATGTGGTCCGGGGGCTTTTCCACCAAAGCAGTATTACAGTGATTATATCACAGAAACTTGGGATACGAATATTTTCTTTTTAGTTAAGCTACATTGTGATCAATTTTAGTACTTAACTTGGCGACCTTTATTATCCACTGCCATGGTCAAATAATATACAATGTGGGTTTAGGGCCCAATTCTCTCTGCAAGCAAATTTCTTATTTTCTCATATACACTATTAATCTCTCATTCCAAACGTACAAACGTGGCCTACACGATAACACAAATCTGGTCACAAATACGAACGCCCGCGTTCTCGCCAATATTCAAACATCCCGATTGATTAGGTGAACGTTGGAACGTAAGAACCTAAGCTCGCGTAATCATGAATCGGTCACGTCCGGAAGTCTCAGCCCTTGATCCTAGCAGCCCAAATTCATGCCTTTAGTTGGACCAATAGAAATAAAAACTAGATAAGACGTCCACGCGCGGTCATTGAAGAATACGCGAACATGCGAATGGCCACACGCTTACAAAAATAATGTGTCCACGCGAAGTTACATACTAGCACACGCGACAAAAACGTCCACATACAAACGCTCGAGTCCTTCGCGATCATCCACGCACGACCACACTCACGATCTCGTAAAAAGTATAACACCCCGGTGACTAAGTGAATGGTTGAGCACTTTTAAATTAACAATCCCGGTCTCGAGAGTGAACCTCCAAATGCCCGTGTTCGCGCGATCATGCATCGGTTTCGTCCGGAATCCCCTATTCTAGGCCCTAGTAGCATAAGTCCAATGCCGTCAGGTGGACCAATCAAAAATATAAAGCTCATATTCACTAAACTACATAAAAATCGAATGTATACACACAAAGTCACATACACGCGACAAACAAATATAAAAATGCTTGAGCCCTTCGCGACCATCCACGCAACCTATACTCGCGCTCTTCCAGATATTATAACATCTCGGTGATAATATGAACGTCTCAGCACTTGTAATCACTCAAATGCAGTCTTAAGCGCGAACCTACAGTCCCCCGCTCTCGCGCATTCATGAGTCGTTCACGTCCTGAAGTCTCTATCCTCGATTCCAGAAGTCTAGGTCCATGCCTTAATTGAATCAATTAGCTCTACAGCTCCAGTAAGACAACGCTCGAAAAAAATCGGCACATTATTAATACTCAATAACAATACTAACTCTTCTTTTTATTTTATTTCTATTCATTTTCGGTCTCATGCGTTATATTCTTGAGATGACCTTTTCGAGCTCATACATCCAAGAAGAGCAACATTGTTGCCAACAATGATTCTTCTCTGCCATCAGACGTCGCCAGGTTTTAGAACAATGGAGATGTATTCTCATACTCGATGGAATCAGATAAGTAGAAACGATCAACAAACTGCAAGTAGTACACGTTTCTTATTTTAACAAATACAATAATATTCGTATTAAAATATTATTTACAGGCTCCACATATATCTCAACACAAACAAATACACAAATGCTTGACAGGTGACTAGGCCAAGTGCATTCACTCGTAGGATCTATCATTTCGATGATCGCCCCGATTCCACGAAACCAGTGCACAAGTAAACTGAAATAAGCTAGTCTCATCTGGTGAATTCATGTAACCTGGAAACCCCAGACACGACAGGACGAGACGGACAGACTGGACTCGACGAGGCCTAGTTCAGAGTTTTTGGGCATTCTGCAATGCACGGTTAGTGACCTAAAAAAGAAACATTCGGCATGCTATTTTTCCTTTTATTACTATATCTTAAGTTAGGTTCATACTCATACTCACTAACACAATCAATTGCATATTCTCTCATATACACTCACATCCAAAACGCACAAACGCCCCTATCTTTCGCGATAGCACAAACCTGGTCAAAACGCGAACTTACATTACAATTTCAATCATCCACACACACCTACGCTCGCAATTTCGCCAACATTTAAATATTCCCTTACTTAAGTTAACTTTTCAGCACCTATAACTTTACAACCGCGGTCGCAAGCATTAACCCACCACTCGCGCGATCATAGACCGGCTACGTTCGGAATTCTCTACTCTCGACTCATGCCTTCAGTTGGACCAATCAAGAATGATGCTCATATTCGCCAGACAACACGTTCCTCTACCATACACTAAAAATTAATTATCATATTCACGGTCCGCGCGCGATCCTTCAAGAATACACGTGAATATGCGAATGGCCACACGAATCTAAAATCGAATCTATGCACGCAAAGTTAGAGACACGCTAGCATTCAAATGCTCGAGCCTTTGGCGATCACACTATTACACAATTAGTAAACGCCCCCGCTAACCCAGACAGATATGCACTCCTGGACTCGAACGCTAAAAACCACACCTTCCACGCATACACCACCCAGGACTGAACATTAGATTCATACATACAAAGCAACAAGTAATAATTACAGGTATTCGTCTGGCAACCGGGGGAAGTATATCTCAAACGCAGAACTTATCATTTCAATGATGGCCTTGGATCTGCGTTGCCTGTGTTCAAGGCACCATAGCTTTGTCCGTCAGGTCAAGGATGTATGAAACCCGCTAGCCACCACCCTCGGCCCTAGCTGCCCATAAAGGGATAAAAAAAAAAAAATAATGCAACATTTGAATAATATTTATCTTTACTAAATTTTTTCTTAAGCAGAACAATATTTTCCTAAATATTGAATAGAAAATATGCGTTGTAAACTATAACTCAATATCTCCTGGACTAATTGTTTTAAAATTTCGCACAGCTTTTCTACACATTATTGTCCATTCAACTACGGGGATGTTTTGCAAAATTATTATTATTAATATTTTAGAATAACATGTGAACCAAATTTTTTAAACTAAAGCAGGATTTTTAACGAAAAATTCGAAAATCGAGAAAAAATTACTTAGGGAATTGATATGATAAATAATGGGGCAAAATTTCTAAACGGAACAATAGCATATCCTTGCGTTTTAGCTCCCTGTACATTGGTTCGTCTATGTATAGAGAACCAAAAATTCGGATGCGCAATTGCATCCCTGCAGGGCAGCTAAAAATCAAATGACATTAAGTTCCGACATCGCATTCACAAAGATCACACGAATAATACTCAGCACGCTGAATAGTAGCCATGTAATAATTGAGTTGATCTGACTATTGTACAAATTCTGTACCAGAGGACTGTATGCCAAACCAAATTATTTGAATATCAAACAGTCGAACAAATATCAAATTCTACAACAATACAACAAATTCTTTGACATTCTCAGAATCACATCAGGCCAAAAAGTTTCTTTTTAAGTGCATGTTGCAATGGTTGACATATTCTGATGCAGCTCAAGAGTCAATCTTGTGCTTTATCCAACTATACAATAACAGTAAAACTGGTTCTGAGCCAACGAAGTTAGTCATTGTCAGTAATTTTGGAATGACCGGGTACCTATGAAAGGCAGATAGCGCAAGCCACATAAGCTCTCTCGATTCTGAAATCGATGTGAGCAGACCAATTGAGTTTTTAATCTAGAACTACCTCAACATACTTAATATAATCTGCGACGGCAATTTCAGAGTGAAAGAACTGTAACGGGCGACCTGCAGTTGTGATTCTTTGTTGCGTGAAAAGAACTATTCATGTTTTATTTACATTGACTGACAGTCCAACATAAAGAGACGCCATTGCGCGATAACGCATAAGGCTTGCTGCATTAAATCGAAAAGTGTGTTAATGCAAATACCGGTGAACAATACATGAAAATCATCGGCGAAAACCTATGTCGGAAACCTAAGCTCATCAAGTTTCCTCAACAAGCCAACAGCGCCAAGGTTTCGTAAAAGTTCATCAAGATACTGCACCCCCTCAAAGTAATTTTCGGTTCCAGTCTACCGTTGGACAACATACTTCCGACTCCGCAGCTGACTTCCACCTAGCTATCCGTGACTCAAATTATGAATACACCACGACTGTTTCTCCAGGTAAATGCCAGGAATATATATGTTCCTCCGAAGCTAGACATACAGATATTGCCTCCCTTCAAATGAATTCCCGTTCCCAGCTCAGAATATACTACCAAAACGTGAGAGGACTACGCACAAAGATCGATGAGCTGTTCGTAGCTGTAACCGACGCAGAGCACGACGTCATTATTCTGACAGAAACATGGCTGAACGACGAAATCAATTCCCTGCAGCTGTTTGGACCTAGATATACGGTCTATCGTAACGATCGTGACCCAGTCGTTTCTGGTAAAAAAAAGGGGCGGGGGTGTACTTATAGCTGTTTCTAATCGGTTAGCGTCTAAACAAAAAAGTTTTAACAATAACGGCGTAGAACAACTCTGGGTAAACCTTAATAGCCATGGTATTAACACATGCGTGGGCGTCGTATACCTCCCTCCGGACTCCGCAGATAACATAAACGTTATTCAGAACAATATTCAATACGCACTTGACATTGCTAATTCGCTAGAACCCCAAGCTTCTCATTTGTTATTTGGAGATTACAATCAGCTTGGTCTTGTATGGAGAACGACTTCTTTCGGTTATGCTTACGCCGACCATTCCGACTCATCCCTTTCGAGATCTAGCGTTGCTTTACTAGACGGGATGTCATTACTCAACATGCTGCAAATGTGTACCATCACGAACAGACTAAATCGCACGTTAGATCTTATGTTTGTGAATGAAGATGCATACAAGAACTGCCATGTCTATCGTGCAGATGAGCCAATCGTTGAAATAGATTCGCATCACCCTCCCCTCTTAGTTGAGCAGACCTGTCCTGGACAGGTTATTTTTGACGAGATTCTTGACGATTTGAAGTATAACTTTTCAAAAACCGATTTTCCTGGACTCAACAACTCACTGCAAACGATTGACTGGGTGACTTTGCTCAATAACGCAACCGATGTAAATGACGCAGTAGAAGAGTTCTCATCGATCCTGACCCAACTGTTTGAAATATATGTCCCAGCCCCGCGTCCTAAACCAAAACCACTTTGGTCCAATCGACGTCTCCGAGAACTTAAACGACTGAGGGCAGCCGCGCTTCGGCACTACACCAACCGACGAAATCCCAATACAAAGCGGGAATTCATATATGCTAGCAACAATTACAAAGCTTATAACCGCTTCCTATACTCTCGGCATGTATTACAAACGCAATCTGACCCTGAGCGAAATCCCAAACGTTTCTGGTCTTTTGTAAATGAGAAGCGTAAAGAGAGTGGACTTCCTTCTAGTATGACTCTGGCAAATGAAACTTCTAGCACGACTCGCGGTATCTGTAACCTGTTTGCAAAACATTTTTCGAGTGCATTTGAAACAGTTCGGACTACTCCAGAACAGGTCGAAATCGGACTACGAGATGTTCCCAGGGGTGTGATGGACCTAGGTAACATCCATTTTACGGAGGAAGACATTGTTGCTGCTACTGATAAATTGAAATCTTCGACTTCGGCTGGTCCTGATGGGATTCCTGCCATTATTTTAAAAAGATGTGCGAGTGCCCTTTCCGCTCCCCTAAAGCTGATTTTTAATCTATCTTTGTCGCAAGGGACGTTTCCTCTTTGTTGGAAAAAATCGGTTATGTTTCCTGTTTTTAAAAAAGGTGATAAGCAGGACATAGCAAATTATCGGGGCATAACCTCTCTCTGTGCGGGGTCCAAGTTATTTGAAATTCTAGTAAGCATTGTATTGTTCCGGGAAGCCAAAACATATATATCAACAGATCAACACGGGTTATTCCCAGGTAGATCAACATCCACGAATTTAGCACAATTCACTTCATACTGTATTAAAAGTTTTGAATGCGGAGCACAAGTGGATACTATTTATACAGATCTCAAAGCAGCATTCGATCGTGTTGATCACTCGCTCCTACTGGCGAAGATAGAAAGATTGGGTGCCTCACTCAACTTCACCAACCTTACCTTATCTGTCAAACTAGGAAATGTTGAGTCACATAACTTTATAAATTTATCAGGTGTGCCCCAGGGTAGTAATCTTGGACCCTTGCTGTTCTCCTTGTTCTTCAATGACGTTTGTAATGTCCTTCCACCAGGATGCAAACTTATTTATGCAGATGACCTTAAACTGTTTCTTATTGTACGATCTGAATTGGACTGCATTGAACTACAGCGACAACTAGATGAATTTTGTAACTGGTGCACTCGAAATCGGTTGACTATCAGTGTATCCAGATGCTCAGTAATTTCTTTCACGCGCAGAAAAAATCCAATTTTGTGGTGTTATACTATCTCAGGGAAACTACTGGATAGAGTGTCAGTTGTCAGGAACCTTGGTGTACAGCTGGATTCTAAATTGACGTTTGGAGATCACTATTCCCACATCATTGCGAAAGCCAATCGGAACCTTGGTTTTATCATTAGAATAGCCAAAGAGTTTACTGACCCATACTGTCTGAGAGCACTGTACTTCTCGCTTGTACGCTCCATCCTGGAAGCTTCAGCTATCATTTGGTGCCCGTACACAAATGTCTGGATTACCAGAATTGAATCTATACAAGCTAGGTTTCTCCGATATGCCCTTAAAACCCTGCCATGGCGCAACCCGATAGAGTTGCCACATTACATTGAACGCTGTCGTCTGCTCGACATGGACCCTCTTTCAAAAAGGCGAAATATATCCAGAGCCGTGTTTGTAGGGAAAGTTCTAACTGGTGAAATAGATGCCCCAAATATATTTTCTCAGATTAATGTAAATGTGCCCGCTAGAAGTATAAGATCGTGGAATTTTTTAAGACTTGACTATCAAAGTACTGATTATGGACAGAATGAACCCATAAGGGCGATGTGTAGCGTATTTAATAATGTTTATGAATGTTTTGACTTCTCTGTATCAAGTGACGTTTTTAAAAATAGGCTTAAACGGCTAACTTAGTGCATAAGATGTGATTTAGATAGTGATTTTGATTTGTTAGATGTATTATTAGTAACACATTGTAATGTAATGTAATGTTATGTAATGTAATGTGTAATATTGTTTAATATGTATATGTGAAAAGATAATGAGGTTTTTACGCGCATTTGGAGGTTGTTTGATGGACTCCAAATGGGCTTTTCCTCATTCTATATTTCATGTAGACCATGTAGGTCAGATGAAAAATAAAATAAATAAATAAATAAAAAAGTGGTGACAGCATACCAACTTGGGGACATCCGACAGATGACCATAGATGTCGGTTGCTAAGTACTGTGTTTAGTAATGCATTTTATACTCGATTAACCCAAATAATCGATTAATCAACTAAAATAATCAAAAAAACAGTAATCGATAATTGCTTGTATGGATTCGAAATACATCTACACAGAAAAAAAATTTCATGCGCATATTTGAAGAATGAATATAAATGTAAAATGAAGATCCATCATAAATACACACGACTTGTCGTGCTTTCTTCAACGAATTTTATTGTAATTTTACACGTTCGTTCAAAAGTTTTATTAAACGGAAAACCAGTGCACTTTAATGTATCCAATATTGCTGTAAAATTAATGACATGTAATATCACACGAATGAAAATGTAAAATCGCATGCTTTTTGATGCACCAATTGAGTGCATTGATTTTAATTTAATTTTCAATCAAATTTTTGATTCAAGTTTCGTAAGTTTACATTCGTGTTGATTCACATGTCCTTTAAATTTCATTACTTTTTGGTGTGTACACTAGGTCATTGCATTTTTTTAATGTCGAATGTCCCTTTATATTATGACAAATATCAAATTAATCTCCGATGTGATATTTTATCTGATTTGGGCAATTTTGTACTCCTGCGCAATTCACTTGAAGTTTTTGACATTGCACAGTGGCCGGCTACCGAGAGTATCCTGTTTTCTAAACAAAAGCAATTTGAAGCCGCCGACTGTGGTAGTATTGCCTAGGAAAACTAATCTTATCTGCGTAACTATTTATTGCGAAAGTTCGTTATTCCTTTTCTACGATGTATTTATTGGGTTGTAAACTACCGTGTAACACGTTGTACAGACAGAGTTATGATAGCTCGAGATGTTATAAATGTTATAAAGAAAGTGTTTCATATTTTCCAAATCGGATTGTTTGTGAAACACACGTATACGAATGATAATATCGAACATTGAAGGGAAATACAAAGGATGGTTAACCTGGTGCACGGGCTTGTCAGAAATAACGGAACTCGAAATTAGATTCATAAAAACAGACGCAGCGAATTTTCAGTACGTATTGACCCTTGACCATCGATACTAATCAGATTTAAGTCTTATTGCGGCTGATTTCCGAACAACTAGTTATTGAGAAAAAATATTAATCGAAGGTTGTATACAAACCGAACTTACAAAAGATAACCAAGAAATAGTTTTTAGCAGAGCAAAATAACCATTAACTGTACCGAAAGATTCACTCTGCACGACGGATATACTAGCAGATCCACGCGCGCGTCGTTTGTCCCCCTTCCCTGTCAGCATACGATCACAGATCCTAGACGATCTTCACTAATGCACCGGTCGAAACGAAACTGAGACAGTTTCCGATCCGTCAACCTGTCGAAGTGAACGAATTGACAGCGGTTGGGGATAGAACCCGGCCCAGTCCCGAGTTTAAGCAAAAACGAGGCAAAAAAGCAAAAGGAGGCCTGTACCCCGGTTGGCACCGCGGGGAGATAAGGGATAGGAGTTTTGTATCAGAGGTGAATGGCGACATAGATTGGCCTCATGTTGGTTGCATGATAGTACAGCTTTGCCAACCGAAATTTTCGGCAAATTTCTTGTTAAATAAAAAGTAGAGTTCTAGTGTCTTCGACAATATTTTTTTAAATTTGATTTAATTAAATTTTCTGAAATACTGAAAAACTCTCGAACGCGAAACCATTAAAAGGTTATTTTTGGGGTTTAATAAACTTAGAACCCTACACACTTTTTAAAATGATAGAAAATGTTTGTAAAGTGCAAAATGTCATCATCAAAACGAAGCTATATCTTTTATATTGTCCACCGTGAAAGTAATTTAAACATACTACCAATGGTCAATTAATGCAAACCAAAGTTTTAGTATAACATTTGCAGTTTTCATTTTTTGCTAACATACACACCTAGAAATAATAGTGTAATTTTACGTCTCCTGACCATGACATATACGAGCATCAAAAATGACTTAGTTTTACGTTTGATTTTAATTTTACATGACGTTTAATTTCGTAAATCATGTAAAATTACTCCACATACAGCGTTTGTTCTGAATGGTAGGAAGTGTAATTTTATGTCATTGCGCATGTAAAGTATATGCAGCATGTAAAATTAAATGGAACACGGTAATGTTTCGTCATTTCGTGAATTACTAGTTGTTGAATTGTGTCATGTTTGCAATTACGTCAACGATAAAATTCAGATTTTTTTGGTGTGTATGCTTTGGATGTTTTTCAAAGCCTTTGAAGACGAACACTTTCTTCTAATGCATTAAAACACTAGCTTCTTTTATTCAAAGATATAAGTACTTATAATATCAAATATTGATTTTTGGAAATCAAATTTATGAAATTTAAAAAAAAAATATCGTTTTTGGCATTTTTCAGGAATCATATGGTTCTTTTCAGGAAACATAAGGGAAGTTAGGTTGTGAAGGAATGGGTTGATGAAAATATGGTTTCTATACTAAATGTTAAACAGATCTCAAGTTTCTAAATTTTACCGATAGCAAATTTTCCACATTCAACAAAGTATATTTAACGAAAATTGATCGATAATGGAGATATGCACGAGAAAAAAATAAAATTTGATTCAAATAACAAAGTGCCCTAGAACCCCAACTTTTCGCATTCTGACAAAGGTCGCTTCTGAAATTTTTTCGCGTTAGAAAAACTGCAAAATATGTATGATTTGCAGCATAGAGCAGAATGGTTATTAGGTCTGAAAATCCCAAAACTCCAAATTCTCCTATTTTTCGAGAACCCAAAATATTTCCTTTGAAATGCTAAGAATGTTTTCTTCGAAGCACGAATTGTATTTTTTCGAGTGCTACTTCAAAAGTTATTGCACTTAATATATTTTTCATCATAGTGCCAACGTCAAACAATTCAAACAAAGTAGGCGGAGGTCTACATTTGTCTAAATGATGTGACTTTTATCATCTAAATTTACTTTGATACTGTGACAAGTGAAGAAGAGAGGAAGCTATGACATTTAAAAAATAAGGGTTTTCTGTAATGCTCCAACATACAATGTCCTTCCTTTAACTTGGAAACTTGCTTGATTTTGCGTAAAAGTTTTTCAATGTTATATAGGTACAACATTGTGGAAGAGGGTGGTTTGCTTCCCCCGCTTATATACATTTTGCATGGCATAAAGCAGGTGCTCGTGCAAGCTAACATCCCGGAGGAGGATTTGAGAAGGAAAGAGTTCAGACTGGCCAGTGTCTCCTTTTTTAACATTTCGGCATTCCAGCAAGGGCTTCAACTAGAAACACGCATAACTCGAATCGGATAAGCCTCTCTGTATGCTGCTCCTATGAGTGACTTTGTTTTACTTACGACCTTATCTAAGTCACTTAGGGCTTTAATTGTTGGAGAATACGCACGAAACCTAGCCGTCAAGCCCTCTTCGTAGAGGTTCCAGTTCGTAACATTAGGTATTGCGATATGCGACGATATGTAGTGATATCTAGGTAAATGTTTAAATGATCAAAGATTTATGTATTTATGATCAGATAACGACGGTTCGGTACGAGACAATTTGCCAACACATGCGAAATACTGCCGAAACAGAGAGTTACAACTAACACCTCATCCCACAGTTGTACCAATCCTGCAATGCAATGCAAATTTCGGTACAAAACTGCATTTCTCTTGTAAATTGTGGGCCACTGAATCCGAATTTGTCATCAAAAATCAATTATATTCACCTAACAGTGTGCTTTGGCCTTATGTGTTGTACTAATCATTCATATTTAATTATTACCTTTAATTTATACCAGTAAGTTACTATGTAAACCTAATCAGCTCTCATGTTGTTTTTATTTATTTATGTTAATGTCCCTCTCTAATAAAATTTTAGCTTCCCTTGAAAAAGGCCATCAACAAAGGCCGAAACGTCGGATAATAAGAAACTCTCGTTTTGATTATCAAGATTGAGACATCCGACTTCGTTTTCCAGAGTTTTTAAATTAACAAATAGTACCTGGTTTTATGTACTTGTAAAAGAACTTCCATGGGTTTTTGTTGAAAATATCCGAAACTTTTAAGCCTGATCGCCTTTAGGTTCATATCATTTGCTGTAAGCAAGATATCTTGTGAACCAATTCACAGATCAATCGGCAATTTTGGAATGTTGCTAGTGATTTAATGGCAAGCTCACAAAAGAATTTTAAATTAATTGCTATTTTCCTAAAAATGGTTGTCATGAATAGAAACAGTAAATACTATAAAATAGAAACTTTCGAACGTTTAAAAATACTTTCGTTAGAGTGCCAGCAATTTTAAAAAGGGGCACCAGTTTATAATTTAAAATTAGGGGCAAATTGGAAGTTCAAATATCGTTTTAAGCGCAACGGCATATCTCAAAGAAATATGAATTTGAGACCATTGTTGTGGGTCGAAATGTAGTGAGTTGTTTGCCCCGTACATTAAATATTGCATACCAAAATGTTTGTCAAAAACAGCGTCCAATAAATGAAGAAACTCAATGATTTGATCGAAATTAAATATTTGAATAATTTTAATTAAGTTATATAATTTTTAAATATTGAATAACTATAAACTCATAAAATTTAACAGCGTTAAACAAAATTTTTCGGCTTATATTATCCTTATAAACATATAAAGACCTTCTGGGCACAGGTATGTTCCACTGGAGCCTAGTTCATGTAATTCTGAATAATGTTAAGACCATTTTGTAAACAAAAATATCTAATTGAATAACATTTGAATGCCACGATCCGTGAAGCAATAATCGTCCACTGTGTCAGAGATTCGCTTGACACAGCTAGGGTGACACCCAAGACACTTCGCGAGCGATTTCCGCCAGCCATTTAGTCCTCAGCCAAAACTCCTTGATTTAGGGACTCCTGTTTTCAGTCGCCTCTTAAGTCATGGGAGCAGTAGCGCAGTGGATTGATTCTTGGTGGAGACACTTCACCCCAGAAATCGATTGGAAAGTGCTGCGCTCTGCTTCAATTCATGAAATGTCACAAACAAGTCGGACGTCGCTCTTCCTGATTTGACTATTGATTGTACTATACAGCGTCATATGAATGAGCTTAACCAGTTTTATTGGAAAATTTTATTCAAGTATTACCTTCCACAGTTAGTTTCGTTTTACTGGATCGTACGCCATCTTGAAATCCATGAACAGATGATGAGTCCACAAGTTGGTATTCCCGAAATTTTCACAGACTTTATCACAGTATGAACATCCTCGTCGATCGTTCTTCTTGAAACTCGTTTAAATAGTCGCCGACAAAGGAATCAGCCAATGGGAGCTGTTTGCTAAACAGAACACGGGAACTGATAGACGGTATTGAGGCTGGTTATGTGGCTATGTCTCAATAATTACTACACTCCATGGCCACCGGAATACGTGGTTTGAATGTATGTAGCTCTACCCATCCGAAAACAAGCGAGTAGGTAATTACCCACTCGAAACTTTGAAACAAATTCAAAGTCTGGCACGCCTGTGTCTCGGGTACACAATGCGCGCTTTTGAAATTCCCGATGAACCGTGATTGCATTCGCACAAACGCATTTTAAGTTATGTGAATGTAACGCAAGCATGTGTATGGCGACTCCCTAGAAATAGACGCCTCATACTATGCTTAGCTTACTACCCATTTGGGGCTGAAAGTGTGACGCCGGCCCTGCTACACTCGAGTTTGCGATCCTTCTTGAAGTTAGGACATATAAGACCATCCAACCAATCCGAAAACATTTCATCTTCCGCCCAGATCGTCCCGATCCCGTAGTGGATTGCTTCGTACAGCTGCTCACTCCCGACTGTTAGAAGTTGAATAAACTATCTAGAAGTTAGATAAATACAAGAATTTCCGAACTAAACTTCAAAATATTTTCGAAGATATTCGAAACAACGCATAGGTGCACAACACAGGTGTGCGAGCGAACAGACGAACGTGGTCGTGAGGAATTCCACCCGCTGGGACGCCCGTTATTTTGTTTTTTTACACTTCGCTTTAAAGATTCTTTTGAATAGGCGTGACAGGTAACGAAAAAAAGTTATTAGCCGATTGGAGGAAAATCAGATCTATTTTTTCCAGAATTGGGTCATTAAATGAAGAATACAATTCTCCTTTTATTTCTCAAAACAATAAAGCTCATCTTTGTAAATATAACACTATGTAGGTTCAACCTTTAAAACTTCAGAATGATTTTTAATTGATTTTCTTAAAAAATGTAAATACATCCGCGTTTGACACTATCGGTCTTCCTTGACAATGATTTTAGCCACAGGGGTTAACATTTTTGACAGTTATCCCAGCAAATGCATAGGGATCAAGGTAGTTCAATGGAAGATGCAGTCGTGATAATTCAATTTTATAAAATAATATTTAATTGTTATTTAGCGTACAAAAAAGTAAAAAAAAATCGATTACATATCTTTAACGTCAGCTACATCGGAAAAAATAAAAATACAACATATGGCTTAATGACCCAATTAAATTTTATTCTAGTTGAACATATAATTTTGCTAAAAAAAACAATTCCAAATATATATTATAACACGTTAGAGTCAAAATCCCATACGAAAAATACATAATTTTCAAAAGGTCTTGAAAAAAAGTTACGATTTCTCGAACATCTGCTGTTTTTAAGATTTAATATGGAAGATATACTTATGTAAATTGAAAATCTTTCTGGATTTTTTGTTTACAACAAGTATAACATATTTTCCCCTCCATTAGGTACTGCAATAACGCGTTGCTTCACTAAATAATGTCTAATTATGCCATTTTGTGATTTTGTTTCACTTAAATTGGTCGGTGTTAAGTCAGACCGAACTAAGTGATATTGTATTGACGTAGAGATAAAAGAGTTTAGAGCTTGAATATCAACATTCTTTACATGAAGTTTTGTCATAATTCTTGCCTATCCCGCATAAATTGGTATCATATGCCATCCATTGCATCAAACGTTTAAAAACCACAATCTTCCTAATTGAACATCGTCCACAATGTACGCCCTGGTCTGCACTGATATTAAACCCACACTTCGTGTACAAACTCAAACACGCTATTTCGTACTAAAACATGCGCACATGCTCGCCTGCACAACAGCACCCCCGTACACGTTGTGCGTACACATAGGTTCCTGGCACTAGTTTTCTTTTTCTCACTCTCATCATCGCTAGCGTTGACTCTTTTTGCCTTGTGCGAATCGTTCTCGTGTACGCACCCGGTGTACGTACACGGATGTTTGAGCTAGAATTTGCACATCGTTTGCTTGAGTTCGATGTTCGAGGTGAACTTGTACATCGAGACGAAGCTTGTTTGAGGTTGAACGCGTGCTCGAAATTTTGTACACAGGTACAAACTTGTCGATGTTCATGGGAAGGCTGAAGAACTATTTTCAATATGGTTCGTTCAACAATAGATTAACCATTGATTGGTAGAATATGTAACATAACCATTATCGGTTTTTCCATTCATGGCCATACAAACAACGAGTTGTTAAGAACGTTCACCACACAAAAATATGTTTTATTCCATTTATTGACAACATACCATTCAAGAACCATACAGTTTATGGTGACATTCTCATTTTAGATCTAGCGATGCATAAAATATTAGGTGAAGAAAAAATATGTTTCCTTCCACATTTCAATTCTATCGATTGATGAAGTTTTATTTTATTACAACGCCAGCTTTTGCAGAACTTCGTTGATACTAAGTGGACTGACGCTTTATCCAATTGAGCTATCGCCGCATTTTTGTAAGACGAGGTTTTTTTATCATGTTAATCTACAGATTTTTGGAACAGAGTAAACAGATATATAAATAACAAAGGCCACCAAAGCGGTATTAACCTCTGAGACAAAAGTACAATGTAGTATACAAGTCATCAATATAGGATACACGGAAAATATTGGAAATGGTAACTAAAATGAGTATGGCAGTTCAATAGTTGAATTATGATGGAATATATCAGTAGTATTCCCAATATGGCGAGTATTATTTGAATATTTTCGAAATGATACCAAATATTTCTGAAATGGTATTTATTTATACGGAATGGTAACGTATTCCAAATCTGGAAAAGTGGTAACTGAAGATTTTTTTTCTAGTGCTAAAATTATCTTACTTTTGAGGTTTGGGGACTTAGTCCGGTCTGACTTAACACCAACCAGCTTGCGAAAACTTGTCTTTCCCTCAAAAAAAAAAACGCGAAATGTTGCTCCTTTTTGTCTTCTAAAACAGATCACCCCCTTAATTTTGAAACAAGTCCGATCGTTAAAGCACCAACATGACATCCAGTTGCCATCATTTTCCATCTCTAAGCCCATTTCGCAGCACAGCCGCCGCCACGAAATACAAAACCTCATACCGACACTCATACATATTAATTCACACAATTGCCAGCGAATAGTCCTTACCACATCTCTAGGAAACCCGACGAAATAATCGCGCGACCATCGCCCGGAGGCTGTCTTGGGCCTGAATCAAGTCCCCGTCGGCGGCACATCCACATACCCATACACAGCCACAATAAGCCCACAAGAAAGTTGCGAGCGGCTACACGTCTGTGCTGTTATTCGAACCGGGCGAGGAAAAGGTCGGCAGACATTCATAAATGAAGACCATAAATATAAATCCATGTGCATATTTGATACAATTATTTTCTCATTAAGTTTAAATCAACTCGGTGGCTGCTGGCTAAACTAAAGCCGCATCATACGAGTGGAGGAATAGCAGCGGAACTCTACAATAGACTACAAACAACACATACACACACACCCATGCACCCATTATAATGCACTGCAATCTGATGTGTGGCTCAGCCGGAATCTCGACGGACAAAGGCAGACTATAATGGCCGCCGGGTCCTGTGGGGTCAGCGGACGTGTGAAGCGCTCTCCATTATTATATGTATGCGGATGCCGCTGCTTGGTTCTGATGCGGCATTGGACCGTTCCAATTTCTGGCGCGAAAGCCGCACATTACTAGTGCGGACGAGTGTCTGCGGAAATAAGCTATTAGTGCAATGATTTTCCAGATACTATACACACACAGGTGACTTTAAGGAATGTTTGATTGATGCGCTCAAAGGTGGGGATTTCAAAGAAGCGAAATTTGTTATGGAACTTTTTAGTACTTTTCCAAGTAGACTAAGTTTGGAAGTCAATAATCTGTTAGTGATATTCTACCTATTTTATACGATATAACATTTGCCCATAAAGGTGTTGCACCTTTTCAGCACATCGTAGAAAAATTCTGCCCAATAAAACGATCTGGTGAAGACAGCCAGTGAGTTGGTCCATCGGCAGAGCAGGCTGTGTCCGGAATATCAATCAGTTTCCGAGTTCCGCACTGTAAAGAACTGTCTGAGCAAACTGTTTAAAATTTTACACCAACCACAGTTCGGAGCCGCACTGGCACTAGATTACGACCGGGCGCAGCTGAAGCGAAAGTTTCGGGCTCTAGACCGTACTTCCCCGAAGCGATCATTACTTATTCATCGGCGAATGTCGATACGTAGTAGCAATCAATTATTTTCATAAGTACTAATTTGAAATTAACTTTAAACTTTTTGATTGCTTTCGAAGTTCATCGGTGCGCCGCGCCGCCGCTGCCCGAAGGACGATTGAAGCGAACGTGGGTGTGCCAAGTGAAATTTATGACGACCGCCTGCCTGCCAGCCAGGGCACCAGTCACCAGTCGATAGTGACGTTTGCCTTTCTCGTTATCGATATCATTCACTTGGGCACCTGGAGGGGGGGGGGGGGTAGTCCTGTGTGGGCGGTAGTAAGGAAGTTAGTTTGCCATTGAGCTTGATTTTTCTCTTCCGCGGTGCTGTTCGAAATAATAATCACGTCGGGATTTGTAACGGTAGCGGCATTTGTTGAAGGGCTAGTTTTTTCTTCGTCCTCTGTCGACCTTTGACCAACTATTACAGCTTAGAACTTCTCACTCATTCGAGTACGGACGTGCACTTTCGAAAGAGAGTCCGTATGAAGCTTGCGTTTTGAGAGCACGTTCGTGTTACTATCGTGGTTTGGTGTACTTGAAACTCTGGTGTTTTCTTTTTCTGGCTCTTTTCTTTACGGATCGGACTGCACCGTAGTTCGGAACGGGAAGCAATCAAGGATCTTCTAGTTGGGAAGCCGTGGAGCGATTTTTTATCTCTGCTTTAGCTGGTAGTTCTGGTGAAGTATTATGTAGTACTGCTTTACCGTTATCTGTGTTATTAAATTAATATTAAATTTTGAGCGTGAATAATTTTACAACTGTTTTTATGTAATTTATTAAATTTTCAAACACTTTATCGTACAAACTAAATTATGATAATCATTCGACAGAATTTAAACCCAATAAATATCTGATAAAAACGTAAATTCTTTTAATAAAACGTAAAAAACGCAAAACCGAGTTCAGATTCCAAGTTTCGTGACCTGGAAATAGATGGCGCTCAAGTTCGCGTTGATACAAAGATGTCAAAATATTAGATGATTTGTTTCAAGTACTGACTAGTTACCAAAAACCCAGAAATTATTAGGCTATTTAGCCGATGCCACAAATATGATTAGGCTGAATGCAAAGACTGGCAGCTATCAAATTTTTGGATACGTTCAAGTAATTTACGATCTGTGGGACAATATGAGTGTGGCCTCGTTTCAAGTGGCCTGACTAAAGGATATGTTAAATTTGGTTTTTATGACCTATGACCTGAGAAGGATTCAATGTGTGAAGGATGTGGGAATAATTTGTGATGCTAGAAAGTAAGTCCGTTACAAAATAAAAAAAAAAACCTGTTTTAATCCACCTAGCGGTGCAATTGTGCCTTTCTCATTTCTCTAAACTATGGCACGGAGGCTTTTTATGTTCAACATAATCGTGGAAATGTCCATTACATTCTTAGTACACTTTGCACTTATACACAATGGAATGCCAGCCACGAACTTGATGAGCTACGTGTCGACGGTGAAACACTTGAAACAAAAAAATATCATACTCCATTAGCCTAATCAGCATTAGATCAATGTTATCTGCTTGCTAACTCATTTTGTCATGCGGGGGTGGGTATGTGAAGAAGGCGAAAGTCCCATGAACGAACGACTCCCCAGCTTAAATTGGTATGCTTTGTGATATAGTGGTGGTTTAAAGATGATGGGGTTGAAAGGGAGGGGTATGAGGGCTGGATGGGGTGGTGGTCTGAGGGGTGATTTAAGGAGATTTTTAAAGGAGGGGAGCGAACAGCAGAGGGGGGGGGTGTAACCCCTCTCCGTAAACCATCAACTACGCCCCTGTTAAAATCCAGAAACCCTATGCGAGTCGAAAAAAAAAATTGGCCGGGATTAGGTTGACGTTTTTCAGAGTGATTGCATAACCTTTCTATATGAGAAAGGCAAAAATGTGCCAAAATCCAAAAAAGTGAATCGTCGTCAAATTTTTTTTTCGAGTTTGCATCTAATCTCGACGTTTCATGCATCTTGAACACATTTAGCATCAAAAATAAAAATTCTATTTTTAATTTTTCCTATATTATATGAGTTTATATGAGAAATTTCTGTGTGGCCGCACTCTGAAACCCGTAATTCCGGAACCAGAATTCCGATCGATCCAAAATTCAATAGCAGCTGATGGGAAGGTTGCACCTTTCATTTGAGACTAAGTTTGGGCAAATCGGTCCGGCCATCTCTGAGAAAAATGAGTGAAACTATTTGACACATACACATACACACACATACACACACATACACACACATACATACACACATACAGACTTTTTCCAATCTCGACGAACTGAGTCGAATGGGATATGACACTCGGCCCTCCGGGCCGGGATTAGGTAGACGTTTTTCAGAGTGATTGCATAATCTTTGTATATGAGAAAGGCAAAAACATAGAAAGATTAAGCTTATCTACCTAGCATTAAGTTGGTGTTAGTTACTGACGAGAAGAATCTGAAACACTTAAAATGTACACCTTGTTTTTTCATTCATTCATTTTAATTATTTTCTCCAAATTATTAGTTTTCACATTTTAATTTATTATATTAATCTTGCAGTTTTTTTCTTACTATTGCTTAATTTTTTTATTTTAAGAATTCAATATATTTTAGTCCGTTTTTTTTCTTCTTTTAATTAATTTTATCAATTCTATGCATTTTTTCATTTTATTGATTTTATTGATTTCATTCATTTTGTCCATATCATTTATTTTATTTATTTATTCATTTCGGTTTTTAATTTGACAATTTCATCGATTTCATTATTTTCATTCAACTTATTCATATTTTTCATTTTACTAATTTATCAATTTTGTTTATTTTCTTTCTCATAATTCCATAAATTTTATTATTTTTGATGATTTTTTTTCATTTATATATCTCGTTTTTTTGTTTTATTAATTTTCTTAAATACATCCACTTAATTCATTACATTTATTTTATTCGTTTTAATACAGCGAAGACTCGTTTTTATCAGCCCCTTTGGTGTATTTTTGGTTGACAAAATTGGAACAATGACAAAACAATTTCAGTTATTTTCTCTACTAAACCTAAGCTGTTCATATATCGTCGCTGTTGTGCTATCTTATGACAAACGCCATTTTGGGGTAAACTGAGTTAGATATGCCACATGACTTGTCTGAAAAATCTCTACAAAGTGGCGTTTTCAGAATTTTGAAATTCTACTTGGTTACTAAGATATAGAGAGAAACATGATGAGAAATTATGAGTTTTTTGCTTCAAATCACTGTATCTTGGGATTTGCTCAAGTTATATTGAAGGTTTAGATGTTTTTATGTGTAAAAATGTCGGAGGACCACAATGGCATTAAAATTTTTATAAGAAAAATACACGAGTTGTGAGAAAAACACAGTTTAAGTTTTAAACTGGAAATATAACATATTTGGCAACACTGCAATCAAAAGTTACTATTTTTTATAGATTCCCTGACTCCTTTTCTTCAAAATGCATTTAACCGATTGTTTATAGACCAAATTAAACCAAAGATATGATTAAAAATTAATAATTGATGCTTTATTTGTATGCAAAATTTTTCATGCACGATTATGACACGCCATACAACTTTTGTCATCAATACCTATGCACAGTGGCACGACTTAGAACAAAAGGTGGACTAAAGTCCAAATATTTCCGTGTCGCTTCATATAGGACGTTTTTATGTAATTTTGGTACAGTGAATTCGTTTTCGATATTAAAACATTTCAAAAATAAACATTTACTATTCATTAGGGTGTCTCAAAAAATTTTTTTTTCTAGATCGTTCTTAAAATTTGTGTGTGTTAATTTTCGTATGCTAAATAGTTTTTGATATTAATATTTGCAAAAAAATTTCATTATACATTAGGGTGGCTCAAAAATAATTATTTTGTTGTGAAGGTTCAAAATTTTTTTAAAGACATTTTTGTGCGCTGAATTCCTGTGTTGGTTGTAGAAAATAGAAATTAACTTTACTACTTATTAGAGTGGCTCAAAAGTAAATATTTTGTCTTTTATAAAGATTTCTTTCAATTGTAATTTTGGAATTTATTTTCCGTATTGAAACGAATTGATTCTCATTATGTGGCTTTAGAAATGACTATATTATTTTTAAGGATCAAATAAGATGTGATCGACTAATTTTGGAACGTTTAATTCATTAGTGGGTTACTTAGCATGAAAACTACATTTTTTTCATTCACAAAACAAACATTTTGAGCACCTTAGTGGAATATTGATTTACATTCACTAATCAACAAGATGGTTAACAATTTTGTTTTCGCAGGTGTGTTTTAAGTTGCTTAGATTGTTTATTTCATAACTTAAATTAAAATAAATCCAAAATCCTTTGTTCGCGCATATGGTCTTATTTTATTAGGATAATATCGCATACCCTTAAGTTATATCAGCGCTATGCAAACTCGGAAAAATAGTCTCACCAAATGACTAGAACTCAATTTGACAGTTATTGCGTAAGTTAGCAAAAACAGTTAATGAAACATTTTATGACACATTTCAGATGGTTGAAAATATTTACTGAATTTTAAACATTCTTAATTCCTTTACCACTTAAAAACCATACTTCCCATTCGGCTCCTTACTCTTGATCACTAGTAAAACCCTTGTAGATCATGCTCTAAATGCTATTTGAAAGTTGTGCATAAATAAGTGTCATAAAGTGAATATTCAAATTAAATATCAGTAATAACCATGCGTCTCCATTCACAGTTTTTTCAAACTTTGACTGCTTATCGCAAGTTTTCGAAAAACTAGCATAGGCTCATTTTAAAGAGAAAATGAAAAGCTTTCGAATGAGCATAGTGTGATCGTGGGCATTCACGGGCGTCGTTGTTGTTATCGCTTTAGAAGTTCAAATTCAATTAAAATTCATGACAAACAGTTATCTAAACACTAACTAAACCAACTAGTGACTTTTTTTTGGCGATTTTACGATGTAATTTTACCACACGGATAATTTTGGTGAAGTAATGCAATTCATAAAATCAACCGTTTCTTTGAAAAACGAGAATAACCGTGTGTAGTTCCTATGGTCAAATAATGCAAAAAACACTTGAGTTATGCCCTTCAAAAAGCTGTCAAAAATTCATTTTGCATTCAAATCACCTAAAATCTCGCAAAAATGTCTCTGATGGCTCAGCTGATACGAGAAAAATACTAGTGAGAATATCGCATAACCTTCATATATGGACTTAAGTCCGGGCTCGTCCCACTGCGCTATGACATGTGTGCGTGCGACTTTTGTTTACATTTTTAGTAAAAACTCGCAATGTAGTGCATCGATCTTCGTAATATTTGAGATATTAATATAGAATAGATAGAAGCAATAATTGTCTTCTCTGAATTGTTTCTACTATTTATAAGTTACAAGATATTCAATCTCAAACTTTTAAAATCGTTTTTCTCGAAATGTGCTAAATGGCGCTTGTCATAAGATAGCACAACAGCGACGATATATAACATCAATCCGTGGACATAGCCTCATAATCCTGACTGGCTGACGCAATTGGGTCGAAAAGCTGACAAAATTGGGGGCTGATAAAAACAGGTTTTCGATGCATTTTTAATATTTTCATTCACATTCTTCATTTGCATAATTTTGTTCATATTACGCATTAAATAACTTAATTAATTTAATAAATGAAATGAATTTAGTTGGTTTCATTCATTTAGTTCAATTAATGAGTTTAAATAATTGAATTTATTGAATTATTTTAATGCATTTGATTCATTTCATTAATTTAAATCATTGAACTGATTTGATTAAATTAAATATTTCAATAATTATAAAATAATAATATAATATAATTTAACACATTTTGGTCATATTATTAATTTTGGTTAATTTCTTTATTTTATTAAAATTATTAATTCTCTAAATTTTTTTCTTTTATTCATTTAATACAATTTAACATCAATTTATTCTCATTTTAAATATTTATAATTTTTTATTTACTGAGGTAAACTAATTTGATTTATTTATTTTATTGATTTGATTGAAATTAATCATCCTGTTAATTGTTAAAAAGTTTGATAATCTTGTTTTTTCATTTTTTGTTTTAATATTTTTATTCATTCGTTTTAGTGACATATTGATTTTTATATAATTTATTCAGCTTATTCAAAGTTTTATTCGTGCTAGAGTCGAAACTGTGATCATCCCACCTCTAGCTAATGAGAGTTCTGCAAACTAATGAATGACCCAACAGTGATATATTTAAGCAATGTCTCGTATCACTATCAAGTGGATTAAATAGGTTTTTATTTACGAAAAAAAAACATTTTCTCAGGAAAATGACAATTAATTTAAAATTTCTTAGTGAACTTGCTATCATGATCACAGGCAGCGTTCCAAAACTACAGATTCATTTGTGAATAGTTTCAAAAGATATCTTGCTCACCGCAAACGATATCAACTTAAAAACTATCGGACACAAAAGCTGCAGTTTCGAGAATCATGGACACTGGACCATGGATACTTTTACAAGCACATAAAACAATTTACTATTTACTCTAAACATACTGCAATAACGAAGTCGGCTATCTCAGTCTTGATGATCAAAACAATCGTTTCTTACTATCCAACGTTTCGGCCTTTGGTGATGACCTTTTTCAAGAGAAACAACAATAATATTAGAAATGGAACATTAACATAAATATATAAAAACAAGGAACTAATATGAACACAGATTGGGTTTACATTGTGAACTAATTGGAATAAAAGAATTAATTATTAAATGTGAATGTTTAATGTAATACGAAAGGCTATAATCACACTGTACTTGATCTAACAGTTTTTAAACAAATAGACTCCACCCATCACGTTACATTAAGAATTAGTGTTGTAAATTGGAAAATTATCCTTTCAGTTAACATAGTAATAAAATTTTTTTCTGAGATCTATTAGAACCAAAACATAGTCAGTTAAAATATTTTGGTACTTTTAGACGACTACTATTCAACCAACTTGGATAAATTTCTTCTTGCCTTAGTTACACACGTTTGTTTAAGTACCGTAGGCCAAACACGTAATTAATTTTAAGCTCGTCGGTTACCCCCCTTCTCGCCAATACCTCTCTGTATTCCAGAGTAGCCCTTTTCCATAGTATATATGAAACGGGATTCAAACCGTGTCCCATCCAACGCACAGGTATTGTGAAACCGTCGCATGTCGCATGATAAATCACATCTTCCTGATGGACACCTCACACACACACACTCATAAATATTTCTCACGTAACCCCATCTCTTCTGACTGGGGACCATAACGGGCGGGGTAAATGGGGTTATGATATTTCAGCCCACTTTACGGTTCGTTGTTCAGATTTGCACCGTATTAATTTACGGAGCGAGTCCGCGCTTACCTTCGGTTGCCCTGCAAATTGACGATAAACGGTCATCTCGGAGGCGAACCTGACGTTTGAGGGTTGGCTTTCGTGTTGTGAAAGTTGTGAACGGGAGACACATACACCGGAAAACGCGTAGTAAACGATGACGCCAGAGGGACCGAGCAAAAAAAAATTGCATGTGTTCCGTGATCTGTTCTCGTTCATTCTGCATACCACTGCAGTACCTACATAGCATGCCACAATCTATACGCTTGATTCGTAGAAGTGATGCAAATGATGTTCATTACACTCTAGAAATTGGTGGTGTTTTGTGGCGGGGAAGGTAGAACTAGGATGTTTTCGAATAAAGCAGCGTTTCTCAAAGTAATCCCAAAACTAATTAATTGTGAATAGCACTAATATTAAGCAAAATCAGTTGTTTCCATTTGAGAATTAAATGTAATACATATTAAATAATATTTTGGTGAACATAAATAGAAAATTGTGGAACAGAAATATAAAATAAAATATTGAAAATGAAGTTGAGTGGAATTGGTTGAAAAGTCAACCATGTTTAGTGTATTTTTTACAGCATATCATTTTCGAGCAGGGATAGCATTCGTCACAGGCATCTAACTGTCAAAGTCATTATTGAAAAACCTATTTTAATCCACCTAGCGGTGCAATTGTGCCTTTCTCAATTATGAATCACGAGAATGTGTGCGTTGTTTATATTCATTAAAAGAGTTCGAGTTCTAAAATTTTGAAAAAACAGCCACGGTAATATTGAACTGAAAAAAGGTGCGAAATCGGCAAAGTCCCAAAAAGTCGATTTTTACAAAAAAAAATTTTCGAGATAACATAAAATCTCGACGTTTCATGCATTTTAAAGATGTTTGGCATCAAAAATACGAATTCGATTTCTGAAATTTCATGGGGTCCCCCCTTTGAAAAAAAATTTGAGTTCCGGCTTATATGGGAATTTCATGTGTGACCGGACCGTTCAGTCTATATTTCCGGAACCATACAAGCGATCCGTGCGAAATTTTACAGACATCTGTGGGGATAATATAGCTATCATTTGGGACTAAGTTTGTGAAAATCGGCTCAACCATTTCCGAGAAACTGATATGAGTTTGCTAGTTATGAAAGATGGCCGCCTTTCCCGGGCACTTCCGGAACCGTCTATGGTGGTCAATGTAGTCAACGAAAGTTTGTTTGGCCGTCGGTGACCTAGAACTGCAAAGTTAAGTTATTTGAGAGACATTTTAGCGAAATTTTTACCTTTTTTGCTTCCATCGGAGTATCGGTTTGAATCACAATTTGCTATGTGATCGCACGCCACAACCCGTAACTCCAGAACCGGAAGTCGGTTGGAGATAAAATTTAATAGCCATTTACGGGGACGCAACATCTTTCATTTGAGACTATTTGAGTTTGGTTGATTCGGTCTAGGCACCTACGAGAAACCGATGTGACTGTTAGTTTGAATTTGGATACTTCCGCCGGGGCTTCCGGAACCGATGATGGTGGCCAATGTGACCAAAGAGACTTTGAATGGCTGTTAATGACCTAGTACTACAAATCGAAGCAGTTGTTGTCACATTTTGGAAAAATTTTCACCATTATACATTCATTGCAGAATTTCTTAAAATCGACATTTTCTGCGTGATCGTACTAATCACCCTGTAATTCCGGAACCGGAAGTCGGATCCATTAGAAATTCAATAGCAGCCTATGGGAACGTTGCACCTTTTATTTGGGACTAAGTTTGTAAAAATCGGTTCGTCCATCTCTGAGAAAAGTGAGTGACATTTTTGGTAACATACACACACATACGCACATACACACATACATACATACACACATACATACACACACAGACATTTGCCGAACTCGACGAACTGAATCAAATGGTATATGTCACTCGGCCCTCCGGGCCTCCGTTAAAAAGTCGGTTTTCAGAGCAATTGTAATACCTTTCTATTGAGAAAGGCAAAAACCATAGAAAGATTAAGCTTATCTAACTAGCATTAAGTTGGTGTTAGTTACTGACGAGGAGAATCTGCAACACTAAAAAAGTACACCTTGTTTTTTCATTCATTTATTTTAATTATTTTCTCCAAATTATTAGTTTTCACATTTTAATTTATTCTATTAGTCTTGCAATTTTTTGTTTACCATTTCTTAATTTTTTTTAAGAATTTAATATATTTTAGTCTGTTTTTTTTCTTCTTTTGATTAATTTTATCAATTCTATGTATTTTTTCATTTTAATGATTTTATAGATTTCATTCATTTTGTCCATATCATTTATTTTATTTATTTATTCATTTCGGTTTTTAATTTGCCAATTTCATCGATTTCATTCTTTTCATTCAACTTATTCATATTTTTCATTTTACTTATTTATCAATGTTGTTTATTTTATTTCTTTTTCTATTTTTATTCATTTTGTTCATTTTATTTGTTCTATTCATTTTGCTGATTTTATTCAACCTCATAATTTCATAAAATTTATTATTTTTAATGATTTTTTTTCATTTTATTTATCTCGTTTTTTGTTTTATTAATGTTTTTAAATTCATCCACTTAATTCATTATATTTATTTTATTCGTTTTAATATTTTTATTATTTTCATTCGCATTCTTCATTTGCATAATTTCGTTCATATTACGCATTAATTAACTTAATTAATTTAATAAATGAAATATATTTTGTCGGTTTCATTCATTTAGTTCAATTAATTAATTTAAATAATTGAATTTATTGAATTATTTTAATGCATTTGATTCATTTCATTAATTTAAATCATTGAACTGATTTGATTAAATTAAATATTTCAATTAATATAAAAGAAAAAAAATAATTTAACGCATTTTAGTCATATTATTAATTTTTCAGTTAATCGATTTTGTTTATTTTCTTCATTTTATTAAAATTAATAATTCTCTAAATTCTTTTCTTTTATTCATTTAATACAATTTAATTTCAATTTATTCTCATTTTAAATTTTTATAATTTTTATTTACTGAGCTAAACTAATTTGTTTTATTTATTTTATTGATTTGATTGAAATCAATCATGCTGTTTATTGTTAAAAAGTTTGATAATCTTTTTTTTTTCATTTTTTGTATTAATATTTAAATTCATTCGTTTTAGTGACATTGATTTTTACATAATTTATTCAGATTATTCGAGGTTTTATTCGTGCAAAAGTCGAAACTGTGATCATCCCACCTCTAACTAATGAGAGTTCTGCAAACTAATGAATTATCCAACAGTGATATATTTAAGCAATGTCTCGTATCACTATTAAGTGGATTAAATAGGTTTTTATTCACGAAAAAAAAAAACATTTGCTCAGGAAAATGACAATTAATTAAAATTTGCTATCGTAATCACGGGCAACATTCCAAAACTACAGATTCATTTGTGAATTGGTTCAAGAGATATCGCAAACGATATCAACTTAAAAATAATCGGACACAAAAGCTGCAGTTTAGAGAATCAAGGACATTGGACCATGGACACTTTTACAAGCGCATAAAACAATGTACTATTTGATACTCTTAATATTCTGCAGGAACGAATTCGGCTGTCTCAGTTTTGATGATTAAAACAAGCGTTACTTACCACTCAACGTTTCGGCCTTTGGTGATGACCTTTTTCAAGAGAAACTAGAATTTTATTAAAGAGGAACATTAACAGAAATACATAAAAACATTGAAACAATATGAGCACAGATTGAGTTTACATTGTGAACTTACTGGTATAAAATAATCTATCATTAAATGTGAATGTTTAGTGTAATACGAAAGGTTCGGTGAATATAATCTATCTATGATACGAAATTCGGATTTTACGACCTAGAGTTTACAAAAGAAATATAGTTTTGTACTGAAATTCGCATTGCATATATTTATGATCGTCTTTCTTAAGGATTTTCCCACTGTGGGATGACGTGTTAGTTACAACTCTCTGTTCCGACACTATTACGCATAAGTTGGCAAACTGACTAGTACCGAATGAGCTTAAACCGTCGTTATCTGACCATAAATACATAATCTTGGATCATTTAAACGTATCCCGATATATACGTCACTGTCGCCGAAGCCCTTCGGCATCAATCGCATCTTACCAATAGCTACAGTCGATAAACTGGTCGATCGATATCGGACGGCGAACCATAGTAAGCACTGGCGGCTCCAGGGAGATTTGCATTTCACTACTTCAATATGTTAATATTCTAGAAGTGATGAACAAGGTGATCAGTTTGTTTGTTGTAATATTTTATTTAACTAAGTAAAAGCTAATTAATTTTATTTAGTAATAAAATCAATTTCGAATTTTTGCAAACAATAAGCAAAATATTTCTTCTGTTAGGATTGTGACACCAGTAATACCGACAACAAAAATCCATGGAATACCGATCCACTTTTGGTACCGAAATATTGGTACGGAATCACAATAAGTAGGTCCCGGTAAATTCTGCATCATGCATAACTTTTGATAAAATTATTTCTATTTTATATATCTAACTTAGAGCTTAAACTTGACGAGAGTTAAAATGTCTGTAAGTCTTCAGAAATATATCCGGTAATAACGGGAGTCAAATGGTACACTCAACAGTAGATCTACCTTTGCCAGATCACTTGAAAAGTACATTCATATTTTTTATTTTGTAGCACCGTGTTATCATTATCAAAATTCTATGCATTGAAGGCACACATGGGACGCTTTCAAATCCATGTATTTTTTACCCTTTTTCAATCAATAAACTATCTAAGGTTGGGTTGGAAAATAAATAATTAGAGCTTATTTCATGGGAATAACTGAAGCAAATAATTAGTTTTTTTTTTAAATATGCTCATAATTTTCAACGCCACCAACCTTTTTTAGTCACTATCGCGGCTAACCGAGTCCACCAATTCACCATCTGTCCGACGTCGCTGGTGACTGCTCCTTTCATCTTCAGTTCAAGTTTCATTATTGCCCAAGATTTTTCTTGTGGAACTGGTAACAATTCTGCGGATTCAGCTAGTTTGAAATGAAATGACTCCGATGTTTTTGTACAATTGTAGCACGCAGCCCGTGCGCACGGACAGTGTTTTGGGGGCTCAGACCAATCCCACGAGGATTTAGAATAATTATCTTTAATCATGTCTTAACAGGAAATAATACTGCGAGCCGTTTGAAACATAAAACGTCATTTGAGTTCAGACAACCTAGAAACAAGCCATTGAAGAAATCGAGGAATAAATATTAAGAGAGTTGCTGGAAAGGGGTGTAAGTCAAACTGGTCGATATCTCCGGATCTGTTCTTGTTTCGACAAGTTACGATACTAGCAATAGTTGTGAGTAGACACAGAAAAGGTCGGTCAGCGAAATTTCGCCGCCGATGAATCTCCGTCGGAGTGGTTGAGAGATATATGGTACACGAAAACAGGCATCGATATCGAGAGAAATATCGCCGCCGAGGGATTCCCAGCACCAGCTGAGGAACGAGTCGCACCAAGAAGGATTATAAAAGTAGTAATGGAGAAAATATGAACGATGGGCACAAAATAAAAAGAGCAGGAGCACAATCCATCCTGAAGTAATACCTAACGATGGATCCGGGGAATTAGGATTAGGGTAAACAAGAGGTTTAGGTATAGTCGGTAAGCTTAACTACTACAAACCACTGCAGAACCCGATACTACCACGAGCTAGCAGGCACAGATGTTTGTTGAAGAATCCTTTTTGATAACAGGCATTGACTCATTTTGTTGATCTGAATCGATTGGTACGCAAGACTCGGCCCTCCACGGCTCGGGAATAACCTTCACAGTTTAAGAATGTCTGTACCTTTCTTTTATGAGTAACGTAAAAAAATCTAAACCCTGCCTTCCCTTGAGGATTTTCTGCGCACAGGCCTGATAGCACGTCTTTGCAGTTGTAGCAGCTGACTAGATTTCGCCAACACGTAACTTCAAAATTAATGAAGCGTAAAATTAGTTTATTGAAGCACTCCCTTTTAAATACTTCCAAATTCATAGCCTAATCCATCACAAAAAAGCCGGTTTTATTGCTGAAGGAACAGATCCCTCGCCAAGTCATTTTTTTCGTGAACCCACGAAAATAAACTTGCATCTTCTAGGAACCTTGCCGTGAGCGTGAGCCTTGTAGAGTTTGAACCACGATTTGCTTGAAATTCCCATAGACTTCATCGTCGATGAAGACACGTCCATCGAGTCAGTACCTCGTCGTACAGGTTTTTTCGCCAAACCATAATCCCAGGTATTGAGATCAGGTCTGATTTTTCGAATGACCTTTTACCACAGTTGACGAGAATGGATAGCAGTATTCAGAGATTCCTTGTACTGTTTTACTATCAGGAAAATCTATCATTATTGCCAGTTCCCGAGTCGACGCTGAAGGTTTTTCGATTAACTGTTCACAGTTATTGTTGTTTTCTTCGCCTAGATAAAGAATAACTCGGCACAATGTTGGTTAAAAACTGTGAAATAAATAGACCAAGCACAAGTGTTTACAACAAATTAAAGGCTTTTAAAAACTTGCTGAGATGAGCTCGAATTTCCTAATTTCTCGCGTATCTGCATTCCGTTGAGCGAGAAATCTGCCCAAAATCAATGGTGACATTGATTATTATTAAGGTGACTGGAATTTGTTTGACCAAATGGTAGATTGGTCTTTTTCCCCTTTTTTCAGTTCAACAAGATGTCCGGATTCATACACGGAAGCAATATAGTAACATAACTGTACACGCTGTTATTTAGAAATTCAGAGTTTATATTTGATATTGAGCGTACTTGATGTTGTGATGTTGCCGGCAATGATCACTCAGGCTGATAACGTTTTGGTCATTTTAGCGATTAAAACATCAAAATCGAGAGCATTATTTGACATTAAACAGATCTGCTATAAGTGAGAGCAAATTGAAAACTGTTGAAATGTTTCGATGATAACAAAAAATTATTTATTTTGCCGAAAAAATGTAACGCAGGATTTTTTATGAAAAAAGCAGATCGTGAAAGCACAGCAAAATGACATAAACATATTTCCGAATATTTTCTAGAAGTGAAAATGGAGTTTGGGTTTATGGAAGTCAACTTACTTCAGTATCAACATCTATCCAATGCAGTACTGATATCATTCAACTTGTTAGACCAAGCAGACATATTTGTTTTGCAGAACAACTTAAAATACGTGGCTGAAAGTTGGAAAGCGTTGGAATAAAGATTCTCGTGTATATAGAAAATGACAGTATAGAGGTAAGGTTATATGAGCTATCAACGCGTATCCCGTAAACCAAACGCAAAATAAACGTCATAATTTGGAGATATAGAATCCGTTTCACCTGATATTTCAAGAAACTTATTCCCGAGTATGCCTGATGATGTTCTTGTAGCGAGAATGCGGATCGAAAGATCTATCCCCTCTTAACTAGGGTTACTAGGGTCATCTTAGCACCTCTATTCATCCCACCCATTTGAACACATTAGTTAGAGCAGTGTCTGCTATCGCTATTCAACGCATTAGCTTAAATGGTAGGATGAATAAGAGCGCTTTGTACTCGACTTTTCGCTTCGCTTTAACGCGAGGATTTTACATTTTCCAAGCCAGATTTTTTATTGATCTGCTTCTTCAGAACAAAGCAAAGATGTCGATACCTATTTAAGCGCAGTCCAATCAGTGTAAGTCGAGTTGTCAGCGAAATAGTGTGACATCGTGACTAATGAGATGAATAAGGGCACGTCTACCATATACAATTCAAACACAACGGAACTATAATTGAACAAACCACGATATGCATCCATGATGGGCAGATTCCTATGTGCAAGTACTGTAATTAAACGGAACATATTGGATAACCTTGCACGGATGATGGTCAGGAGAATACTTCACAACCGGTTGCCAACACATCTAGGGCAATTCAATCCCACTACCATCACCTGAACCACATAAGGTTGTCAATTTTGTGGCAAATGTTCAACTGAAAACACAGCATCAAGCACCACAACATCAACAGCCAGCACCTTCAATGCACCTGTAAGTGCAAGAGGTAACGAAAAACATTTGATCGTGAGCACGAACACGGCGTGTCTGATTAGAGAAGGGCAGACTAGTTCTGTAAAAAAACTAGGTCACATGAACCATTTTTCGTTCAGTTGAATTTTTAATTGTATATAGTGAATGATTGTCGAAACAGTCTGATCTGGAAAGGCCGGAAGACACATGCAGTTTAATTTTGAGCGAAAACTCTCATTGAGCTTTTGCCTGAGATTTTTTTCTATTCTTCTTGAATTTCGTTCTTCGTTCAGTTCCAAATTAAGAGAGCATCCAGGATAGTTTGTGGGACGGTAGGTCAGTTCATTGTCATTTGTTCGCCTAAAAATTCGTTCCGTGAATTTGGCGACCTGCTTTAGGTGAACTGACCAATTCGTTTCCAAGCGAATTAAGTAAGTACTACTGTGCTTTGAAAAGGAACCTCCGTTCACTCTTTCTATTTGAAGAATCAGTTTTCCTGAACCGATCGCAAACGGATTTCCCATCTTTACGTAAATGATAAAAGAAAAGTAAATGAACCCTGCAGTAGGCGACCAAATAAGTGTTTATCCGCCGCGAAAGAAGCTATAGAAAGCAGCATGTACGAAATCCGACGAACACTCAATAACATTTGGTTTTGTTTTTAATTACATTTTGTAAATATATAAAATATACCGTTAAGACACCGCAATGAGCCGTATCGAATAAACGAATTATAAAAAATAGTGATTTCATACAAGGATGGTGTTTGATTAATTTGTCGCCAATCCCTAAATATGAACCGTGTTAAGAAATAAGTTTCCAAAATTCTAAGCTTCTAAATGTATTTATTTTTTGAAATCGTCTATAAGAAATATTTTGTCAGAAAGGTGTGCCCCTCCTTTGTCAGCCAGCTGGAGCCGCCTATGATAGTAAGGGGTAACCAATGCATTTACCTTACAATAGCGAGTTGAAATTAAAGCTGGATGGCGAGTAGTAAAACGTGCTTAGCAAATCTATGTATATGATTCTAAAATTTCTCGCGGATTTTAATATGATAATAGAATTTACAAGCATTTAAATCTAAGGTAGTATATATAAAACTTAAAACTAGTTTGCTTAAAATTAATCATGCATTCAATTTAGATACACGATCTTAACCTATAAGTACGGAAAGGGTGAACATTCATTAGTACGGTTGGATTGCACAAGATGAGAAACTATTCTCTCTTAAGGCTGCACAGAGAATGTGCAAAAATCGAAAACGAAAAAAGCAGTTTTTCCACACCGTTTGTTAGATCTTCATAAAAATCAATCAGCTTATGAAGAAAGTTGTTACAGTCTACTGATTGAATTTTATGAAGATCTAACAAACGGTGTGGAAAAAAACTGTTTTTTTCGTTTTCGATTTTCGCCCCTTCTCTGTTCAACCTTAAAATCATAATAATTTACATGCAAGTTACAATATGATCAAGATTTAGTGAGCAAGAAGAGTACAGCAAATTAGTTCCGGAACGAACGAAAGACACGTAGATGCACTAAAACGTAAGAATCAAAATTTACATAACCTAACCTAAACATACATTACATCTAATTTATATGAACAGGCAGGATTTTAAAGCGACAAAACTTCGCACGAATAAAGATCGCTACGGATTCGGAAATTAATTCTACAGTCTTTCTTTTTACCGCGATACGCAAGTAACAGTCACATATCGTAATTCCTTGGCGAATAGATTTCCTGGATATATTTCAACGATTGAAAATGCAATTTGCGTGGGTTAGAGTAATTAGAAGTTATTTAGTGTGTTGACAACTAGACAGTATTTCCAAATCTGGTCAAGAGTCAGGTTCTGAAGAGACGAAGTCGAATATCAAACTTATATTCGAACAGTTTTTATGTCAGTGTTGTAAAAGGGTAAATTATTCTTTCAGTCAACAGAGTAACAACAAATTTATCTGAGATCTATTGGAACCAAATCATGGTCAGTTAAAATATTTTGGTACTTTTCTATTCAACCAACTTGAATAAATTTCTTCTTGCCCTAGTTACACACGTTTGTTTGAGTACCGTAGGCCAAACACGTAATTAATTTTAAGCTCGTCGGTTACCCCCTTCCCACCAATACCTCTCTGTATTCCAGAGTAGCCCTTTTCCATAGTATATATGAAACGGGATTCGGACCGTGTCCCATCCAACGCACAGGGATTGTGAAACCGTCTCATGTCGCATGATAAATCACATCTTCCTGATGGACACCTCACACACACACAGTCTCATAAATATTTCTCACGTAACTCCATCTCTCCTGGCTGGGGACCGTAACGGGCAGGGCGGCAAATGGGGGTTATGATATTTCAGCCCACTTTACGGTTCGTTGTTCAGATTTGCACCGTATTAATTTACGGAGCGAGTCCGCGCTTACCTTTGGCTGCCCTGCAAATTGACGATAAACGGTCATCTCGGAGGCGAACCTGACGTTTGAGGGTTGGCTTTCGTGTTGTGAAAGTTGCGAACGGGAGAAACATACACCGGAAAACGCGTAGTAAACGATGACGCCAGAGAGAGTGAACAAAAAAAATTGCATGTGTTCCGTGATCTGTTCTCGTTCATCCTCCACATCATTGCAGTACCTCTACATAGCATACCATAACCCATACGCTTGATTCGTAGAAGTGATGTTCATTACACTCTTGAGATTAGTGGTGAGGAAAGTGAAACTAGGATGTTTTGGAATAAAGCGGCGTTTCTCGAGGTAATCCGAAAACTAACTAAGTGCGAAAAGCAAATAATATTAGACAAAATCAGCTATTTCAATTCGAGAATTAAGTGTAATGTTGAATAATATTTTGGTGAACATAAATGGAACATAAAATATAAAAAGGAGAAGATTTTCCGTGAATTTATTCCCGAAAAGTAAAGATGGGTAGTGAGCATGTCGAAAATGAGTGGAACCGGTTGAAAAGTCAACCATGTTTAGTGTATTTTTTACAGCATATCATTTTCGAGCAGGGATAGCATTCGTCACAGGCATCTAACTGTCAGTCATTATTGAAAAACGTAGACTTTTTCAGTATTCCTTGGACATTTATGATGGATACCTTACCACTTGATCAACGTTACTAAAAAATGAAACACACAACAATTTATGAAATATCTTTGGTGCTCATAGTCGACCAATGTTCCGTTAAATTCGCACCGAATACACTCCAATCCTCTTTTATCAATCGTCTCGTGCCAAACCTTGTATTAAAAAGCCACAATCGCTACTGTAAACGAAGCTGTGGCCGTAAATTGTCGGTCTAGAGATGCGCACAGTGTTTGAATCTATCTACCATATGGAATAATTTTGAAGTAGAGTACTTCAAACGTTTCAATACTGGGGTCAAAATATTCTGCGGAGATATCTTTCCAAGGTTTCAATTCGAATAGATTCCGATATACTGAACGAAATCACTATATTTTTTAACTATCTGTTTGGAAATACGTGTACGTGTTTTGTATTCAATTCCGCGATATGTACAATTACAATAAATAACGAAAAAAATATGACAGCAGTCATTAACTATGGCCTGATTGGTTGTTTACTTATTAAGTGGCGAGCACAATTCTTATTGCATTGTTAGTCCCGCCTATTTTCAGAAAATGAATGATCGACACACGTAAAATGGATCGCATGTGCGAATTTCTTTTCTTTTGTTTTAGTGTACACGTCTTTGTCGCTACCAGATGCCAGGTACTTTTTTTTCAAATGTCTGCAATAATAATTTTAAAATTCTGGGAAATGCCAAAAATGCCAGAAAAACTATTTTAGACCAAAACGATTTATTAATGATGCGTTATATTAAATTAAAATAGTGCGTTTATAGTCCAAGATAAGTAGAGAGAAATAGCTTATGGAGGAAAAACCTAAAGTAGATAAAGCTGTAATTTGAAAGTAGTGTAACCAAAAGCCTTTATGTTCAAAAATCTGTAAATATCTGCAACCAAACTAAAAAGTCTGCAAATATCTGCGTCTTCGAAAAAACCTGCAGCTAAAATTAAAAGTCTGCGAATTTGAAGACATGTCTGCAAATCTGGTATCTATGACCAGAAGTCGATTGAGCTACTGACCCACAAGTGAGATAGCGCAGGATTTCAAAACGGATCTCAGCCTCCAGAGCTCAACGGTAATGGTAATGATAAAACATCCAACAAGCTCACCGAATCTCGATTGGTGTCGAGTTATTTGGCTGGAAGCAATATGGCGGAATGGCGTTTGACCAAACGCAGTTTGGCCGAATGCCGTGTGGCCGAGCGGGTCGTATGGACGAACGGGCCGTATGGCAGAAGGTGCCACTTGGCCTAATGCCCATTATGTATGCCTAAATAACCGAAATAGAGAAATACATAGATACGACATTTTTCTCTGTTTTAGGTAAACGACTATTTAATTAATTTTATAACTGTTATAATCGTGAAGGTATTCAATTAGCAAGGAACTGAAAGCTGTGAAGCATATTTTACAATATTAAGATGATCAGATGATTCGCATTTAAAATGCCAAAATATCCTGACTCCTGCAGTAGAAGACAAAGGGTTTAGTCGCCAGGAAACTCTAAGCTTGATCAGATGACCCTTTTTCACGCTTTTTTCTAAACTTTATTCCTCCAACTTCTTGCTCTTCCTTGAGCATTATGGCTCATATTATTGAAAAACATAGATACGACATGTAAATTTGTAAAGAATGTGATTTGCTTGTCTTAAATTGAATACTGTTTATATGTTCTTGTATTTATAATATTTTTTGTTATTAGCCTCAGCATCTTCTGGTTAAGGGGTTATATACAAAGTTGGAAGTCCAAAAAATCGAAAAAAAAATTATTGAATATTCTGAAAGTACATACTTTTGAAAATATCTGTGAAAAATTTCATCTAGATCGGAGTACCAGATTTCAAACTACAACCGTTCGCAGCGCGCTAATTCTTCCGCGAATGAAGTTAACACACTTTTACCGCAATTATCTCGGAACTAAGTTTTTTGAAAAGTACCGTTGCGGTGAACGTGATATCTCAAAAACCATTCATCCGATCTTCATCAAACTTTTTTTTGGATTGTTTGTATTTATATTCTCGTGTACTTGAACGGTTCCTTTTTCATACAAAAAATTTCGATTCTTTGCAATGAATTTTTGTTTAAAATTTTGCGCAACAAAAACAAAATTTTTTGGTCAACATGTTTTAGCAGGAATTTTTTTTTATTGGGAAATTGATCCGTTCAAGTACACCACAATGCACTTTTTTCAGTAATCTTTTTATTTTTTTTATTTCTGATGAGCGGTTCGGCTTGGAGAGCGTTCACCGCAAACCTCTGCAAAAAACACGTTTTGGGGGATAGGCCATAACTCCGACAACCTTCCATATTTTTTTTAATTCAACTTGTTTTTTCGAACTTTGATAGTACTACTAATGAACTGTCTTTTGTTTTTTCAAATAAAATTTGCATAAAACACTAAAAAAATCACGAGCTTACCTCACTTTTTCTACATAACTTTGTATATAACCCCTTAATTCTTTATACAAGAGATTTTTTTCTAAGTTCTCCTGTTTTCAGATTGAGATGTGAGAAGTATTAATAAACGGCTTCATTTATGCTAGAGATGACCCTTTCGGCCAAATGATTTTTTCGGCCAAATGACCCGTTCGGCCGAACGACCGTTTCGACCAAATGACCCTTTCGGCCAAATTACGCTTTCGGCCAACTTACCCTTTCGGCCAAATTACCCTTTCGGTCAAATTATCCTTTCGGCCTTATTACCCTTTCGTCTAATTTACCCTTTCGGCCAAATTACCCTTTCGGCCAAATTACCCTTTAGGCTAAATTACCCTTTCGGCCAAATTACCCTATCGTTCAAATTACCCTTTCAGATAAATCACCCTTTCGGCCAAATTACCGTTTCGGATAAATTACCCTTTCGAACAAATTACCCTTTCGGCCAAATTACCCCTTTCGGCCAAATTACCCTTTTGGTCATATTACCTTTTCGGCCAAACTACCTTTTCGGCCAAATTACCCTTTAGGCTAAATTACCCTTTCGGCAAAATTACCCTATCGTTCAAATTACCCTTTCAGATAAACTATCCTTTCGGCCAAATTACCGTTTCGGATAAATTACCCTTTCGACCAAATTACCCTTTCGGCCAAATTACCCCTTTCGGCCAAATTACCTTTTCGGCCAAACTACCTTTTGGGCCAAATTACCTTTTCGGCCAAATTACCCTTTCGGCCAAATTACCCTTTCGGCCAAATTACCCTTTCGGCCTTATAACCCTTTCGTCCAATTTACCCTTTCGGCCAAATTATTCTTTCGGCCAAATTACCCTTTCGGCCAAATTACCCTTTCGGCCAAATTACCCTTTCGGCCGAATTACTCTTTCGGCCAAATTACCCTTTCGGCTAAATTTCCCTTTCGGCCAAATTACCCTTTCGGTCAAATTACCCTTTCGGTCAAATTACCCTTTCGGTCAAATTACCCTTTCGGTCAAATTACCCTTTCGGTCAAATTACCCTTTCGGTCAAATTACCCTTTCGGTCAAATTACCCTTTCGGTCAAATTACCCTTTCGGTCAAATTACCCTTTCGGTTAAATTACCCTTTCGGTCAAATTACCCTTTCGGTCAAATTACCCTTTCGGTCAAATTACCCTTTCGGTCAAATTACCCTTTCGGTCAAATTACCCTTTCGGTCAAATTACCCTGTCGGTCAAATTACCCTTTCGGTCAAATTACCCTTTCGGTCAAATTACCCTTTCGGTCAAATTACCCTTTCGGTCAAATTACCCTTTCGGTCAAATTACCCTTTCGGTCAAATTACCCTTTCGGTCAAATTACCCTTTCGGTCAAATTACCCTTTCGGTCAAATTACCCTTTCGGTCAAATTACCCTTTCGGTCAAATTACCCTTTCGGCCAAATTACCCTTTCGGCCAAATTACCCTTTCGACCAAATTACCCTTTCGGCCAAATTACCCTTTCGGCCAAATTACCCTTTCGGCCAAATTACCCTGTCGGCCAAATTACCCTTTCGGCCAAATTACCCTTTCGGCCAAATTACCCTTTCGGCCAAATTACCCTGTCGGCCAAATTACCCTTTCGGCCAAATTACCCTTTCGGCCAAATTACCCTTTCGGCCAAATTACCCTTTCGACCAAATTACCCTTTCGGCAAAAATTACCCTTTCGGCAAAAATTACCCTTTCGGCCAAATTACCCTTTCGGCAAAAATTACCTTTTCGGCGAAAATTACCCTTTCAGCAAAAATTACACATTCGGCTAAAATTACCCTTTCGGCAAAAATTACCCTTTCGGAAAAAAATATCCTTTCGGAAAAAATTACCCTTTCGGCAAAAATTACCCTTTCGGCAAAAATTACCCTTTCGGCAAAAATTACCCTTTCGGCAAAAATGACCCTTTCGGCAAAAATTACCCTTTCGGCAAAAATTACCCTTTCGGCAAAAATTACCCTTTCGGCAAAAATTACCCTTTCCGCAAAAATTACCCTTTCAGCGAAAATTACCCTTTCAGCAAAAATTACCCTTTCGGAAAAAATTACCCTTTCGGCAAAAATTACCCTTTCTGCAAAAATTACCCTTTTGGTAAAAATCACGCTTTCGGCAAAAAATTACCCTTTCGGAAAAAATTACCCTTTCGGCAAAAATTACCGTTTCGGCCAAATTAGCCTTTCGGCAAAAATTACCGTTTCGGCCAAATTACCCTTTCGGTCAAATTACCCTTTCGGTCAAATTACCCTTTCGGTCAAATTACCCTTTCGGCAAAAATTACCCTTTCGGCAAAAATTACCGTTTCGGCCAAATTACCCTTTCGGCAAAAATTACCGTTTCGGCCAAATTACCCTTTCGACCAAATTACCCTTTCGGCAAAAATTACCCTTTCGGCAAAAATTACCCTTTCGGCCAAATTACCCTTTCGGCAAAAATTACCTTTTCGGCGAAAATTACCCTTTCAGCAAAAATTACACATTCGGCTAAAATTACCCTTTCGGCAAAAATTACCCTTTCGGAAAAAATATCCTTTCGGCAAAAATTACCCTTTCGGCAAAAATTACCCTTTCGGCAAAAATTACCCTTTCGGCAAAAATTACCCTTTCGGCAAAAATGACCCTTTCGGCAAAAATTACCCTTTCGGCAAAAATTACCCTTTCGGCAAAAATTACCCTTTCGGCAAAAATTACCCTTTCCGCAAAAATTACCCTTTCAGCGAAAATTACCCTTTCAGCAAAAATTACCCTTTCGGAAAAAATTACCCTTTCGGCAAAAATTACCCTTTCTGCAAAAATTACCCTTTTGGTAAAAATCACGCTTTCGGCAAAAAATTACCCTTTCGGCAAAAATTACCCTTTCGGCAAAAATTACCGTTTCGGCCAAATTACCCTTTCGGTCAAATTACCCTTTCGGTCAAATTACCCTTTCGGTCAAATTACCCTTTCGGTCAAATTACCCTTTCGGTCAAATTGCCCTTTCGGTCAAATTGCCCTTTCGGTCAAATTGCCCTTTCGGTCAAATTGCCCTTTCGGTCAAATTGCCCTTTCGGTCAAATTGCCCTTTCGGTCAAATTGCCCTTTCGGTCAAATTGCCCTTTCGGTCAAATTGCCCTTTCGGTCAAATTGCCCTTTCGGTCAAATTGCCCTTTCGGTCAAATTGCCCTTTCGGTCAAATTGCCCTTTCGGTCAAATTGCCCTTTCGGTCAAATTGCCCTTTCGGTCAAATTGCTCTTTCGGTCAAATTACCCTTTCGGTCAAATTGCCCTTTCGGTCAAATTGCCCTTTCGGTCAAATTGCCCTTTCGGTCAAATTGCCCTTTCGGTCAAATTGCCCTTTCGGTCAAATTGCCCTTTCGGTCAAATTGCCCTTTCGGTCAAATTGCCCTTTCGGTCAAATTGCCCTTTCGGTCAAATTGCCCTTTCGGTCAAATTGCCCTTTCGGTCAAATTGCCCTTTCGGTCAAATTGCCCTTTCGGTCAAATTGCCCTTTCGGTCAAATTGCCCTTTCGATCAAATTGCCCTTTCGGTCAAATTGCCCTTTCGGTCAAATTGCCCTTTCGGTCAAATTGCCCTTTCGGTCAAATTGCCCTTTCGGTCAAATTGCCCTTTCGGTCAAATTGCCCTTTCGGTCAAATTGCCCTTTCCGTCAAATTGCCCTTTCCGTCAAATTGCCCTTTCCGTCAAATTGCCCTTTCGGTCAAATTGCCCTTTCGGTCAAATTGCCCTTTCGGTCAAATTGCCCTTTCGGTCAAATTGCCCTTTCGGTCAAATTGCCCTTTCGGTCAAATTGCCCTTTCGGTCAAATTGCCCTTTCGGTCAAATTGCCCTTTCGGTCAAATTGCCCTTTCGGTCAAATTGCCCTTTCGGTTAAATTGCCCTTTCGGTCAAATTACCCTTTCGGTCAAATTACCCTTTCGGTCAAATTACCCTTTCGGTCAAATTACCCTTTCGGTCAAATTACCCTTTCGGTCAAATTACCCTTTCGGTCAAATTACCCTTTCGGTCAAATTACCCTTTCGGTCAAATTACCCTTTCGGTCATATTACCCTTTCGGTCATATTACCCTTTCGGTCATATTACCCTTTCGGTCAAATTACCCTTTCGGTCAAATTACCCTTTCGGTCAAATTACCCTTTCGGCAAAAATTACCCTTTCGGCAAAAATTACCCTTTCGGTCAAATTACCCTTTCGGTCAAATTACCCTTTCGGTCAAATTACCCTTTCGGCCAAATTACCCTTTCGGCCAAATTACCCATTCGGTCAAATTACCCTTTCGGTCAAATTATCCTTTCGGCCAAATTACCCTTTCGGCCAAATTACCCTTTCGGCCAAATTACCCTTTCGGCCAAATTACCCTTTCGGTTAAATTACCCTTTCGGTCAAATTACCCTTTCGGCCAAATTACCCTTTCGGCCAAATTACCCTTTCGGCCAAATTATCCTTTCGGCCAAATTACCCTTTCGGCCAAATTACCCTTTCGGCCAAATTACCCTTTCGGCCAAATGACCCTTTCGGCTAAATCACCCTTTCGGCCAAATTACCCTTTCGGCCAAATTACCCTTTCGGCTAAACTTCCCTTTAGGCCAAATTACCCTTTCGGTCAAATTACCCTTTCGGTCAAATTACTCTTTCGGTCAAATTACTCTTTCGGCCAAATTACCCTTTCGGTCAAATTACCCTTTCGGTCAAATTACCCTTTCGGTCAAATTACTCTTTCGGCCAAATTACCCTTTCAGCCAAATTACCTAATTATCCTTTGGGCCAAATTATTACCCTTTTGGCCAAATTATTACCCATTCGGCAAAATTATTACCCTTTTGGCCAAATTATTACCCTTTCGGCCAAATTACCCTTTCGGCCAAATTACCCTTTCGGCCAAATTACCCTTTCGGCCAAATTACCCTTTCGGCCAAATCACCCTTTCGGCCAAATTACCCTTTCGGCCAAATTACCCTTTCGGCCAAATTACCCTTTCGGCTAAACTTCCCTTTAGGCTAAACTTCCTTTTAGGCCAAATTTCCCTTTCGGCCAAATTACCCTTTCGGTCAAATTACCCTTTCGGTCAAATTACTCTTTCGGCCAAATTACCCTTTTAACCAAACTACCTAATTATCCTTTGGGCCAAATTATTACCCTTTTGGCCAAATTATTACCCATTCGGCAAAATTATTACCCTTTTGGCCAAATTATTACCCTTTCGGCCAAATTACCCTTTCGGCCAAACTACCCTTTCGACCAAATTACTTTTTCGGCCAAATAACCCTTTCGGCCATAGTACTCTTTCGGCAATATTACCCTTTCGGCCAAATTATTACCCTTTCAGCCAAAATATTACGCTTTCGGCCAAATTACCTTTTCGGCCAAATTATTGCCCTTACAGCCAAATTATTACCCTTTCGGCCAAATTATTACTCTTTCGGCCAGTTTATTACCCTTTCGACCAAATTATTACCCTTTCGGGCAAACTATTACCCTTTCGGCTAAATTATTACCCTTTCGGCTGAATTATTACCCTCTCGACCAAATTAACCTTTCGGCCAAGTTACCCTTTCGGCCGAATTACCCTTTCGGCCAAATTACCCTTTCGACCATTTTTTTTTCGATTATAGAGGTTTTAACCTTAAGGTCATTAGCATCTTCGGATTAGAAAAGTCTTTTATGAAAAATTTCTAACCCTATGTGCAGGATCGGGACTCGAACCCAGGTGCGCTGCGTAGAAGGCAATCGGTTTACAAACCACCCCCTTTCGGCCAAATTACCCTTTCGGACAAATTACCCTTTTGGACAAATTACCTTTTCGGACAAATCACCCTTTCGGACAAATATCCTTTCGGACAAATTACCCTCTCGGATAAATTACTCTTTCTGCCAAATTGAGTTCTTGTCAGTCGCTCTTACGAACACTAATGCAGTTTCCTGGTTGACAACAATCCCATTTCCTTTTGCTGTCTTTGCTTATTATTTTCCACCAGCTAGTGATGTATTATTTGTATCATGTGCCGTGTACGTACATGAGCCGTAGAAAAGTCTATTACCCTTTCGACCAAATTACCCTTCTGGCCAAATTACCCTTCCGGCCAAATGCCCCCCTGAGCCAAATAATCCTTTCGGTTAAATGGCCCTGCTGGGCAAATAACTTTTTTGGCCAGATAGCCCTTTCGATTTAATGACCTTTTCGATCACTTTGCGTCAAAATCTTCTATTTTGTTGGAGATCCATTAGCTGTATCGCCCTCTGTTGCTTGGTAACTTTGTCCGCTTTCTCTCGATTTATAGTTTGCGTTCCTGTTGTAATCGTTATTCGTATTATACAGGGTTTCACGATCTAGTTGGATTGTTTGTGTCAACATACGAGTCCATGTTTTTTGCTATTGACTTTATCGTTGGTGGCGCTGCCTGTTGATTTGGAGGTGCGTAGGATCCGTTGGCATTATTTGATGCCAAACTAGTGCCGAAAATGTTGGAGTTCAGCGGGGAATTGGAGCGTTGCCACAAAATTATTATTTCCCAGATAATATTTTAGAAAATTTCCGGTCAGCATATTGTCCCCTTTAGTAACATCTTTCTCACGTTCAACCGAGTCCCGGGAACCGAAGCGAACGAGGTGACCGTTGACCCGCTGTCGGAAGCGGCGGCCTCTTGCAAGCAAATCCTCGCGTAAAAAAGCAGTGTCGCGTTGCCACATTAGATTGTGGAATCCAGCCCCCTGGCAACCCTATACCCACATGGGGGATTTGACAGCGTCGTACGTATATGGGGCGTTATAAAGCTTCAAACAAACGATAGTTTTCGCCGCTGTGCACAAACATGAAGCGTTCTAAACGATGTTTTGCATCTTGCGGGATGATTAGACGCTCTACGATAAAGAAAATCGACACTTCGTAACGAAATTCAGCATTTAATGCTTCGATTAAAATTGTACAGAGGTGCCTTTCATGACAGGGGGAATTGAAATAAAATTGGCAACGCTAGCAAAGTGGAAACAAGAATAAACACCCTAGATGAACATTTTGTCAACTGTCATTTAGACGAGTTTTGATTCAAGCCAATAATAGGAGACTGATTGAAGATGTCGATCTAAACCCGCTTGGTAACCTTAGCACTGTTTATGAATCACCCAATTAAAATAGGTGATAAGGGACCCGGACGAAAATAGCTGACCACCGCCAATTTTCCACAAAATCGACATTTTGCACCGAAGCTAGCAGCTGGCTACACCGCCGTTTCCAATTAAAAGAAACCTTTAAACGCGGAGGAAGACAGTCTGAGTACATAATGATATCCTTTACTATCCACGGTATCGCTATGAATCACCCACCTGTCGCCCGTACCTCTGTGTATCATTCAACCACGAGCCGCATAATTTTTCCACCTCTCTTTTGGCACTTACCGCACGTTCAGACCGGTAGAACATGCTGTCGCTAACTGGCCTCTGCATAGCGACAAACAAAAGAATCACAACCGGAACCACCAAGAAGATCAATTGCTCCGTAATGCACATCACTTCGCTCTTTGAAGTGGAAAATAGCTAAAGTCAACATGGCGTAGCTCACAGCTGTGCGAGAACCGAAAGCAACCTCAGTCAACAAGTATACATACTACCCAGTAGCTAGCTGCGACACGGCTTCGGGGCCACATTCAGTCGAAGTTGTTGATTTTTCACATTATCCGCGCAGCCAGCCTGCTATTCTTCCGGTCTGATTGGAAAGTGATAGAGCAAGATTCCGATGGCGGGACCAGAACCGGTGTTCATTTCTCATCGTCACTAGGAAGCTTTTGCACGTTAGATTCCGGCAAAATACGATGCGACTTACCAACTACAACCGCACCACAGCAAGCCCACCACGGGGCCCAACTCAGTGCCAGCAGACAACCGATCCAATAAATCGGAATTCGATTTCCTCGTGATGGGCAGCCGACGACGACGTCGCGCCGGTCGGGGGGTCGAGATAGGGTATGAATCTCGGCTAACAGAAACAGAATTCAATTTCCAGTCCGTGATTGAATCTTGCGGTTTCAGTTTCCTTCGATCCCGCCGGATGACGAAAAGATTGAGATGATAAGTTCTAATGCTGGCGGCGGCGTCGGTGGCGGACACATCACCAGGGCCATCAGTGGGTTGGTGTTTGGCTGTAAGTCCTAACACAAAATCTAAATTGATCTTTTTAAGGGTTCAATCAAATCATAATCAATGATCTCGAGTGGAAGAAAAATATTGATATCAGATGTTGGAATGTGTGTTTTTCGTTTATTGCTGTATCATGTAAACAGAATGTGTCAGCTTGTTCAAGATAATCTCGAAAATCACTCTCGAGATACCCAATTGATTTTGTTAAATTGACGAAAAAACGTATCTCAAACAAATTAATAACAATGAAAACAGTTGTAAGTCATCTGCGAACTTGAGAAGTCATAAATGAATAATATTTCATAAATCTAATTCAAAACCTCTAACAAACAATTTCAAATAATTATGCAAATTTTATTGCCAAAGAACCAAAGTAGTTAGAAAACGAAATCTTCACGAATACCCGAATAAAAGTACTATTAAATTTCATTTTTAACAAATCAAAAAGAATTCCCACCCCTTTCCACTCCCCCATCCAACCGGGCTGAAGCTATCGCTTTCGCCGAACATCGTGGCTTCGCTGCAGCAAATTTCTTTTCACCACCCAACACCGGTTCGGCCTTTTCCAGCGCTTCTTTCTGACCACTTGAGAAAACGGATGGCCCTCGAAAACTCGAAGCAGTTTAACGAGAAAAGTCCGAAAGAAAAGTGAAAGGATTATATGCTCTACGTTTGGGGTGCGCTGAGCTGACTGGCGCTGGGAAGCGGACGGAGTTCCAGCAATCTCCAGTACCAACCAGTGCCGGCATGGCATGGCATGGCATGCGGCACCGGAAACCAGCGTCGTCGTCAGTTCAGTTGTGGGAAAGGAAACTTTTGCCTTCCTAGCTGGTGGTGCTTATGCTCGCTAGTTGGGTTGCTTGCCTTTCTGCTAGAGTCCAACCGGAAAAGAGTTTATAGTTTGTTTAACTCGTTTCGCTAACTGGGCTTGGACCGGGCTGGAGCAATTTTCAAGAGAAGCGGCGTACTTCTTTTTTTATGTATATTGTGTACTATTGTTGGCACAGCAGCTCAGCTATTCTCGAAGGAGCTGCCGCTGTTGCTGCTGTGGGTGGGATGCCGTGTCGTTGGTGAATTGCTGCAAACTATTGCCTAAGTAGACGGTGCTTAATTAAAACTTTTAATGGTAAATATTTAGCAAAGGCGTTCGGGAGAAATTTCTGGTACTTTGAAGCGTAAGAGGAAGAGTAAAGAGTTGAGAAAATAAAAAAAATAAAAATGCGGGTTGAGATTTCGATAGCCAAGTACAATGCTGCTGGTGTAATTTGTACTGATATTTCAAATTTTTAAGTGCTTTTGAAAATTTAGAACATCAACAAATACTTGGAGCTAATTAATTAAATATATACACTACGTAACTAATTTTTACCTGATGATAGGCTATTCAAGAAATTACGTAATAATCTATGGGAAATTCCCAGCGTGACAAGATTCCAGCTAGAAATTGATACTATGCTTTCATGCGGTGACTTCAGAAACTCCAGAGGAGTCTTCAAATTTCAACGCGAACTTACCGATAATTAGGATTCCACCAGCTTGGCGTGCCTGTGTAAACCAAGTGTACTATTCATTGAATTCCTGTTCTGGCTCCCACGCACAAGTCTCGTTCCTCGCCTAATAGTCGATATAACTAGTTGCAGACTATTGGGCATCTTTCACTGGAATGCTTGCATCATTAGCGATATTTGCATCGTTGAATGGGTCGAAAACAGAAATGCTTTATGTAATATTCACCATGCACCATACCTCAGCTGGCTTTTCATCCGTTAATGAACAGCTTACAGCGGTACACAATGGGCGAATATTGCAGCGCCCAGCCAGCTGCACCACTCAACCGCATTGTTTTCCATCTGCTACTGCTTGCGCACAGTCTGCTCGCTTGTATCGCCCGGAGGGGGATTCATTCCAAAACCGCACACGAAAATATAGCAGCATAAAAATGAAACATTTTTCGGTTTCCACCAGATTGTGCTACTCGCAAATATTGCAACGCTCGGCAATAACGGTAGCGAACGTTTAAAACCAGGCTAGCTTGTTATTGTTTTTACCGCTTTTCTGTGCAAAAAAAACAACCTGAACTATACTAAAAATCATTGCAAAAATATTGACCCCCAATACCCTTCCACGACCTTCACCAGTTTCGAATTCAGTGGCAAACTACGAACCAGTGAAACCTGCTCCAGTATAAGCCTGCTTCTTCAGCTACGCAAGTGGTGGATTCATCCTTTTTCGAAAACACAAGTCATCATCATGCTCCACTCAGTATAGCGACTACCACCAGGGAACATATGCAGACGTGCATGCCATACCTACTGTTTGGGGATAGAAAATGACGACAGATTGAATGAACCCGAGGAACATATGGCAATCCTACTTCTGTTGCTTAACCCATCTTGCATTCAGGTGGTTGGGAAGCTGAGAGGATCTGAGAAAGCTGCTGTTTATCCAAAAAAGAAAAGAATACATAGCGAACGTGGTCGGGCGATGGTGAATTTTTAAGCGCCATCTAGGGTGGTTCTGTGAAATTAGTAAAATTAGTAAATGTTATGTTTAACCGTTGTGTGTCCGACGCGGTACCCGGGTACCTTTTTAAGTTTCAATTAATTAAATTCCTATGTTTTATCCATAGCTGGAAATTGAAACTTTGTGACATCTTAGAACTTCACTAAGTCAAGCTTTTGGGTTAATAATATTGTTGATATAGTAAGGGTGGGAGTGAGGGGGTGCTCCTGAATTTTTTTACTTTTTTTGAATACTTTTACGACGTGGGTACCCGGGTACCCACAAAACAACATATTGCTAGTATTTCATTGAAGTTCGCAAATAGTACCCCAGCACTGGAACCTGCTTCCGGAAACCCGGATTCCCGGGAACCGAATGAAGTAACCCGATTCATTTTTACCAAGTCCAAAAGTGGATAAGTTCCTGAATCCAAAACGGCCAAAAGTATCGAAATCGGTTGGATATTACCTTCAGTAGCGTCTGGCTCAAATGACATGGGGAACGTGCCATTTGAGCCAGACGCTACTGAAGGTAATATCCAACCGATTTCGATACTTTTGGCCGTTTTGGATTCAGGAACTTATCCACTTTTGGACTTGGTAAAAATGAATCGGGTTACTTCATTCAGTTCCCGGGAATCTTCGGTTCCCGGTTCCCGGGAGCAGGTTCCAGTGCTGGGGTACTATTTGCGAACTTCAATGAAATACTAGCAATATGGGTATCAAAATTCTTGGAATTGCATCAGTAGGCTGTATCTCGTGGTTTTGGAACCATTTGGTGATTTGACCCCGGAACGGACATTCCGGAGCAGGTTCCCGTGGGGCCGTGAGTGGCCATTCAATTCCAATTCCATTTTTCAAATTTCCATAGGGTCCCGTAACAATAAAAAACAGACTTCCGAGACAATTTGAAGAGTTTTGATACTCATATTGCTAGTACATTATTAAAATTTACAAATCATATCCTAGTACTGGAACATTACTCCGAAAAATCCGGATTACCAAAAACCAGATCCATTATTCCGGTTCTATTTTTTTTCCTGTTCGTTTATTTGACACGGCTCGGTATCCTTATAGGCATTACGGAGCCGGATATCTTAATTACATAAAATATTATATAAATCAATACACATTTATAGTAATAAACTAATTCTAGCTGACTTCACGGGGATATAATCAACCCTATTATTGGGATTTTCAAGATGATTTGTTGCCAAAGTTTTACAATTAGCGGTTCTAATGCAAAAATAATGGTTTTTAAATTGGATTCAACGTTTAGTGCATCACATATTGTAGTGATCATTTGATGAACAGTGGTTAGCGTTGGTGACATGTTGGATTTAGGTGTACACTGAAACCTCCATTTACGAACCAAACCGGGGGTTCGTAAATTGAATTAGTTCGTAAAAAAAGTGTTCGTTATTTGGGATTTAGTTCGTAAAAAAAGTTTGCTTCACATTCTTATTAATATTCGTTGATTGAGCAATATTCTCGATAACCCTGACAATATGGATATTTTTGGAACGGGTTTGACAAGTAGATGCTGAAAATGGACAATTGGAACCGTTTTGAAATCCAAGATGGCGACTTCCGGTTGAGCAATATTCTCGATAACCCTGACAATATGGATATTTTTGGAACGGGTTTGACAAGTAGATGCTGAAAATACACAATTGGAACCGTTTTGAAATCCAAGATGGCGACTTCCAGTTGAGCAATATTCTCGATAACCCTAACAATAAGGGTATTTTTGGAACGGGCTTGACAAGTAGCTACTGAAAATGGACAATTGGAACCTTTTAGAAATCCAAGATGGCGACTTCCGGTTGAGCAATATTCTCGATAACCCTAACAATATGGGTTTTTCTGGAACGGGCTTGCCAAGTAGATGCTGAAAATGGACAATTGGAAACTTTTCCAAGTTCGATATGACGATTGCCGGTTGAGCATTATTCTTGATAACGAACACTCGTCAACCCTTTCCCGAAAATACCCATTTTGTTGAGGTTATAGAGAATTGGATACCAAAATAGTTCAATACATCGATTTCCGTCATGCGCTCGTCAACCCCATTTCAAAAATACCCATATTGTTGAGGTTATAGAGAATTTATCTAAACCGGAAGTCGCCATCTTGGATTCCAAAATGGCTCAATACATCGATTTCCGTCATGCACTCGTCAACCCCATTTCGAAAATACCCGTATTGTTGAGGTTATAGAGAATTTATCTAAACCGGAAGTCGCCATCTTGGATTCCAAAATGGCTCAAGACATCGATTTCCGTCATGCACTCGTCAACCCCATTCCGAAAATACCTATATTGTTGTGGTTATAGAGAATTTATTTAAACCGGAAGTCGCCATCTTGGATTCCAAAATGGCTCAACACATCGATTTCCGTCATGCACTCGTCAACCCCATTTCGAAAATACCTATATTGTTGTGGTTATAGAGAATTTATCTAAACCGGAAGTCGCCATCTTGGATTCCAAAATGGCTCAAGACATCGACTTCTGTCATACACTCGTCAACCCCATTCCGAAAATACCCATATTGTTGTGGTTATAGAGAATTTATCTAAACCGGAAGTCGCCATCTTGGATTCCAAAATGGCTCAAGACATCGATTTCCGTCATGCACTCGTCAACCCCATTTCGAAAATACCCAACTTATATTAGTAACAATTAACTCAGAATACATAAGTATATAACTTCATGCTGTAATGTACGAACTCAAACATTCCAAAAAGAGTTTGTTATTTCGAATTTAGTTCGTAAAAAAAGTTACGTAAATCGAATATTACGTAAAAAAAGAGTTCGTAAATGGAGGTTTCAGTGTATTATCTGGAATACTTTGCAGAGACTTTTGTTTGTCGGGCAGAGATGTACGATGATGAGCACGCTTCTTCTTACTACGTTGCGGCTTCGTTAGAGGATCTGATTTGGTGTTGGTTGGTTGTTGAGTGTGTGAAACCTCTGCATTTGAGCATGCTTCAACTATATGGTCAAGGGTTTCTTCAAGTGCTGCGTAAGTCATTTTATACCTCTGCTTCTGTTTGTATCGTAACTTCATAGACTTGCTTCTGTATACAGGGCATTCTTTTAAATTAGTATGAGTTTTTCCACATTGGTAACATGTACTCTCAGTACCATCACAACTGTCGGTGGTATGATGTGTTCCACACTTATCACAGCAATACTTACTTGAGCAATATTTGTTTGTGTGGCCATATTGTTTACAGTACGTACAGAACATTGGTTTGGGGTAGAATATTCTGATAGGTATCAATACTCGATGGATTCGTAAGAAATCTGGCAGCGCTGTGCCAGCGAACGTGATTCTGATATTTGAGAAAGGCATGAACCGTTTCTATTTCGTTGAATATCGAGCCAGTCGGCGAGCTTCTAAAATAGGAACATTTTGTAGGTTAGGGTTTTTGAATACCCCAGTGCCGAATCGCTGAACATCGGCTGTACCGAGGTAAGGATCGTCGATGACACCATCACACTCTATTGCTTGAGATGGGATATTTATGTTAAAGGCTCGGAAATCAGGATTTTTTGTGAGGTCATTGGCTTCATTACGATTTTCGAAAGTAATTTTCAACTTTTCGTTGGTCATTTTTCGCACTTCAGAAACAGAGTTATATTTTTTCTGGAGAACGGTCGAGATATGAACTGCATTGATAGATGCTTCTTTCTGTCGCATGAAAACGACAAATGGAGCAGCGGTACTTTTCCGGTATAGTTTAATCCTTTTTACTGTTGGTGAATCGTTTTTCAATTCTGAAAATGGGTCTACCATGTGCTCAGCAGCATCATGTAATCCGGTTGCCATCTTTTATTTTGATCAAATGGTCAACAGCGATTTAACAATCGTATTCTTTTTCACTCTTCCCGGTTAATAGGACAAAAGAAAAAACGTACCAGCCACGTCGGCTGCTGTGGATCGACTGATTCCGGTTCTATTGTACAGAATCAAAAAGTGGACGAGTTTCTGAATCCAAAATATCTAAAAGTGTCCAAATCGGTTAAAGGCAGCCATAGTTATGAGCATTTCAATTTGTGGGTACCCGGGTACCCTCGTTGGCCTGTTAAAGGTGTTTTTTTTTTGTTGGACACCTAACTGTTAACGATAAGATCATGTATATTTTCAACATATATTGAGGAAAAATGTCTCTTTTGGCGGGAAGTTCCTGGCATCCTGGTGTTACCCAACAAAATAATATCTAACGTTACTGGTATGATTACTCTAACATGTGCGACGGCAGACGTGGTAGTGTAGTGTGTGGTGTTTTTTTAGTCAAACTACCAGTTATTACCCGCCTGAGCCACACAAAACACCTCCCATTCCAAGTGAATTGAAGAAAAAATAATTGATGCTAACTATTTTAATTTAGTATAGTAACGCTAATTGTGTGATCAGTACGTTAAGAACCTTATTTACTCGTGACCACGGACTGCTGTTATGATGTCATCGCCTTGACCGAGACGTGGTTCGACAACCGTACTGTGTCTCGCCAGGTGCTTGGTTCAACATTCGATGCCTACCGCTGTGACCGCAACGCCCTTAACAGCCAAAAGACATCAGGTGGTGGCGTGCTTATCACCGTTCGCCATGGTATAATAGCCCGAGTGATCAACGATGACCGGTGGTCGAGTTCCGAGCAAGTGTGGATATCAGTGAAACTTGCCGATCGCAATCTGTTCCTGTGTGTTGTGTATTTTGCACCTGGCAAAATTCGTGATTCCAGCCTGATCGATGTATATCTTTCCTCCGTTTCTTTTATCGCCTCGATCCCCGACCCGTCTGATGATATTGTTATACTGAGCGACTTCAACTTACCTGGCTTGACGTGGTGCCAGGCAAGTAATGGTTTTCTACGATTGGATATCGAAAAATATGCGCTTATTAACAATGTCAGTTGTATTCTGGACAGCTACAGCAGCGCACGAAACGGCGGAACGGCGTTCAGGCTAGAGCCTTGTTGTCTCTTGCTGTATGCAGAAGCCGTCTCCACTCAACTCGGTCCATTGCTGCTTGTCGGCAGCCTCGCAGTCTTCGAAGGGTTCCCAGGTCGTCCTCTATCTGATCAATCCACCGTGCGCACCGTCTTCTTGTTCCTGTAGGGTCGCCCTCAAGAATCATCTTCACCGGGTCGTCATCTGATATTCTTAAGACGTAGTCCTATTTTTGCGGTATGCGCGATGGATGGTTTTTCCAGCAGCTGATGCAACTCATGGTTCATTCGCCTACGCCACGTTCCGTCTTCCATCTGCACTCCACCATAAATGGTACGCAACACATTTCGTTAGAAAACTCCAAGGGTGCGTTGGTCCACCACGAGCATAGTCCAGGCCCCGTGGCCGTAGAGGACCATCAGCGTCTTGTAGATAATCAACTTCGTACGACGGCCAATTTTGTTTGAACGGAGCGTCCTCCGGAGTCCAAAGTAAGCACAATTTCCCGCCAAGATCCGTCCCTAAATTTTTCTGCTGGTATCGTTGACGGCCGTTACCAGTGAGCCCAAATACACGAATTCGTCGACCATTTCGATTTCGTCATCGTCAATCAGAACTCGGGATGGGAGGTTCACATCGTCGTCTCTAGAACCTCTTCCTCTCATGTATTTTGTCTTCGAAACGTTGATGGCAAGTCCAATCCTGCTGACTTCAGCTTTCAGTCTGATGTACGTTTCCGATATCGCCTCAAAGTTCCGTGCCATTATGTCAATGTCGTCGGCGAAGCCAAGAAGCTGGACGGACTTCCTGAAGATCGTGCCACTCGTGTCTATCCCCACTCTTCTTATTACACCTACTAACGCAACGTTGAACTGCAGGCACGATAGACCATCACCTTGCCGTAACCCGCGTCGAGATTCAAAGTGACTCGAGAGTGTCCCTGATACTCGAACAACGCACATCACCCGATCCATCGTCGCTTTGACTAATCGTGTTAGCTTATCCGGAAAACCGTAGTCGTGCATCATCTGCCGTAGCTGATCTTGATCGATTGTGTCATACGTCGATTTGAAGTCGATGAACAAATGACGTTGTATTCGCGGCACTTCTGCAGAACCTGCCGAATCGCGAATATTTGGTCCGTGGTGGCGCGGGAACCCATGAATCCCGCTTGGTGGTGCCCCGTAAACATCCTTGCAAATGGTGACAATCGGCGGCAAAGAATTTGGGAGAGGACCTTGCAGGCGGTGCTAAGTAGTGTGATCGCGCGGTAGTTGCAGAAATCCAACTTGTGACCCTTTTTGTAGATTGGGCAAACGACACCCACCAACCACTCCTCCGGAAGAATCTCATCCTCCCAAATTTTGGCGATTACCCAGCGCAGCGCTTTAGCCAGTGTTTCGTCACCGTATTTTAATAGCTCGCTGGGTAGTTGATCTACACCGGCAGTTTTGTTATTTTTCAGCCGACCGATCTCCTCCTTGACTTCTTGGAGATCAGAGGCCGGCAGCCTATCGTCTTCTGTGCTTGCTCCAAGATCTGTTGCCATATCGCGTTCGTCCTCTGCTGCTTCATTGTTGAGGTGCTCGCCATAATACTGCTTCCACTTATCAATCACCTCACGCTCTTTCGTAAGAAGGTTGAAGTCTAAGTCCCTGCACATATCGCCTTGCGGAACGTATTCTTTTGCACGAACTGTTCAGCTTCTCGTAGAACTTCCGTGTGTCGTTTACGCGGTACAGATCAAGGCGCTTAGAGTTATAAGGTGATTCGTCTTTGGCAGTAACTAGGTGAGGAGTGAGGTAAGCGTGCAGCAAGATGCGGAGTAGAAAAATGACGGCGAACAACTTTGTTTACATACTGAAATCCAAGCAAACATGCATGGGGATGTAGTAAACAATGTTGTTAACTGTCGTTTCTACAACCAACATGGCTGATCGGCGATTTCGAGGATCATATCACCTGAGAATAAAAGCTCCTTAGTACAGATGCTCCATCGCTTCGCGATCTCGTTCCTCCTGTTGGTGCTTCTTTCTTCGGAGGACCGAGGTTTGCCTGTTCCGTACTTGTTTGTATCGTTCCACATTCTGTCTCGTTCCGTTCCTCTATTAACTGCTTACATTCGGCATCGAACCAGTCGTTTCCTCGATTCGGAATCGCTGACCTAGTGCCGCTATAACAGTACTTCTTATGGCGAAACGGATCTCCCTTCAGCCATATTCAAGAGTAGCTGCGCCCAGCTGTTCTTCCGTGGGTAGTGCTGCTTCCAGCCACTGTGCATAGTAGACCTCTCCACATTTTGAAAAAGTTTTGAAATATACATGGGTCAGCTCAAATTTTTGTTCTAGGTGTGAATTTACGAATTTTCTCAAAAAATGGCCTCATTTGGACATGATTTAGAGGTGTCTCCAATCAAAAATCGTGTTTTTGCTATGTTTCCATAGGAAAATCATTTACACTCTGATTTGATAGGTCCTACACGTCCACATATCATCAAAGGTTGTCCCTTACATATATCTTAACATGTTTTAACAGGTGAACATAGCTCTAATCGCAATAGAAAATTTGTTAACTGGATTTTTATATAGAGAAGAATACCAATACCAAGAAAAAATACTACTAATTTTCCTTGGTTTTTATATACTTTTCCATATGAAAATCCAGTTAACAAATTTTCTACTGCGATTAGAGCTATGTTCACCTGTTAAAACATGTTAAAATATATGTAAGGAACAACCTTTGATGATATGTGGACGTGTAGGACCTATCTAGGGTGACCATATCAAGCGAGTGAAAAACCAGGACAGTCCAAAAAGGACTACCACCCTCTATCACCTCTTGATCGATTGTGCCTTCTCCCCACGTGTTCGGCAGCTAAAACGTTCTATTTGGCAGTAAAATAGTTCTGGGGTCTTACAGGCATAGCTCAGCCAAAAAGTCTTGCATGAAAATTCAATCACCGAGCTCTTTTTCGGATTTTCACACACGCAGTTCTTGTTACATTACCATCAGCAAATGTAACATGATGTTGTTGGATACATCGGCAATCATCAATTTAGTGGATGATACGAAACATTCTGAAATCACCTGTGCAGCACCGGCGAGGGGTCATTGAAGTAAAGTAGAAACATCAACGGTCCAAAGTAACTTCCCTACACCATTCTTGATTTTAAGTTAAGTAGCTGGCAATCTCCAATGACAATCATTATCTCTCGATCTGAGAACTATGATCGAAACAGCTGCAAAAACTACCATTGATTAGAAATACCTCCAGTTTATCAATTGTTATATGAAAAATAGCGGATTGGTTGGTGTAAATAATATCAGTTTGAGCGCGACCTTCCATACTCCCTGTTATGTAGGATGCTAGACTCGGCAGGATAGTCGCTGTTCAGCGTCCAGTGAAGCCATGCCAATCGTGGATTAGGTACTGCTAACATTGACCCTGAAGCGGTTCCACAATCACCAGCTAGAGAAAGCACTCAATGAAATTATCCCACTATAGTTATTGATGTTTCGTCATTTCCCTTTCCATGGATTGTAAAAATGTTCGCGGATTTTCAGTAAGACGAAACAATTCCACTGGAAAGAGAACCCAAGTAAAAGCAAAGTCATCAAAATGACTTTTATTTGTATTCTCAGAGGCACCAAAAGGAATTCTTTGGATCCTGGATTGAAAGGGCCGGGAAGAAACTCTAGTTATCATTGTTTCATCGGCCAGAGATTGGTCCACAACTGGAACCATTTCGATTTGTTCGGCTGCCAAATTTCCTTGAAAACGGATCACACTGCCGTGATACGCATTAGAGTCCCATTTACTATCGATTTTCAATACATATGGTACTGTCATGCTTATCTCGGTAGTACAGGTCATTCACATGTTATGTACGAACGCCTCATGTTTTTCTTTTCATTTTCCACGTAAGAGAAGAAAGTTGAGAGATTAAAAAAACATCGGATGGTACAATTGAGGGATTCGAGTATTTAAAATTTTTTTTGTCGTATTTTGCTTGAGGGTGAATTTACGTTGCAATTATGGTTGCGATCGGTTATAACAGCGATCTGAACCAGAGAAAATAAAGCGAAGACTCAGTAAAGAAAAATATTTTAGGCTTACAGGGCAAAAACCAGGACAAATCAAGCGTTTTCCTTGACTTCCCAGGACACCAGGACAGTCAGTGAAAAACCAGGACATGTCCTGGAAAACCAGGACGTATGGTCACCCTAGACCTATCAAATCAGAGTGTAAATGATTTTCCTATGGAAACATAGCAAAAACACGATTTTTGATTGGAGACACCTCTAAATCATGTCCCAATTAAGCCATTTTTGGCGAAAATTCTTAAATTCACGCCTAGAACAAAAATTTGAGCTGACCCATGTATATTTCAAAACTTTTTCAAAATGTGGAGAGGTCTAGTGCATAGTCTTGGGCAACACCGGCGTCCCGAAGTTGCGCGATGTTGGGCCTTGGCGTTCGACTACGACGAGTGTTATACACCGTCGAGAGTTTTGAGCGCATGCATGCTGCAACTATCGCCCGTCGATTAGAAAGTGATCAATTTGGTTTTCGGTGCGTTGGTCAGGTGATCTGCAGGTGGCTTTGTGGATATCTTTGCTGGGGAAAAAGGTAGTTCGGACTACCATGCCACGGGAGGCTGCGAAGTTCACGCATCGTTGGCCGTTGTCATTCGATACGGTGTGAAAGCTGTTTGGCCCGATTACAGCAGCGCAACTCTTCGGCAAATTAATAATGTCATCAACGAGAATAGACGTACATTGGACCTCTGCTTTGTAAGTGCCGGGACTGCGCTCCGTACTGCCGCACTGCCCCAACTCCTTTAGTCTAGCATGTGCGTCATCTACATCTTGTACTCGCTGGTAACTTATGAGTGGATTTTGAAGCCGTTTCAAGCTCTATTGTCTACGATTCCAAAAACGCTGACTACGACAGCATCGTTAGCACGCTATTGGATATAAACTGGGACCAAAATCTTAACAATGAAGACGCGAACGAAGCAGCGATGACGTTTTCTAATATTCTTAACTACCTAATAGACCGCCATGTGCCAAAATGAACAATTAGCACCAATCAACACCCTCCCTGGCAATCAGCCGTCCTTAGACGTTTAAAAACTGCCAAACGAGTTGCATTTAAAAAAATCTCGAAACACTTGTATTACGAAACCACTACTTTCAACTCAACCACGATTACAAACAGCAAAACAGACGCGCCTTTTTTTAGATACCAGCGAAACGTCGAGCGTCAATTGAAATCCAAACCTAAGTCGTTCTGGAAGTATGTGAATCAGCAACGAAAAGAGTCCGGCTTACCATCTTGTATGTCGTTTAATGGAGTTTGCCAACTGTTCTCCGACAAATTTTCAAGCGTTTTTCCGACTAGAGCCTTCCACTACAGCAAGTCGCTGCCGCCGCTAATTTAACTCGTTCTCTAAGGCGAACCATCAACCGAATTTGTGTCGATAATCCTGCCACTATTTCAGCAAATTACAAGCTGAAAACATCTAGTTTCCTGGGCCCAGATGGCATTCCTTCAAATTTTGTCAAAAAGTGCATCAGCTGGCTCCTTGAACCACTTCGGCGAATCTTTGTGCTACCACTAACTACTGGAACATTTCCTTCCTGCTGGAAAGCAGCGCACATGTTTCCGTTTCATAAAAAAGGATACAACTCGAACATTGACAATTATCGGGGAATCTCGTGTTTAAGTGCCGTATCGAAACTATTCGAGCTGGTTGTTTTAGATCCTATTTTATTTCACTGCAAACACTACTTTGCAAACAACCAATACGGTTCTATGCCTAAACGATTAACAACATATGTACTCGATGGTACGCCGACTGGTTGCAAACCGAGACAATTTACAAAAATCTATCTGCAGTCTTCGATAAAATCAACCATGATATTGCAATAGCGAAGCTGGACGAACTCGGTATTCATGGACAACTTCTGCGCGGGTTTCGCTCCTACCTCGATGGAAGGCAACTCCAAACCAGCATTAAGGACTGTCTATCTGCACCATGCTTCACTACATCCGGCATCCCACAAGGAAGCCATCTCGGTCCAGTAATATTACTCCTCTACTTTAATGACGTCAATATCAAATTACAAGGGTCACGCCTTTCATTCGCTGACGACATGAAATTTTTCCGACAAATACGGGATAAGACCGATGCCGAGTCTCTTCAGAGTGAATTGGAGAGCTTTAGCACGTGGTGTGAACTAGACAGAATGGTTTTAAACCCGAGTAAATGCTCAATCGTTACGTTCTCGCGGAAACGCCATCAGATTCAGTTTAACTACCATTTGTTCGGCTCGAGAATTCCAAGACACTCTCACGTCAAGTATCTCGGGGTCATCATGGATTCGGCACTAACTAAAAACCTTAGAGACGTATACTGTTTAGAATCACTCTATTGCGCACTGGTTCGCTCGATACTAGAATATTGTTCTCCTGTTTGGAATCCGTACTACCAGGACTGCGTTGATAGAATCGAGGTCTATGGCTAAACAGATTTCAGCTGCCGAGCTACGAAAACCGTTGTCAGCTAATACAGCTCGACCCTCTAGGCGTTCGGAGAAACTGCTCTCGAGCCCTGTTCGTCTCGGACTTACTGTCTGCCAGGGCGGATTGCCCCACAATCTTCGGACGTCTGGATCTTCAAGCCCGCGTTCAAGCTCTACGCAAAAACTCTCTTCTGCGAGATCCGTTCAGGAGAACCAACTATGGTCGCCAGAGCGTTTTTACTGGACTCCAGAAAATTTTCAAAAGTATGGCGATGGCCTTTGATTTCAACCGGACGAGGAATTCGATAAAAGAGAATATATTGACTATTTTGAAATGTACTTAATTTAAGTAACCACCATTGGGGCCAAGGGGTCCGTTGGTGAAGGTAATAAACATAAACATAAATCTAGTGTTTAAGCATCGTGAGTATTTTGGAAAAATTGTAGGAGTGGAATATTGTTCTCTTATTTGTGATCCCTCAATTGTCAAATCATATTAATATCAAATCAAAGACCTGTATGAAAGCCCCTCAATTGAAATTGATTTCAGAGTCCCGAAATAATCATAACCCTCAGATTTAAAATTATGTCAAAATGTGGATTGTGGACCATTATTGAATGAGAAGCTGAAGTTGGAATAGGTTTTTTATTTCTTGTTTATTTGACACGGCTCCATGCGTTAACATAACTGAGCTGTGGGTCTTTTAAGATTTTTACATCGTGTAAAAATCAAAATTAACTTTCAACTGTACATCGGGTCTTGTTGATGCAGCTTATTGCTGCGTGCTGATATCCGCAGTCTTGGCGGTAGAATATTAGCTGTGTTGTCTGCCGTACCTTGGGAGCCATTTGGTCCGTCTCCTCCCGCGTTTTCGTTCACGGCCATGTTGTCATCGGTATTGCATTCATGATGGTCACGGTCGGATGCTCTTGTTTGTTTCTTGTACTTACGGGTCACTGTTTTAAATTCTTCTTCACCGATATTTGCTTCCTTATTGGTGTTGGTTGTTAGTTTGAAGGCTTTTGGTGTAATCGATGTTACGTCGATAATGGAAATTACAGTTGGTTTGGTGGTGCTAGGCCCGATCGTTGTTGAGCTGATGTTTGTTACTGCTCGGTCCGAAATCGTTGGTTTACCAAACGGTTTTGGATTAGGTTTTGTCGGATGCATTCGCACCAGACGAACGCCGCTGCGAAGTCCTGGGAAGAAGTTCCTCCAAGTATCCTATAACTTAAAATCACCGAACAACAACTGTACGAAGCAACTAACGGAACTAGCGTAGCTAACTCACACACCAAAGCAAAAGCAGAGCAGGGAAAGCTAGCACGAGCATCATGAACGAGTGAGACCTCAGACTATGCACGCAAGCAGCAAAAACACAATAAAACACCATGTGTCAAGTGTCCATCGATGTAACCGAATAGCTCGGCGCCAATAACAGGAAGATAATTTGATATGCCAACAAACAACGAAAATTTGACTGCAATATAGAATCCCCCGGAGAAGTTTCTGATACGTTTCATTGCATACGTTTCTTTCATTTCTTTAAATCCCTTCATTCCTCTCATTCCTTTCAATCCTTTTAATCCTTTCATTCCTATCATTCCTTCCATTCCTTCCATTCCTTTCATTCCTTTCATTCCTTTCATTCCTTTCATTCCTTTCATTCCTTTTATTACCTATTTAGGAGACTGTAAAGGGTGCATCACGGAAAAAACACTATGTAAAATAATCCGTTGGGTATTTTCTCTTGAAAATTTGGGTAGAAGTAGTTTAGATTGTATTGCTTACACTGTATTTGTATCGCTGTCAGTTTTTTGAAAATTAGAGAAAATGGCCACACCCGAAAAGTAACGTGGCGAATTGATTTTGCGCAAGCACCTGGAAAAACATTAACTCTCTAATTGGGACATAGGAAAATAACTCGGAATCCTGCAGTCAACTGTGAGTCGTGTAACTAAACATCACTTCTAAACTCTGAGAATCGAACGGAAGGAAAAATGCGGTCAGAATGGTTGTTCTATTAGTGATCAGATTCATAAGCGTGTAGTGAAAGCGTTTAAGCGGAATCTCAATACTTCGGCCAAGGATGTGGCCAAAAAGTTGAATCCGTCCAAGGCTTTCGTTCAGAAAGCCAAGAATCGGGAGGGACTGCACATGTACAAAGTGCGGAAGGCTCCATATCGTGACGAACGGCAAATTACGGTGGGAAAGTTACAGGCCCGGAAACTGTACATTCAGATGCTGGTGAAGCCTCATTGTTTCACTATAGATGATGAAAATTACGTCAAGGCGAACTTTCGGCATTTTTTCTTTACCGTCCAGCACAAGTTTGATGTTCCGGAGGAAATAAGTAGGCAGAAACTTTCAAAGTTTCCCTATAAATATATGATTTGGCAAGCGATCTGCTCATCTGGAAAACGGAGAGCGCCATTCGTGACTACAGGGACTGTAAACGGGGAGATCTACCTCAAGAAATGTCTACAGAAGCGTCTGTTTGCTCTGTTGAAGCAATACGAAGGCCCTACGATCTTCTGGCGGAAACAAAGATCCTTTTATGTTCTATTGCCGATACAGGTTGTTACATATTCCAACGATTCGCGTTTTTCATGCTTGGAACTACTAAAGCACGGGGTTGGCTGCTTCAAGGATCCCTTGCTCCAGGGAGCGAAGATTTTCACTAGATGGGACAAAATTGTGTGTCCCTTCAAACTCGTATCGGGACTGCGTTTTCTTCAACAGGGATCGGCTGCCTTTTGTACCACGCGTAATTCTAGTTTATTGTGATCAGTTTTGAAATAAGATTTGCGCGAAAGAATAATTTGGAAGAGGAAATCAAGCTCAAACAATTTATGTCTATCATGAAGTATGCGATAAACAGTTCAGTTGCCATTAAAAGTGTATGACGAATTTTTTTCTATTGTAGAGCTTCCATTGGTTTTCAATCAACCTTAAAATTTATTTTGATACCATGAATAGGAATTGAAAAATTGTTTACGAATGAATTTTAGTCCTAGTTAGAGAGATGTAGACAACTCACCAACCAAATTCTCTGATGAGGATATATTTTTTTATTTTGTCCCAAATTCAAGAACAATTTATTCAAATATGCCAACTTTACAGAAATAACCCGTCGTACTTCCAATAAATATTATTAAAATCTCAAATATGTAATATCTTACTTTTGTTTCTAATTTATGAAATATTGCACTGCGGTATTTGCTGTTAAACATCGAATCGAAATTTTTTGTGTTCATACTATTGGTTTTAGTACTAGCATAACTTCTTTTATAAATTTCTCAAAAATCCGTTACCCTAATAACAAATGAGTAATCTACCGGGAAATTGCAGAAACTACACCTGTACGTGTGAAACAACTGCGAATAATCACCACCGTAGTTCGACCTGTAATCTTTGTAAAAAAAATCCTTAAAAAATGGATGGTGATACGTTGTGCATAACCTGTAACGGGTCTCGAGCTTTGGCTATATCTCATACTCTTTAGCTGTTTAACCAAAATAGAGCCACCCTGGAGCTTTCCAACCCGTCACGGTAAAACTCGACTCCGTTCCACCAACCACTGCTGCTACGGACCGTGATCTATCTCGTCATCCGTCTGACATCCAGTGACTGTGCACCGAATGACCATGCCCTCGACGCGGTCCGGTAACAGTGAAAACTTCTCGTTCTTGTTCAGCACCAAAGTCTTACACAAAAACACAAACTCGTTCTCATATTCCACTGAATTATTGTCGAGAGTCCGGGTCCGGTAACGATTGCTACTTGCTAAAACAAAACAGCAGAAAGCAGAGTGCATCGGGTCATCTGTGGAGGGAACAAATAAAACAACAACGTATAAAAGCAGCAACGAAACCGAACGTGGTGTGGTTTTTCAAAACATAAAACCCCGCTACAGCCAGTCATGGTTCACTGAAGAACATCCCGTTGTGTTTTGGTGGCAGCAGCCACCCTCTCCCAGAAAAGAAATGGAAGCTTTGTGCTTTTGTGATGCTTATTCTGTCAAAACGATCGCATCACTGCTGCGGAAAGTTTGGTGGCATCAGTTCCTCGGAATATGCTCGAGGGTGGGGGGCGGGGTGTGGTGGGGGAGTATTTTTCGTCTAACCGTTCCAGATATGTAGAGCATTTGGCAACGAACTCAACTCCGTGTGTGCTTAGGGAAGTATCATAAAACGACGAAACAGACAATATGTGGGCTCCCATTTGAACATCTGTTGCTAATATCCAGTTTGGTTTTGTTTCACGTCGTAATGGGAAATTTTGCTCGTAAGGGAAATTTCGGAATATATGACGCCGGATTTTGTTGGATTCGTACAGTTTATTAAGCTATTCTTAATCGAATCATAAGTGCTAAAATTTTTATGTTCTAGTTTAATTCACATTATACAGCAGAACTCGAGGATCAAGGGAAAGCCCAGGCGAAGGACAACGAATTGAGATGAGATTTTTTTTTCTATTTTTCGCCGGAAGAATAATGAATATTCATATTTTTCGCGACCATGCCGATCTGGTGCAAGTCCGGATATATTAACGAGACGAGAAAAATAAAGTGAAAATACTTCAGTCCCCTTATCTGTTCCAATCATTCCGCGGTGCTTCGCTGGCATTTGCATTTTTTTCTCCTACAGTACCGCATCTTGAAATTTTGCATTAATTTATTCTCTCCATCATCCTTCAATTATTGTCGTGCTGAAGTGGCAAAAAATATACCCCTCATGCTCAATGATGAAGTGATTCTGAAGAGTTCTGATTTTGTTCTGTTTTCACTTGAGTTTCCATCAACCGCGATAAATTTGGATAACGATCACGGTATTATCAAGGTGGTGAGAGTTAGAGTTATAAGAATTATACATTAACGGTTACACACTTGATTTTTTTTTATTGCGATTCTCTGCTGATTTTGCAAAACAAATGTATTAAAAATCATTCTGAGGTTTTCGAGCCCGTGTTTTGGTCGTTTCGGTCCGGTTTAGTTGCTAAATAGCCCGAAACTTTCAGAAATCTACCCGAATGTATATTATTTGGACAGTACTCCAAACAGCACCGAGTTTTTTGACGCTAAGTCTTAAAGACGTTTCGGTCCACTGTACCACTTCGACGTCTTCATTTTACTTGTGGAGAAAAAGACAAACTTTTCTTGAAACATTACAATACTGCTGAATGGTATAATCCTAATTAACTGGTCGGCAACGCACTCGCGAATAAAACGTGCTTAATGGCAGCGGAATACGGATTCTCGATTAGAGACACCTTGTGAATTATTTACTCTGTTGGTTTTAATTAAGACACACGTGACAATCGGGTTTGGTTTAGTGGACTGTAATTTTTCTAAGTTCTTCACCGATCGGTATGCGAAAACTGACTGACTGATCTGTGCTATGTACCCGGCACGGTACTCGATCTACTGACCTGCCTCACCACTACTATCACTGTTATCAGTAAGGGTAGAGTAGGTACAGTGGTAACTGGAACTCAGTTTTGCTCTGCGAATTCTATCCTATTGAATATATACGTAACATACCGGCGGCCTTGAGTTTCCTCAACACAAACAAACTATAGTCTAGACATAATATATAAGATGAGAGAATACAGTAAATATCAATTTTGTTTTGCTTAATCATTCATAACACTACGATTCCGTAATCAGGATGACATGCGACGACCACATAGTCCGCCACTTATGCTCCCTAGCATCGATACTGTGTTCACGTAAACGATGAATCCGTGCACTGATGCAATGCGTTTTTGTGATATTCAGATCAGATGCATCTGGAGGTTTGATGATTGAGGATCAATCGACGGAGAATTCAATGTTGACAACAGCGTTGAGAGTTGAATCCAGCGACCTGCGGAAGAATAGACCAGCTTAAGTCTGGAACTCGAGCGTGTACAGGTTACACGTAACTTAAAAGTCGCCCCCTGGCTAGATAATGGAAATAGGTTCCATTCAGTGCCAAGTTTGCCCCTTGGGGGCATTGAATACTCATCTATTGTAGGCTGACAGCCACCTGTCCATAACAGAGACGTCGAATCTTGTTGAAGTGTGGCGATGGATGACGATCCTACGGAGTCATCAATAAACACGAGCGATTGACTAAATAATGGTGGATGACACATCACATCTGTTGGAGAGTACAAAGCGATTGGAATCCAGAAAACAAAAATGAGGGTGTAACGTAACTTAAGGGTCGGCCCCCGTAGCATGCGCGGTAGGATGTACCGCACCCTGCCGACAGTTGCCCCCGTGGGGGCTATTGAAATCAATATGGTTGCATTCAGATGATGAGATATGTTGAACGGTCATCTAGCGAAACTTCTTTGGTAGCAATTATCCAGGGACAATGTAGTTTGATGCTCACAACCCTAACGGAAGAGAAGAAAAGCAGTAGGGTCCGTTGATATACTTCAGTGAGTTGAACATAACTTGTGATTCGCCCCCTGGCATTCACGGCTACAATGTACCGCTAGCTGCCAAATGTGCCCCATTGGGGGCTTACAATTAATCGTTGACAAGCGGTTGCGAGGTGTGCGGCTCATTGTCCCGGATGGGAAGAATACAAATTTTCTGGATTCCTCGACGATATGTTCCACACTTCGTTCGAACTGTAACAACTCGTGTGTTGTTGTCAGTTCCTGGATGGACTTCTATAACACGTGCTAACTGCCACTTGAGAGGAGGTATGTTATCCTCTTTTTTTAGCAGAACCATCGTTCCGATGTTCAAATTATCTCTTCTTCTTGTCCACTTGTTGCGATTTTGTAGATCAGACAAATAGTCGGTTGACCAACGTTTCCAAATAGTTTAGCCGAACTGCTGAATCCTTTGCCATCTACTCAATCTGTTCTCCGGAATTTCTGCTAAGCTCGGTTCTGGAATTGCAGTAAGGGGTCGTTGGATCAAAAAGTGCCCCGGTGTCAATGCTTCCAGATCTCGGTGATCGTTGCTCATCTGTGTGATAGGCCTGGAGTTTAGGCAGGCCTCAATTTGGGTGACAACTGTCAGAAATTCATCTGGTCTTAGAATACTGGTACCAATTACTCTCCGCATGTGACCTTTGAGTGATTTAACGGCTGCCTCCCACAACCCACCGAAATTTGGTGATTTTGCAGGAATGAATTTAAACTCTATCGCCTCCTTAGCTGCTTCTGTGACGACGGAATCCCTGAACTGTTCTGCTCGGAATAATCTATGTAGTTCACGCAATTCTCGTCGAGCACCTACGAAATTAGTTGCATTGTCGCAAGATATGCTCTCAGGTTTTCCTCGTCTTGCAACAAATCTTTTTAAGGCAGCAATAAAGGCCTCGGTCGTGAGATCGGACACGACTTCTATGTGAACAGCCTTAACAACAAGACATACAAATAGACATATGTAACATTTCACCGAGGCCCCTTTGCGCTGAGAATTACGGACATCAAACGGGCCACAATAATCTATCCCGACGCGTAGGAACGCTGGCGCTGGAGAAACTCGTTCCACAGGTAAATCTCCCATTATTTGTTCATGAACACTACACGGAAAACCCCGCAATCACAAAAAATGAATATTGCAATTTTTGATTTTTGTCTTGACTGTTTCAACTAAAAATTGTTGATTCAACTAACTGTCCTGTTGATTTTCGCATCATCAATTGGCTGAATAAATTAGCTGTTTTTGAAAGCTGTCAGTTTTCAGAAAATAAAGACAGCAAAAAGGAAATAAAAAATTGCAAATTTTATTTAACCATTTCTTTAGTTGAAAAGAATACGTCAGTTTTCTCGCTATTGTAATTTTGTAAAATTTTTGAGGCTAACATAAAAGAGCTTGATTTTGAAGTTTAGATTAATAAACCAGTTATAAGACTTAGAAGTGCCTATCTAATTTAGTGATATATATGTGAATTTATGGAAGTATTTTTATATAATACATCAGGTAGACAACAAATTGCATGATTCGACTGATGTTCGAACGTGAGCAAATCTTCTGGAACCAGGTGTGTATGTTTCATGTGTTTTTACAAATCACATGAAACATACACACATTAGTCTCCATCAGTAAATTGATCTGTATATTCTATCATTGCATAAATAATTGTTCCATGCAAATAGAGAATCTAGTGGAACATGGAACCATAATTCGTATAGAAAGTCAATGCTATATATTTTTTTATAAAATAGAATAATTGTAAACGTATTGGCGCTGAACAGTGTTAATATTTATATTTTCTAGTGATACAACGCGTTTGGATAAATCAAGCCATTGATATGATAGCAATAAACTTCTTCGAAGATAATTTGGCTTTTTATTACTGGGTAACAAATCCTCCTTATAATTAACAAAATCGTTAGCTGTTACAACTGGTTGGGATATTTTTCAATAATACAATTGATAGAAACAACCATCTTGGTTTTTAGTTTCAACACGCACCAATCTTGAAATCAACAATTATATTAGTTGTTACAACTGGTTGGGAATTATTCCAATATTACAATTGACTGAAACAACCATCTCGGTTTTCAGTTTCAACTCGCACCAATCTTGAAATCGACAATTATATTAGTTGTTACAGCTATTTGATGAGCTGATTCGGATGGTGTGTGTCTTTGCTAACTGACAGCATCACATTTTCAACTAGATGATTTAGTTGTTTCAGCAACTGTTTTGTTCATTCAAAAACAAAAATGAAAGTTTAGAAAAATCAACAATCGTTTAGCTGTACCAAATTTTAACCAATCGATTTCAGAAATTCGACTAATATATTAGTTGCTATGCGATCGGGAGCGTTTCCGTGTAGGTTTTGCTCTGAAGCAAGGTACACACTCGTGTACTACTCTTCCCGCGAGGTTTCTCCCATACAGAGGCCAAAATCTTTCTTTCATACAAGAGAGCATAAGCTGTGGCCCTCCATGAAGTAGTCGATGATGATAATCAACCATGATAAGCTTTGTAAGCGGGTGTCTACTATCTAATATCATAGGATGCTTTCTTTCGTATGACACATGAGCGTGCCTTAATCGTCCACCAACGCGAATTACTCCTTCTGTTAACACAGGGTCCATTGAGCGTAGCCTTGAACTGGATTTCACTTCGCCAGATGCAGCCAGATCAGCAATCTCTATTGGGAAGCACTCGGATTGTGCCACCTTAACTAAAATAGTCAACGCGCTGTCATGCTCCTTTGCTGTAAGAGCCTGAGAACTTGTCTTTGTGCTGATCAAAGCTCTGTTTTTACGCTTGCAATTGACGGTAAACCGAAGTATCCACGCAGTTAATCGAACCAATTTTAGCAAGGACGAGTGTAGTAGGAATATCTCGTTGGGTGGAAAAATTTGCAACGCAGCAGTAACCAGCGGTTTTTCTTCTAGGATCACGGAATCAAAATGTTGCTCAGCAACTTCGGTGATCTTTGGCCAACACGAATTGTCCTGCAGCCAATCAGGTCCGGTCCACCACTTCGTGCATTCAGCAAGCTGAGTAGGTGAGGCTCCCCTAGAGAAAATGTCGGCCGGGTTGTCTATTCCGGGCACATGATTCCAGGTACCTCCTCGGGTTATATGTTGTATCTCCGATACGCGGTTGGCCACAAATGCTTGCCATCTGGATGGATGTGACGATAGCCAACATTTAACGATGGTCGAATCAGTCCAGAAGTAGACCTTTGCAGAAATCTGGATGCTGCTTGATACTGTTTCGTATAAATGCGCTAGCAACAATGCTGATGACAATTCTAATCTGGGTATTGATTGCCTTTTCTTTCGTCTGCCCTGATCTTCCAATGGTGCTATCTTGGATTTTGCCATCACTAGTCGAACGGTCACTTGGCCATTCTGCGCAACACAGCGTAAGTATATAACAGCACAGTATGCCTTTTCTGAGGCGTCGCAAAATCCGTGGATTTCGCATGCGACTACATTGTCATTAAATGCAATCCAGCGGGGTACGGAAATTGCGCTTAGTCTCTCCAAGCTGCTCCTAAACTCCAACCATTCTAGCTGCAATTGTTGGCTCAATGGTTCATCCCAAGAATACTTTCCTTTCTAAAGTTCTTGGAGAAACATTTTCGCTCGAACAATTACTGGCCCTGCTAATCCATAGGGATCAAACAAACGAGCTGCATCTGATAAAACAACACGGTGTGTAATAGGGGTAGCAGGATTCCACCGCGGCAGCTTGAACCAGAAGTTATCCGTTGATGGCTCCCAGATGAGACCCAGCGTTTTTACATTGGAAGTCGAATCAATATCAAGGACCTCACGCTTGTCCCGCAGATATGATGGAATGCCTCTCAAAATCTCTGGCTCGTTTGAGTGTAATTTTCTAAGATTGAATCCTGCCGAACCAAGATGTGATAAAACTTCGTTGCAGAGCTTAACACCCTCTTTAACCGAATCAGCACCTGCTAACATGTCGTCCACGTAAAAGTTCTTCTTTATAGTACTGGCGGCCAGTGGATGCTTCTCTTCTCCTTCTTCGGCGCACTTGTTAAGACACCGAGTCGCTAAATATGGCGCTGAAGACGTTCCGTACGTTACAGTGGATAGTTGATATGTACGAATAGACTCGTCAATACATTCCCTCCACAGAATTCTTTGAAGAGGCTGATCTTGCAGATGAACATTAACCATGCGGTACATTTCCTCCACATCGCCTATAATTGCGAATTTGTGAAGCCGGAATTGAACCAAAATAGACAGCAGATCCTCTTGGACAACTGGTCCAACCATGAGCGCATCGTTCAACGAAACTCCCGTATCTGTCGCACACGAAGCGTCGAACACCACTCTGAGACTTGTCGTGGTGCTATCGGGCTTCATCACTGCATGATGCGGCAAGTAATATGCATGGACTGGGTCCCTGTCGTTATCGTTGATCTCCCTCATATGGCCCATCAACAAGTATTCGTGGATGAATTCCGTGTAAAGAGCCTTCATTTCCAGATTAGCATTCAATCGTCTCTCAAGGGCCAAAAAGCGTTTAGTGGCAATCGATTTGGAATTCCCAAGCCGTTCCATCATGAACTCCTTCTTTGGAAGCGCTACTCTAAATCTTCCGTCCTTATCTCGTGATGTAGTCTGCTCAAAAAAAGATTCACATGCTGACTCTTCGATGGACAGACAGCTCTTCGTTCGACATGACTCCAGTTCCCAGAATCTAGACAGTTGTTCGTAGACCTCTTCGGTGGTTATCGATGTGGCAACTGTAGCGCTGAACGTAGTAGTTGGATCATCGGATATTTCCCCAGCCACAATCCAACCTAGCTCGGTGTTGCGTAGAATAGGACCTTCATCGAGAAGTTTCAACTGCTCGTTCAACAGTAGATCATAAAAGATTGCCACTCCCAAAATCACATCTACGGTATTGGATACGAAGAATTTTGGATCAGCAAGCTGGATTTCGGCAGGCACCTTCCAGGAACTTATATCGAAACTTCGTTGTGGCAAATTCAGTGTGATCTGCGGTACTACGAAAAACTTCAACTCAGCTGTCTCGTAGGATGAACATCGCGACAAAACCTTCGCAAGGATAGACTGCTTGGAAATGGTCAATGAACTTCCAACCCCTTTCACAGGCAAATTTTCACGAAGTCGTTTGAAATTGAGCTTCTGGGACAGATTTTCAGTGATCATGCAAATCTGTGAACCGTTATCTAATAACGCTCTAGCGATGATCGTGCTTCCTGATCGGTCGCCTAGTTTGATGATTGCGGTTGACAGAAGTGTAGTGTTTCGACGATGTACAGTGTTGTGTAGTGTAGCAGTGTGGAGTGACGTGGCGGAAGTAGGAGTGGGAGGTGGCTGTCGTGTTGGTTGCGAGACTGTGTTCTGAACTGGTGTTTGTTGTGGGTTTACTTGAGAATTGTTCGTCCGGGATTGAGCATTTGTGTGCGATTGTAATTGCGACTGGTGTTGTGAATTCGCGGCTTGAGGTCTTCTCGGGTTGTTCTGTGCTTGGTTTGGTTGGTGTTTGGTGCTCCACCAAGTTGGCTGGGCACGAAGGGATGCAACAAATGGTGATGGCGCTGACTGCACTTGCCGCATGGGTTTCTGGTGCATTCCGCAACGAAATGTCCGGAAAGTAGACAATTTAAGCATAACCCAAGTCTTCGGATGGCCATTTTCCTGTCAATCATCCTCATTTTGTTGAACCGTCGACACTGTTCCAACGAATGAGATCCGCCGTTGCAAATTGAGCAGTTACTGGTCGCTGTAATAGCCGTGTGAACAGCGGGAGCCTTAAATGGACGTTTGTACTCTATTCCTCTGCGTGAAGATGTTGAAAGTAGGATCGAACAATGGTTTTCCAGAAATTCCACTAAAGCTGAGTACTTCGGAATATCCTTTGAACTATGGTGGGTCTCCCAATGACGTAGAGTATCGTTGTCCAACTTCTGCGACATCATAAACGCGAGGATCGTGCTCCAGTTATCTGTTCTCTCACCCAATTTTTCTAATTGCTGAAGATTTATCTTGAAGGTCATTAGAATGGCGTTCAACGCTTCGAAAGATTCTGATTTCATTGCAGGGACCATGAACAACGCCTTGAGATGCTCCTGCGCAATCAATTTATGGTTTTCATACTTTGCTTCAAGGATAGTCCAAGCAATATTATATGTTGCAGCAGTAACTTGAACCTGATTAATTTGAAGTAAAGCTTCATCCTTCAGAGATGCGCGCAAATAATTGTATTTATCAATTGTAGACAGGTCTCCGTTATCATGAAATAATGACTTGAAATTATCACGAAAATTGATCCATTCCTGCAATTTTCCGGAGAAAGTAGGAAGCTTCAGCTCCGGGTATTTCGTACGGGAGGGTTGAACTAAACCAGCAACAATCGTCTGACGATCAGCAATTATTCCAGCGCGCTGTGTGCACTTACCAAGAAAAACATTTTTGAGTCTGAAACACGAATTTTCAAAATCTTTAAAAGATCTCGCGTTTTCATCTTGCACAGTTTTCGACATGATTGTAGCTTTCCCGGCGGTCTCATCATCACTATCTTGTTTCGCTCCTGTACCTCGTTCGTCTAACAGCAATTCAATTTTCACTCTGACATCACAAAATTTATTATAAATTTCATCTAACTGTTTCAATCTTAGCTCCTCCATGCCCTTATCACGTTCCTCTTGATAGTTGTCTACAAACTCCTGTACATTTTCTAGCGATAATTTCACTTGGCGCTCCTGTTTCAACAACTGCCTCAGATCCACAGAAGGCATTATGCACTAAATCACTTCAGAACACTACGATCACTCCCGAGACTAGGGTTCGTCGCAGTGCGGATGTGGGCGGTAAATGGATAGTCCGCACCGCAACCGCAAAAAAATAATAAAACCGCACCGCTTACCGCAACCGCACTGCATTTACCGCACCGCACCGCGCGGTAATGCGGTAAATGCGGTAAAATTCTGTATTTTTGAAAAGTGTGTTGAAAAATTATTAATTTTTTTGAATAACCAAATATAATAAAATATTACTCTTATTTACACGTACATTAACGTTGACGGACTCCTTAGAATGTAACATTTATTAAAAATTAAAAAAGTTGACACTTTGCAAGTTTTATTAATAAAATTCCGTACATTTTGAGATAAATACTTTCGAAACAAGGTAAATCTTAGCATAGCACTGAAGTCATATGAAATGTAGCTGTACTTAGGGTTGTGGTACCGGTAATACCAGTACCGAAAATCCCGGGAATACCGACCCATTTTTGGTACCGTAATACCGGTACTGAAGAAAAGCCAGTACCGGTATTTTCGGTACCATACAATTTTTTTATGAAAAATATGTGGATTCTCTAAGGGGACATGTTTCAAAATATCGGTCTGCAAGATGACTTTTAATTATATTAATTACCTTCTATAAGTTAAACATTACTAGCTCCCGTTGTACTGAACAGAATGTTTAAATTCTTTATATTGTTATTATTAAATTTTAGCGATCTTGTACTAAATTTCATAATATTCACATCTAGCGTAAGAGACGTGAAAATTTGCTATGATTTTTTTTTATTAGCGACATTCTGATTGGTTCCATTTTTTACTGGGTGGTACGTAATAAGACTATGGTCTAAATCATGTCTTTGGTTTGCTCTTAAACCTTCATTTATAAAATAAAGAACAGCGATTTAGCAGCTAACAATTTTAGACATGAGGAGCTACTCCAATGGGGCGATTTGTGATTATTAGTGATAGGAAAATTCAGCAAAGCTCCATAGTTTACAGGAAAGCAAAGAGCCTTGGTATGCAGGTCGAAACCAATTTACAGCAAATCAAGAGAGGAAAAGCGAGCAACCTGCTCGGATTTACTGCCATTCTCGATTTGATTGACTGTTATTAATGGTGTTTCTTACTTTTACCATCTGTTAAAGTCGATAAAAGTCGCACCGCTTAGCAGTTATTGATTTCATAGTGGCCTAGATTTCGAAATAAAAGAAGGTGCCGCATGCGAAAAATATTTTCTGCTGAAATGAGTCATGCCATTCCGAATCAATTAAAAACAATAAACATGTTTTTTGATCAGCACAAATCAATCATCTGAGAATAAAGTCATCAGTTTCAGCATTCTATTTCATTTTGAAGCTCTTTTCGAATTTAAAAAAAGGGCTTCAGTACCGTAGTACCGGTTCTCCACAAAAAGGGTCGGTACTGCGAACCCTACATGTACTTCATCATTATACATACAAGAACGTTCTTCCGCAGCAATCAATAGGAAAACTTTTAAGTTCTCCAAATTAATCAAAAGTTCTCCAATTTAATCAAAATTCACAGTGAGAAAATGTCATCGTAAACGATTCATAATTCCACGATTGTCAAGTGGAAACGGGAGAAATGATGCATTTTTAAATTGGATTTGACAGTGCAATTCAATTGTTTTTCAATGATTGTATTGTGCATTTTATATATTTGAAAAGGTTCGCTTGTAAATTTTTAAAAGTGTTCAAAATATGTCGTAAAAATACTAATGCCAAATTATATTGGACACAGCTTATAGATTTTATTTCTTAGTAACAGATTGTTTTATCATATTAGAATAAACATAATGTAAAAAATCAAGTAGCGATAGGTCGAATACAAATTATATTTGGATTTATTTTCCAATCATTGTCAAGTTCATGGAAATTAGAGCAATCAAATGTTTATTATGTTTCCCTATTGTAAGGTAATAAGTTTCGTCGTTCTTAAATGGTAAAAGTCTAAGTTTTAATTCACTTTTTAATGCAGACTGCTGACTTATCAATTATTTTTTTAAGTGCGGTTGCGGTAATACCGCGCGGTAAATGCTCATTTCCCGCACCGCATCCGCAAGAAAGAGTGTCTTACCGCACCGCAGTTTTTGCGGTGCGGGTGCGGTAAATACCGCGCGGTTGCGGTAAATACCGCAACCGCGACGAACCCTACCCGAGACCTCAAGCGACAGACCGAATTGACAGAATTGACAGGCTTCAACCGATAAATTATCGTCGGAATATCAGTATACAGAAATCGAAAAATACCAATGATTAGTAATCAACCGGAGAATCTCAACCACTACAAACGAAAAATCTTTATTTGTCTCAATTTTGTCTCGCAACAATCGCTGTGCACCTTATAATAAATTGATCTAACAAAGTGCGTTCATGGTGGCATCACGTCACATACCAATCACGCCTAGCCAAATCAACTCAACCGCTCGATCCCACACACACTTGCTACTTATCTGTTTCTTGTAGTATCCGATCGGGGAACATCCATGCGGTTAGTCGACTAACAATCTTTAGCTTCAGGTTCACAAAGTGCGACTATGTTGATCCAGAATATACTGCAACTAATTGCTTTATCCACTTTACATCACCAATGGAATCGCCGATTTTGAAGGCACTGATCAATTGGAGTCGAAACTATCGACAATTCGAATGCCAGACACTGACGAACAATGGTCGCAATTGAATGCCACTGTTTGAAACTATATGCGCAAACCGAAGCGTCTTTCGCGGTCTTTGCCATCCGGCTCGAAGGACCAAAAATGAATGGTATAATCCTAATTAACTGGTCGGCAACGCACTCGCGAATAAAACGTGCTTAATGGCAGCGGAATACGGATTCTCGATTAGAGACACCTTGTGAATTATTCACTCTGTTGGTTTTAATTAAGACACACGTGATAATCGGTATGCGAAAACTGACTGACTGATCTGTGCTATGTACCCGGCACAATACTCGATCTACTGTCCTGCCTCACCACTACTATCACTGTTATCAGTAAGGGTAGAGTAGGTACAGTGGTAACTGGAACTCAGTTTTGCTCTGCGAATTCTATCCTATTGAATATATACGTAACAACTGCACAGACGGTAGTTTTCGCCATTTTCAACATGTTTGCCATTATCGTATCCAACACATGCCGGTTTTCTACGGAATTGATTGCCTCCTGTTTTCCTTCCGTCGAGAGGCAATTCGAGTCAACATAAACTTTCCCAAAAATGCTTACATAGGATTTCAAGAAAATCACTTTGTAACCACACACCTAGAAAAAATAGTGTAAATTTACGTCTCCTAACCATGACATATACGAGCATCAAAAATGACTTAGTTTTGCGTTTGATTTTAATTTTACATGACGTTTAATTTCGTAAATCATGTAAAATTATTCCACATACAGCGTTTGTTCTGAATGGTAGGAAGTGTAATTTGATGTCATTGCGCATGTAAAGTATATGTAGCATGTAAAATTAAACGGAACACGGTAATGTTTCGTCATTTCGTGAATTACTAGTTGTTGAATTGTGTCATGTTTGCAATTACGTCAACGATAAAATTCAGATTTTTTTGGTGTGCAATTTGCAACCAGAAGATTTCTGAACTGACCACTAGGAGCACTGATTCTAAAATGGCTGAACTATATAACGCATGGGAAGAGCTTTATGTAGAATTCTGTAGATTTTCAACTAATTGACACTCGAATGGCAGCTTTCTTTAATAATGATTCCGCGCTGCTTTAACATAATCCTTCGCTTGTTTCAACCGGGTCTAATGCTTGTGAAGTAACAAATTCCGAGCAAAACAAAGCATCTTTTTGAAAGCCAAAAAGTAGGAGGGATATTTTCGTTGCAGATATTCAACTCGCTGACAGCAAGATGGCAACATGGACAATATCAAACGAAGAAAACTTTGGGCTCGTAATGTCTACGAAACGTCTACTGGAGATGAATTTGGTATCAGACCCCGAACTGGTGACCACGTTGGGCGGCTCCCGCATCGGTATGGTATTCACCATGAATACTCAGAATTAGTGCGTATCATATTTCTCCTACTATCACCCCCTGTCCATCTTTTTGCCTGTCCACTGGCAACTCGGTAAAACTGCCTTAAAATGGATTGAATAAGGGAACGATCGATTTCTTGGATCTCTGAATTATTTTATCAGCAATTCATTTCGTTTTCGAGCGTTTTATTCCATTGGTATTTTATACTTTAACATTTCCAATTCTTCTTCAACAATTACTAGTTTTCCCAGCTGTTTTAGTTGATGGTTCCTGGGCAATTGCTTTTGCCCGTAGACGCTTTGATTCACCTACCAATTCAGCCTCATCGCATCAGTTATCGCTACTCCCAATGGTTGGCCGTCGACTTTACTCCGCTACTGATTGTAGGTTGTGGAAATTATGGCGATTTTTCCTATCTAATGATTTCTAAAAGGTTGTATCATACTGTGGCAGAAATGGGTTTCCACTCATAATCGGCAGTGATGCAAATACCCACCACATGATTTGAGGCAGCTCAGATATCAATTTGAGAGGCACCGAATTGATGGACTATTGAAGTAGTACAAATTTGTATATATTGAATGTAGGAAATCACTTAACATCTGCTCGATCTGCCAGAGAAAAGGTGTTAGATGTAACTCTCTGCTCTTACGGTATTACGCATGAATTGGTAAATTGGCTGGTATCCAACGAGCTCGAACCGTTACCTGATCATAAGTACATCGTCTTTGATCATTTAAACGTCTAAATGTAGCAATCTACTGCGGTTCTGCTGTATGGTAATTCAATTTTGAATAAGTGGTACTTAAAATTAGATTTAATTGAAAGGACTTTGCTAGAATGAAAATTCCCACTCTTTTTGATTAAACCGTTGACGCAAGTAGATCCTTTTCGGATTTTCGAGGAATCGAAAATTGAGTCACTTCCAACAAAATCAGGTGTGAATACTGGTAGTTGAGAGAAGTGTGCTCCTTGTTGATCAAAATTAAAGAAAAGAAACACAATAGCAGAGATGCTCTCTTCAACAATGTTTCGGCTCATTGTATAGAGATTTCAAGTCAAAATACTTATCGAGTGCAAGCAAGGGTGGAGAAGGGTTACTATTCAATTTCACTGCAGGATTATTTCTTAAAAGATCTTCACCGGTGTCTCTTTTCAATTTTTCCTAACTCATTCATCTCCTGGTTAGGTAGGTTTGGCTTAAGGTATTATATTTTTTGGATCTCTCCGGATAACGAACAAAGCTATACCTGTATGTAACAGAAATTGGAGGAGATAAGTAGGAAGGTGGAGGACTTCTGTTTTTTTATAAGCCTTCACCAGAATAAGGTATTCCTTTACATTCTGTCGAATCCCAAGGAATATTTGAAGAGTACTGATAGTCTAGATTTCCATAATCCTGGTTTGTGGATAGTTTGCTGGAAAGTTCTGAGAACCAAGTTTCTCACAGAGAAAATATAGCAGTATTTTTGGAGTATCGCTGACCGCTCCCTGGAATTTCTGGCGAAAAAGGGTTGTAAACTGAGCTATTGCTCTCAAAAAATCTCGGCGAAAGTTTATAAACCTAAATCGGGTTGAGTGATGAATTCAAAACGTTACACCCGAATTACTACCATAAACATGTTTTTCTACAAAAGAACAAACACTGTTTCAGTAAATAATGTTAGGTACGATCCGCACGAATCGCAAAAAAAATGTAAAATGGTATGCGTTCACTATTTTTTTTTTTGATTTAGACGTAAGTGCCAATATTGTGCTAATGAGTTAAAAGGGTAATTTTGTGAAAAAATGACCCCAGGCAAGATTCCAATATGCATCTTTTGGGTGCCCGGCCTCCTATGCTATTTCTGGGTATGATGTCCCAAGAAGAGCACATAATTTTCCCAGTGATGATAGCAAACCCTCAAGCAAGTTCCCTCAACGGACCCACGCAACTCAAGATAATACATCAATTTTAATTTCACGCTCAACAATCCATCTCCTAGGTTCTAGGCGCAGTTGTTGCACTTGTCGGTAAGCAGTAGTGTTTAAAACAACAATATTATAAACTGTGTATCAATTTTTACAGTACTAATATATTGGGAATCATAGTTCATGATTCCTAATATATCACGATTCAATATCCATGCTCGTGAACTAGTTCACAAAATCATAAAATAATGTTCATGTACTCGCGAACTAGCTCATGATTCCTAATATAACAATCACGACTGACCATTCGTGCTCGTCAAACAGTTCACAATATCATAAAATATTATTCATGTATACGGGAGCTTGTTAATGATTCCTAATATAGTAGTCAAACCCGACCCGACCCACAACTGGGGACACTCCCCAACTTTAACCTACCTATCTCACGTTACGCTCGATTGCGCCGCTGTGGTATCTCCCGTTCTAGCAACAATTTCGATAGATCGGCAACAAACTCACAAAACAAGCGCGACAATGTATAAGGCATCAAATCAATTCAGCCGAAGAAAAAGTTTTCCCCGTCTGCTTGGCGATAATAATTGGATAAATCCGTCCTGCTTGCCAGAGGATTTTGTTGACGAGCGATGAGAAGCGATCCTCTTCTCTCCACTCGAACACAAGTACTGTTACGTCCTCTTTGCTGGCTGCAGGAATTTAGACGAAAAGGTAATTCATTTGCGCGAGGTGAAAGTTGAGGGCTTATAATTTAATTAGAGGGTTATTAGAAATCTCTGATGGAAACATGTTACCATCGTTTATCGGTCGATCGACGATTGAAGCCTCACGTTCGCGTTCGAGGAATCGAGACAATGAAGGGTCAAAGTGGTTGAGGTTTTACAACCGATGTAATATAAATTATCGCTTTTGCTGAGCATCGTTGACGATAAACTAGACCGCAATTTTAACGTGATTGTGTTTACGCAATTTCCGAAGATGAAAGGTGTGATTAAAACAATTCCAAAGTGTCCCTGAATGCCACCGTAAAGGTTATTATCCCTTAAAAAACCAGACGTTTTCTTTCCAGCCGCCCATTCCTCCCTCACCCTTATCAACTCGCAAACCGTCCGCAACACTTTTCACCGCCATCGCGCAACCTTTGTTCCTGGAAGATTGGTGGAAATCCACTTTTAATTTCTGCTGGCGACTTTGCCGGCGTGCTTGATTATACTGCAGCAAAGGTCCAAAGTTCAAGGATTTATGGGCACATTTTCAGTAAACCTTCGTGAACCGTTCCTCTGCTGCACTGCCACTGGCGTCGTCTGTCGGACAAAGTATTCTTTCCACTTCGCATTCCTTCGAAACGTGAAATGAACAGACGTCCCACGGAAGAAGAACAACGAACTAACGAACGGCTAGGAACTGATAACTTATATTTTTCCGAACGGGGCGGTATTTGCGAATGCTGTTTACGTTGGTAGGTGCCGAGGGAGAAAAAAATATGAAAGTCATTAGCATTTCGATCACAACAAAGGCTGTGACTTACAATGCACGTCACTTTTTTCCGCTGGTCATAAGATGTGCCCTTTTTGCTGCTTTAGGTACCTACCGAGCAAAAGAATGCTTCTTGCCCCTCCAGAGGAAGATTGTGTATATATAGTCGAGGAGAGAAAAAAAGAAAAGCTTCACTCTCTCCTATTCAACAGATGATTTTCTTTTCACGGACTGAAGCAGCAGCAGCATCAGGCGAGATTGAAACCACCCCCATCGACATCACTCCCTGCGAAGAAGCTGCGAGCTGGAAATAGTGGATAATCGGTTTTTTCCCACACAGTTTAGCGAATGCCAGCCCCATCGGCTAGTGTGGTTGTTGTTTATCTTTGCTGGCCAAAACTCTCCGAATAAGTCAGCTTGTCTCTGTTGATGTCTCGTGGGGGTGAGTCCGTAGAAGAATGAGGAGTGGGATAGGATTAAGGGTTGGAAGTTTAAGCATAACTTTTGCACTACTGGTGGTGGTCTTGTTTGGGCAGCAAGGATGGAAATTATCATAGCAGCTGCAAAAGAGATAGTTCTTTTCGCTTCTGGGTACTTGTTTTGATAATTTTTGGACATGTTGGCTCCAAACATTGTCATTTTTATTGTTTCAAGTGAATTAGTTACGGAATTTGCGGTTCGACTTCGTCTCATCCGAATTCGACACAAACTTAGTGGCAGAGCTAAGCTAGCACCGGATTGACACTAGCTCCAAAAACGGAGACACCAATTGTGTTCCTTAACAAATCTATTGACAAACGTGATGTCACGCAAGAAAAAGAGCTCACTTATAAGCTGTTGAGAACTAGTTAAATCGTAACATTTGGGTTCTTGCGGGACACCACGGTTTGCTCACAAAACGACGAAAAATGCTTGACGACATTCAACGAAAAAAGGTTCCACCAAAATTTGATTTAAATGGCAAAATACCCCAGAGCAAAGACATCATTCGATTGCTGAAATTTTTTCACATTATGAAAACTGCAAAACATATGATTTGCAGCATAGAGCAAGACTACTAAGAATAGGAGTTTTTGTGACAAAATTTTCAAAACCTCCAACTGCCCGAAATTTTTGAGAAACAAAAATGTATACAATGAAATGCTGTGAATACGGTATAAACTGAAATTTTCCGAATGCTACTTCAAAAGTTATGGCATTTAATATATTTTTCGCTTATTTTCCCGTAGTTCCAATGTCAAAAACCTTACCCGAGGCGTAAAAACGATGTGAAATTTGGCATTTGAGCTTACTTTGACTTTTGTCACAATATGAAAGGAGGGGTCTTTGAGCTTTCTAAAACGAGTGATTCTTGCAATGCCCTAGTGTATATCCTCGTCGTTATTGCTGTGTTGATTCTTACGATCAGATGTGTCCCTTGCTTCTTGCACTTACGGGTCCCGAGTGAAAACCTGTTATCTTTGCAGTTGTTTCCTCACTGATGGTACTGGCTGTAGCTTCCGAAGTACTGGACGCAGCTCCTGCAGTTGTTTTTATGACCTGAAAAGCAGTCACTCATTTGGCAACCTTTGAGGTTAATATGATAACCTGCATGCGGGATTTGATTTCCGAAGACCAGTTTTAATTTCTCTTTGCGGTTTCTGAACATGATTTACCGTAATGAACTATCTCATTTTAGAACTTGCATGTACTAGTTTGTCCTTTATATGTGGAAAGAGTGGCCTGTTGAATGGTACCGCATTATGCTTGGTAGTATAGGGTCAGATAGGAAGAAATGGGTCGGTGTAACACTCTCAGCACAAAAATGCTGAGCCATAAAGCAGCTTGAGCATCGTGACTTACAGCTTCTTACCTGACTAATGCGCAGCAGATGAAATGACTGTAATGTATGCACTTTTCTGACATTGGTGCGAATCATATTAGAAAACGTGGCTTTTTTAATCCATTAGACGCAATCAGAGATCGCAACATATTCTTTGCTAATTGAAAGTGTTAAGAGTAGTTTTATAATAAATAAATCAATCAATCGACGATTAAAGGAATAATATGTAAATCAATAAAGCAATCATTAAATAAAAGAATAATAAATAGGTAAATAAATACATAAATAAATAACTAGATTAATAAATAAGAAAATAAATAAATGAACAAACTAAATCTATAAATATATTTTATTCTGTGCTATTTGCCTTCTGCAATGTCATCGGTGCTATCATACAATAGCAATCGGCGCTGCGCAAAAAATCAGCGAAAGACAAGAAAAATTTGACAGGGAGCGGAATGTGTGCAGTAGCTATTAGAGTGGGACACGGTTATATGAAAAAAAATAAATTTTACTCCGAGTAACTTTTCGGGTCCCATTTAGCTCCCAGAATAACTCTGCAAATTGTTAGCTCGATAGGTGAAACTATATTTTTGCGCCCGCGGTTTAAAATTTACATTATATTTCGTATGGGGAAATCGTCTTTTGCAAAATAATTCTTCCAGAAGTCGCCCGTTACCTCCTAAAAATAAATAGATGTCTGATCTTTGTAGGAAATTTGTCAAGGAAATAAAGCCTTGAAGACTGCAAAAGGATTTGACGCTTGTGAAAAAAGTTATTAAGCAAAAACGACTGATGCTTGTTGAAAATTGTAATTTTCATAGCATCACTGGTCGAATTATATAAAAAAAATTAACTTTTACTTATTATGTACAAAAAAAGCCTCAATTTATCCTTCAAAAGTCTTGTGAAGTCACCAAACGGTACAGATAATTGATTTCGAAACATTAAGAGAAGATTAAAACAAAATTGTATATAATTGGAAAACCAACAGCAGTGGTGCTAGAAAAAATGAATGTTTAATCAATCGTCAGATCATTAATCGGTTTCAGCTTAATTACTTTTTTCTCGAGCGTCAGATCGTTTCGTTTCTTCGAGACTTTGTTTCTTTGTTAAATTTCCTGTAAAAACCACATATTGATTTATTTTTCGGAAGCTATGGGCGACTTTTGGAGGAATTGTTTTGTGAAAGTTAACTTTCCCATACAAAATCCTACGTAAACTTTAAACAGTGGGCGCAAAACATAGTTTCAGATATCGATCTAAGAATTTTCACAGTTGTTCTAGGACCGAAATGATACCTAAAAAGTTGCTCGGAGCAGGAATCTAATTTTTGTCCCACCCTAGTGCCTATACTACTAAATCAAGCAGCAACAGCCAGGGCCCGCGGATGACGTGGATAGTATGAGGAGTACTGCTTGAAAATATCCGGGTGGGTAATTATCCACTCAAAACTTTGAAGAAAACCTAAAATTTGAAATCTACCACACATTAGTGTCATGCACACAATGCGCGCCTCTGAAATCCTCGATGTACGACGATTTCATTTTCACAAAAGCACCGCGAATGATTTTCTGTGATTATCGTACAAACGTGTGTGTTGTATATTTTTGCATGCCTTGACAAAGTTTCCATAATTCAAGGCTTTCGGCTCCTATTTTATGGAATGATTTTTGTTTGGGTGAAAACAAATATTTTCACGACGCTCACAACTTTGGTGCGAAATGAGCGCACGAGGCTATTCGAACACCCTATTCCATCAACCACCGTTCAGCGACTTGCGGCTACGCACACGATTGCACTCGCCACAGCAAAGAAAATGCATGATGCGCCAATCGACAGCTGTGACCAACCAGATTAAGTTATTGGAGCCCAATTTTTTCGCTTCTTATGGAATTTCTCCAGTAAATATTTCATAGGTATATGTTTACAATTATAAAAGAGATAAAAAATACGTTCTGAAATTCCCCGTCGGGGGGGTCCGAATTACCCCAGGATTGTAAAAGAATAGAAAAACGCAGAGTTTTGCACATCGTCGCCTAGCGATGCCATGGAATGGTGCAAATGAACTTTTATGGCAGCAAAATGTAGCTGAGGTTTCAGAATAACAATAAGGACCTTTGACCGATAAATTCTTTAACACCTATTCCCATAAAAGGGTGATTAGGTTAGGTAGGACCGAATAGTCCCGGGTTCCCTAAATTAATAAATAAACAAATAAATGAATAAATAAATAAATAAATAAATAAATAAATAAATAAATAAATAAATAAATAAATAAATAAATAAATAGATAAATAAATATATAAATAAACAATAAATAAATAAAAATATAAATAAATAAGTAGACAAATAAATTAACAATGAATACATAAAAGAACAAATAATGAAACTAATGAATAAATGCATTATATTCCATCATTTTTGTCGTCTGCAAATAATCAACGAAAGACAAGAAATATTAAGCCGAGAGTGGAATGTTTGCAGTGGCTATACAACCGTATTGGGCTTCAAAATCCATGACCGGTGGATGACGTGGGTAGTGTGAGTAGATTTGAAAATATCAGAGTGAATATTTGCCCACTCGAAACTTTGGAACAAACATAAAATTTCAAAACTGCCACACATGAGCCTCCTCCTGTTTTCATTTAATCGGTGTTTGAATAATAGAATATGGGTTGGTCCAATTCGGGCCTTTTTCCATATATGCCATCTGATACGCGATCGCGAAAAATCGTTTCAGAGGAAAGTGTGCGCAGTCAGTCGAGCTTTAAGGAAAACATAAGTTTTCGCAAATCAGTTGACAGATTTCGACGCTATTGCTCATAACCCTATTTTTAGGTAATTTGGCCCAGCTCTAAGTGTTTATTGTATAATTACTAGAAAGTTTCATATATCAAAGAGAATTTTTCATTACACAATTCGAAATATAGTGAAATTCAAATATGAATAACTTAGGCCAAAATAGGAATCAAATCTATTTAAAAAAATCGATAAGAAATGGATAGTCTGAACAAGGTTGGGGTAATTCGGACCTTTCATGTCCTTTTGCGCAGAACCGTTTATACACCATAAAGGAAAAGATCGGAAAAAGTTGCCTTAGAAACAAATGTACGCAATTGATCAGGCTTTCAGGAAAAAATATTTATTTGTGAATCGGTTGACACGTTCCAGTTCTATAGCTCATAAACCCATACTAGGTCCGAATTGGCCCAGTTCCCCCTACTAGTAAGTTGAAGAGAAACTAAGTTACAAATTAGCTTTAATGCGCCACGATTTATGCAAGTGAATTTTATTATTCTTTTTGTTTACAGTGCATCGACAAATTAAGGGGAAAGTCGGCTAAAACGGACACGGTGGGTAAGACGGACACTTTGCGTTTCTCACAAACTGCAAAATTAAACAAAAATGTAATGTTACTGGAACATTTCTAAAAGATTTCAAATGATTCTGAGGGATACGGCAATAATGAAGTATGAGAAATATTAGATATAAGAGCAAAACAATTTGTTTTTTTTTTTGACAGCGTTCTAATGGACATCATTTTTGATAGTAGAAAATAACGATCAAAACCTGAAAATCGTCGATCTCGGGAAATATGAGACACTGGGTATTTAACATTTGATTGACGAAAAAACAGATACTTTACATAATAATTCCGAATATAAACACATATTTTAAAAATTGTGTCATGTTGGGTATGACGGACACAGTAGAGTAGGGAAAGATGAACATATTTCTTACGCCAATACAAAGCAGAATGCCGTCAAATTGCATACCCTTGGGCTATGATATTGTTACCCACCCCAGGTGTCCATACCACTAGTGAAATGACGATTTTGGGCCTCTTCTTCTTTCTCGAAACCATTTTAAACATATTTCTGTTTGAAATTTTATTATATTAATGCAACATAACCTCAAATCACGGTTTACGCGTAATTTACGATCAAATCCATAGATGAGTCGAATTTGCTTTAAACCTTAAGGTGTCCGTCTAAGGCACCCTTCCCCTACTATTAATTAATTGGCTTCATCGGAATCAAAAACGAATGCGATGACGGCGATGAAGACTTTTTTTGCAACTTGAAGAATCATCGGTCTGTAGAAAGTAGGAGCACTTGTAGGCTTGGTAAAAATTACTTCATTCGGTTCCCGGGAATCCGGATTTCCGGAAACAGGTTCCAGTGCTGGGATACTATTTGTGAACTTCAATGAAATACTAGCAATATGAGTATCAAAATTCTTGGAATTGCATCAGTAGGCTGTAGCTCGTGATTTTGGAACCATTTGGTGATTTGACCCCGGAACGGACATACGGGAGCAGGTTCCCGTGGGGCCGTGAGTGGCCATTCCATTCCAATGCCATTTTTTAAAATGCCATAGGGTTCCGTAACAAGAAATAAAATACTTCCGAGAAAATTTGAAGAGTTTTGATACTCATATTGCTAGGACATTGTAAAATTTACAAATCATTCCCTAGTACTGGAACATTGTTCCGGAAAATCCGGATTACCAAGAACCAGATCCATACATCCGGTTCAATTTTACAGATCAAAAAGCGGACGAGTTCTTGAACCCAAACATCTAAAAGTGTCCAAATCGGTTAAAGAAACCATAGTTACGAGCATTTCAATTTGTGGGTACCCGGGTACCCTCGTTGGCCTGTTAAAGGTGTTTTTTTTTGTTGGACACATAACTGTTAAAAACAGGAAATAAGCATACACCAGATCTTTTATACTGCTGAATTAAATGTTGGTTAATGAAATTATCGCGAGACTAGTGAAATGAAGCGTAAATATTTCATCACAACTTCTAACAATTTTTACAAGCGCTTGCGTGTTTCGAACTACTAAAAAGTACACCTGTTATTTCCGCTTGGCGTCTGTAGCGCCATCTGAATATGACTGGCTGGTTCATCGCTTTGGTTGAACGATCATAGAGGAGATATTCGCCGAATTGTATTAAGTAATTAATAAGAAGCTGGATGTTCGTAAGATCGATTAACGTCATTTTCGCCGCATACAATAAATGTATCACAATATTTTACTTAAGCTAAATGCATGCGTCAATCAGAAATGTTATTTTTTATTCCAAAAGTGCGACTATATTGCACGCATCCAAATGTTACGTGAATGTATTCGTACGGGGTTTATTATACAAGAAGGCGATCTCAGAACACACGTAAAAGACCAGGCATTATTGAAATAGGGAGTTTGGTGTATAATAGAGCTATCACCTTCCATCTCCAGGGCTTAAAATATTTGCATCTTTAGATAAAAACAAATACGCATATCAATAAATAGGAGCACACAAGTTTCTTGACTGAGCAATTTTTTGCATTTTACTCGAGGTTGTCGTTGGCTGTACATAGGTTTCAATAGCAGATGCATTGTCCTAAGTAGTTTCTGTGCAAGGTTTTCCCTAGTGTAACTTATGGAACGTTATCAGAACTGCACTGAGTATGAGGAGAAATTGTGTATAAGACACTTATGTACGCTTAATTGGAATGTTCACCTTCAATAGCTGTTCTACCTTGCGAATCGTAGATATAATGTCAGTTTATTTAAAGTTAATCACTATGGTATTCTTCCGCTGGTTTATTTGTTTCAGAGGTTCACTCATTTTCACTTTACGGCCGGAGGCAATCGTACTTGTCTGTTTATACGGTCGATAGGACACAAAGCGGTAGATAGTTTTGATTGCTTGCTCTACTGAAGAGCGCGCACAGATTTTCTGGTTTTGCACTCACTTCTCATTTCCAAAGCAATCCTATTTGTACATTGGAGCTGTTCGCGCACAGTTCGAAATGAGCGCACGAAAAAAAAATCGATGATACACATACAACGAGACTTTCTTAGTATTTGGTTTCACATCAAATTGTTGCTTACGAAGTTCACAAATGATTCCCTTTCTAATACACCTTACATTATCGCCCACATGCAATGTCATCATTGCTGGCTGCACTGCATTTTATTTTGTTCCATTCTTTTCTCCGCTGGTATAAATTACTCATGACCTGAAACTTCTGGTAAGAGAATCCGGCCACAAGATTCTTAAAGTAGAGCCGAAAAAAACATCTATATTTGCTAAAAACACTTCTTTACTACCCGTACCACGACTTTCACACTAATGATGAGTAATATAATATCGTTTGGCTCCCCGCCATCGGCATTTCAGAATCCTCGTAGACGCATTTTGCTTTGTATCATTTTCTCGCCGTTATTTATATTCCGTTTATTCGTATGTGTTGGTAACAAAGCCTTACTAGAAAAAAAACACTGACGGGTAGCATCAGGACTAGAACCGACAAATATCCACTTGTTAAAATGCCTATTTACACTCTAGGCCATTACGACATATGATGAGTAGCCATTCGAATGAGCTATATAAACTTGTCATCATTGCAGCAGCGATCACTAGTGGAACATGGTGCAGACGTTGGTATTTATTATTCAAGTTATCTATGTGACCAACAACGTCTAGCTATGGGGTACGATAGTGTATTGCACAACTAGGTATGGGGTTGGTTGAACACTAACGAATCATTTGGGAGCTTTTCGTTCATCCTGGAAAAGTTACATCGGATAAGCACCTTTTCGTGTGAGTAAGAGAGAATTATAATGCCTGCATACACCATTAACACCATCTTCGGATTGAGTGCTTTTGACAGGTCTCGTGCTCGATTGGAATGACACTTACAGATAAATAATAAGAAAAAGATAAAGATGGCCAGCGTTTATCCAGAGGGATTCAGCGTCTTTAGGTTTACGTAGTCAGTTGTCGACACACCAATATTTCTCTGCATAATTCGTAGAAAGTTTTTAAAACACACCACCATGAGATGCGAGTTTGGAAAGAGAATTGATTATCGAGTGGTCGGTGTGATCGAGAAAAATATCCGTGCCTAATAGTTGATTGTAAAATGGAATTTGATATACACAAAGGCATGAATCAGTTCGGCTGATACAAGTACAGAAATAAGTCCCACTGTTTGATAAAGGACGGACTCCTCACTCCTGGGTGTCCTACCCGCATAGTGGTTTGTTCTGCAACCTGTGGTTAGAACAAGTTATTCGTTTAAGATCCTTTTAAATATAATCCCGCGAAAAGCTCGTAAGTGAACAAGCAGGTGGGGGAATGGGGATACATGAACCACTTTTTTAATTTATATGATGTGCTTTAACATCCAATATGAAAAATATTCATAGTGGTTGCCCTATCCCCACTTTAACAACAAAAAACTTTGATTATTTTTAAAAGTGTCAATAAATGTTTGACGCTGTCGCAAATGCGTGTGAGGTTGGTATACCGAAAGAGCTAACAAGAAAAATAATATGGGCGTAAAAATCCTAAGGATATGACATAGTGTCCTTAGTGGTTCACCTATATTCGTGGTTCGTCTATCCCCACTCTCCCTCATGTCGAGATACAAAACAATAATTTCAAATTTTAAACTAATCTTGAATTTTAAAATTTAAATTTGAATTTTATTCTTTAAATTTTAATTAATAATAATTAAATTATTTAAATTTTTGAATTTAAAAAAAAAATTAATTTTGTTTAATTTCAAATTATTTACAAAAAATATGTATTTCATGGTTCTCTAAACGACTTTGCAGAAGATTCAACATAGTACGAGTTATCATAAACATAAATATAAGAACAGCTTGTTTTAAAGAGTTTTGAACTAGAATACTTCTAACATTTCAATATAGGGGTCCCGTTTCAAAATTTTCTGCTGTAATTTTACCCGATATTTTAAACGTGAATATCTGCCGTTGTTCTGAATGGAAAAATAAGATTATTACGCTATCTGATTGGAAATATGTACAACAATTTTGTATCCAATTCGGTAGTATGTACAATTACTAAAAATAGCGGAAATAATGGATTTTATGAAAGTAGTAATTATCTGATCCATGATTGGTCGGTACAATTCGCTCAGGCGTTGCTGGAAATGCCTCTTTTTCATCGAATGAACTGCGACGCGTATGAAAAGGGAACACAAGAAAAAATCGTTAGTTTGTGTTCTGACGTTGTAAGCGTAGCAGCTGCTGCGTTTCATGTCAGCTCACATTCTTTGATGGTAGGTAATAGATACCATGACTGTCGCTTTGAAAAATGCTCAAAATTTTAATAATTCACAACAACAACAAAACTTGTTGGACAAAAAACTCGTTGGACTAACACGTAATTTTGTTTTTTGTCGAGATTTCCCAAAAGAGTAGCTTTAAATCGTCTTTGGTTATGCAATTATTAGGATTTCCAAACAATTGTTCTTTTTAGATTAGAAAGATGGGTAGGTAATGTCAACGACATTACCGAAATGAAGTAGCATACATTTTAAGTTGTTAATAGGAATGCTGCAATTTTTACTAATTTCTGAAAGGTTTTATTAAAATAAGTTATTTCGGTATTTCTAATGGAAATAGCGAAATAACGGTACAAGTATATACGATTCTCTACTGTTCCCAAATGAATTGTTTCACTCTCATTAAATGCTATTTTCAGGGTTACCATATGAGGATAAATATGTTGGAATATTTTAGGTTTCGATGTACTTGTACCGATATTTCGGTATTTCCATTAGAAATAACGAAATAGCTGGTTTTAATATAACCTATCAGAAGATAGTCAAAATTATAGCATTCGCATTAACAGCCTAAAGTGTATTCTACTTCACTCCCCTTATGTCTCTGACATTACCCACCCATCTTTTTCTTTTTAAATAACCTAGTATATCTCGGTATTTTTAAGGCATACAGAATTCTTGCCTTCAACAAAGTTGTTGTAATATCATCATTAACAACTTTACTGGAGACACGAATTATCTTGATGATGTATTTTGAAGAGTTTAATTTCCATAATTACTTCTAGGCGAATTAATCACTAAAATGTTACGGTGTATTATGTTGTAAAACTTCTACGAACTTACTAAACCTTCAAAATTTATGGTTTCGAAATTATGAGACCTTGGTTGTAAAAACTGTTTTTGAGCAGTTATTTCAGTGTTCTTGACTACAAAAGCGCAATACTTATTGGAGAACGCGACCTTGTATATAAAATATAATTGCACCAGTCAATGCAGTACTCGAATGTGCCCCATAAATAGCCATTTGCTTGATTATTTTTATAACTCTCTATTTTCAATCCCACAGCGTGGCTATTTTTATAATTGATAATGAAAACAAATTTCAAATGCTCATAAAAACTGACCCTGATGTATTAGAGACTATCGGAAAACACTAGTTTTCATAATTTTCCTTCTGATTTCTGAAAAACAATATGCGGTCCCAGCACACTCAAGTTGTTGTTTTTTGTCGTACAGTGTCATCCAAACACACAACCTTTCTCTAAATCCTTTGATTTTTAACTGTGTTAATTCTCAACCGCTGCTAACTGAATGGAGTGCACTTTATTGTCCTAGTTATGTCTATTCAAAGTATTGAAGTTGAGTTGGGAATATGAGGAAATTGAAGTGAATGATAGTTCCATCTCGGTTCAAAAACGGAACATGATTCTATACGGCATTCATTGTTTTCGATCGACAAGTTCCAATTCATACACCTCTCTTGTGCCTCAAGCATTCTGAACGCGCATAATTAGTCCGCACACACACACTCACACACACACATGACGCTACATGCATGCGAAAATAGGCAAATCCGGTTCCCATTAATTGATGGTACTTTACAAAACGGCGTTGCTTCCGGGCCCCCGGGAAGTACGCAGCTGCCTAACTGACGCACCCAATGTGCTGGTGCATTTTGTGCATTGGTGCATAAATGGAAGTCGCCGCCGCCGATATGTTCGGTGTTTACATGTACGCCTGGCGCTGAAATCGAGTTCCTATCACCGGTATGAGATCAAACACAGGAATAAAAAAAAACAACAGGGACCCTACTGGTAATCGCGCTAATGTGCATGGGACCGACCATAGACACTCCATCGGAGGCCGAATTAAGTACGCATCGCCGCTGGGGTTGTGGCTTGTACTACCGGACAGTCAGTGCGATGGTGATAGCATCGTCGCCGTGTATCTGACAGCGAATTTCCCCTTCTCAGAGCAACGCGAAAGAGACGGCCGGTCTGCACGTGAAATCCCATCGATGATCCCGCGAGACAATATTTGATAATTTTCCAGATAGGTGCAGCGGCGGCCATGTTTGGCGGATTTCGGCTGTAATCTAATTTCCGTTCAGTGCACTACGGGTGATTATGGTCGAACCTGGACCGGATGAATTCGACGGTACTATTGATTATAAATGGGGTCTGCTGATAGTGCTGGCCCCTGGCAACAAACTTGTCGGTCGTAGTTCTAGCTACTCGGTATGTATGGAGATTTGAACAGGGGACTTATTCGTAATAAATTACCGCCGGACGCGTTCAACAGGGGCAGTCGTAAGCTCATGTAATATTTATCATTCTATTTGCGGTGCCGTGGCAATGTATAGGATGAAAATTATCATTGGCATAACTGTGGGACGGGGTGGTATGGACTGCAAAACCGCCTGAAAGCTTATGGCACCTGATAGAGAGTAGAGACAGACGGCACGCAACAATCCAGAGTATAATCGAATTGAAATGGAGTGGAGAAGATATGATGCCACCACCGGACAGGTTGGTATATCTAATATGCTTTAGTGATGCCAAGGGAATAGCTATAACTGTCAGAGGTAACGTCTTAAGATTTCAAGTGAGTTATTTTTCATTGTGAAGAAACAGGATGAGGCTTTCTTTGTTGAGTGGGGCTCAGCGTTGCTTTGAATTTATTTAAGCAAAATATGTCAACATTTCTATATTTGATCAAAATATGAAGGAATTGTTACAGAACAAGCTATAGGAATCAGAGCTAATACTATGCTCGGGACAGATAACACAGTGTTGTTGGCAATACGTTCTCCATCTTTACGCGAACTCCCGTACTCGAGTGTAGGTTATAGTAGTTCAAGGTAGATATTACCTTTAACTACATTTTTATTTCTTTAAAAAAGTAAAATATTGAAAAATATTATTTGGTCAAAAATACCCTAACTAGGTTTACCGCACAGTTTTACTCTTTGTTATGGACATATTTCACACCTGATCAAACTGTTTAAAATGAAAGCTCATTTCGATATATCGACCAGCAAATTGGCACTGTCATCGTAGCCAACGGATTTTTTAAAATTATTTGGTCGAAAATAATTTCAACAAATTTGTATAAAATTTCAAAGCATTTGCAACCAACCAGAAAAAAAACATTATTTTTTTGAACGTTTCATAAATGTGTGCCGACGTAATTAGTTTATGGTGTCACGTCCGTTTTCGTTTCTCTGTTTAATCTCTAACTTTGAAAGAAAGTACACAAATTTGGTTTGTGATTTAGGAGCCATGGAGTGCAAATGAATGGAGCAAGCAAGCCGTACTGTTGAATTAGGCCGCTGTGCAGTGAATTGTGCTGAATTGTGTCGCGATACTAAAATGATAATTTTTTTAAAAATTAAAATTTTTGTGAAAATTTCGAGCTTCAGAATTTCTTTTAAAAATCACGAAATTTGGTAAAAATTAAAATTTTGTTAACAATCGTGATTATTTTTAAAAATCGAAAATTGGAAAATTACGATTATTTTTTTAAAAATTTCGAAATTTTGCGCAAACTAGGAAATTTTGTGAAAATTACGAAATATTGTAGAAAATACGAAACTTCAAAAAAAAAATATTTTTTTTTTATAAAAGTTGCGAGTTTTAAAAAAAAATTAAAATTTTTAAAAATTGCAAAAATTTGAAAAAATACAATTCTCTACGAATGGCAATTTTTTAAATCGCGAAACTTGGCAAAAAATAGAATTTTTTGCATAAAATTCGAAATTTTAAAAAATTATGAAATTTTATCATAATTGAAAAACATTTGAAATTTTGCAGAAATCCCAAAATTTTGTATAAATAGCGAAATTTTGTAAAGTTTACCAAATACTGTAAAAATTATGAAATTTTAAGAGGGTCAATGTGATTCCTTTGCCCCTAAGTTCCTAGAGTGGGACAGAGATATTTATTCCTGTCCTCGCTAATGAACCTAACTTAACTCACTCTAAATTTTGTAAAAATAACCAAATTTTGTTTGGAATTTCGAAATTCTGCAAACTACTAAATTTTGTTAAAACTGCAATCTTTTTTTTAAATTGGAAAATTTGAAAAAATGGATTTGTAAATGGTAGTTTTTTTAAATTACTAAATTTTGTATAAATAACGAAATTTTGTAAAAATAACGAAATTTTGTCAAGATTACAAAGTTCTGTAAAAATTACGAAATTTTGTGAAAATTACAAAAATTTGTGAAAATAAAGTTTTTTTTTGAATAACAAAATTTTATAAAAATAATGAAATTTTGCAAGAACTACGAAATTTTGTGAAAATTGCAAAATCTTATATAAATTACAAAATTACGAAATATTGAAAAAATTAACGAAATGCGAAATTTTCTGAAAATTACAAAAGTTTAGTAAATATTTCATAATTTTATTTAAAATATACAAAATTTGAAACAATCTCAAAATTTTGTTAAGATTACATAGTTTTGTAATGATTACGAACTCTTGTAAAACACATAACTTTTTAAAAATTAAATTTAAAATTTTGTAAAAAAGCAAAATTTTTCTAAAATTTTAAAATTTTGTAAAAAACTACGAAATTTTGCATAAATTACGAGCTTTTGTAAACATTTCGAAATATTGTGAAAATTTAGAAATATTGCGTAAAATTACGAAACTTTGCAGATTATGAAATTTTGTAGAATTCCCGAATGATGAAATTTTGTTAAAAAATTAAAATAAATGTTTTTCGTTAAAATATTGTACCATGACCCGATTTTGTCAGTTTCACATGAAAATTGATATTTGGTAGTTTGATAGGCTTTAGCAGACAAAACAAATTGAATTCGAATAAATCTTTTCTTGAAAATTTTTTCCAATCGTAGAGATCCGAAACATGAAAAAATAACTTTTTTCATTTTTGTTTTCATTTTGCACTGCCAGACCCCTTAAGGGAAATTTAAGCTGAATAATCAGAAATAATATGTATGTCCCGATTTTTGTCAATGTCATCAGCCTAAAATTCACCATGGGGCTGATAAAAAAGAAACTGTATCTTGTAAAAGTCACAAAATATGGCAAAATTACAAAACTTTGCAAAAATAACAATTTGTAAAACTTGCAAAATTTCGTAAAAATTACCAAATTTTGTAAAAATAAAGAAATTTTGCTATAACAACGAAGTTTTGTAAGCATCACAATTTTATAAAACTAACAAAATTTTATAAAAACACCAAAATTTTAGAAAACATGAAAAAAAATTTAAACGAATTTGCGAAATTTTGTTAAAATGGCCAAATTTTGAAAAATGGCACAATTTCGCAAAAATTGCAAAATTTTGTGAAAATTAAAGTTTTTTTTAATAACTTTAGAAATCTTATAAAAATTACGAAATTTTGTGAAAGTTACAAAATTTTGAACTAAAATTTTGTAAAAAATTAGAAAATTATAAATCATTGGTAAAATTACCGAAATTTTGTACAAATTACGCAGTTCTGTAAAAGTTTTGCAAAAATTTGGAAAATTTTGTGAAATAAAAAAATTTTGTAACTGTTACAAAATCTTATAAAAATCCGATAATTTTGTAAAAATTACAAAATTTCGAAGAAATCACAATTTTTGAAAATTTAAAAAAAAAATTGTAATAATTGAGAAATTTTGTAGAAATTACGAAATTCTGTTAAAATTACAAAATTCATAAATATTAGAAATTTTGTAAAACTAGCGAAATTTTCTAAAAATTACAAAAGTTTGAAAAAAAAATGCGAAATTTAAAAAAAATTAGAAAAGTAGAAATTTTCATAAAACAAAATTTTGCAAATATTAATATTTTTGCAGAAAGAAATTTGATTGAATTTACAAGTTTGTAAAAAAAATTGGGTATGTAGAAATTAATTTTTTTATGAGTTACGAACTTTTGAAAACAGTTTCCAATTCTTGTGAAAATTAGGAAATTTTGCAAAAATTACGAAATATTGTAAAGATTAAGAAATATTGTAAAAATGACGCTATTTTGTAAACATTACGAAATGTTGTTAAAATGGCTTAGGAATTACGAAATTTGACAAAAATTACGAATTTTCGTAAGATGTCAATTTTTATAAAAATTACAAAATTTGGCAGAAATCATAATATTTTGTAAAATTTACACAAATTCTGCAAAAATCACGAAATGTTGTGAAAATTCCGATTTGTTGTAAAAATTACTAAACTTCGTTAAAATGACAGGGTGTAGTAAAATTACGAACTCTTGTAAAAATTGCAAAATTTTGCACTATTTAAAAAGCCTGTTAAAATTACAAAAGATTTTAAATATTAGTTTTGTAAAAAAGACGATATTTTGTAAAAATTGCAAACTTATGTAAAAATAATGAAATTTTGTAAAAATTACGAAATCTTGTCAAAATTAACAAACGTGTGCAAATTACGAAATATTGTAAAAATTACATTATTTTATAGAAATCAAGAAATTTTGCAAAAATTATGGTGTCTTGTAAAATTGTGAAATTTTGAAAATACTACCTATGTTTGTAAAAATTACGGTAAAAGTTACATTTTTTTTCAAAAATTGCATAATTTTGTGAAAATAAGGAAATTGTGTAAAAATTACGATATATTGCAAAAATTACCCAATTCTGTAAAATTTCAATTTTTTTGATTTTCGTGTATTTTTGTAAAAATTAGGAACTTTGTAATTTTGCAAAAATAACGATTTTTTTATAACTTTCGAAATTTGGTATAAATTACGGCACTTTGAAAAAATTACGTGATTCCGTATAAATTACAAAAGTTTGAAAAAGATGTAATAATTACGGAAAATAGTTGAAATTATGCAAATTTGTAAAAATGTTGTGAAAAGAATGAAATTTTGCAAAAATTACGAAATATTGTGAAAAATGTGAAAGTTTCTAAAAGTTAAAAAAAAGTTTTCATTTTTTTTAAATGACAGAATTTAGTCATATTTTAAAAATTTTGCAAAAATTACAAAATGTTGTTGAAATAAGAAAATTTTGCCCAATTTACGAAATTTTGTAAAAATAACAAATTTTTGCACAAATTACGAAATAGTCAATTTGAAAATATTTCGAAATTTTGTGAAAATCACAAAAGTTTATAAAAATTACAGTTTTGTGCAAATTGCGGAATTTTGCAAAAAAAACGAAAATATGTAAAAATTACGAAATTATGTAAGAACAAAATTATGTAAAAAAATACAAAAATTCGTAAAAGTTACGAAATTTTGTAAAAATTCTGGAATTATGTGAAAATTTCTAAATTTTGAGATATTTGCAAATTTTTATTAAATCACGAAATTTTTAAATATTTACAAAATTTTTGAAAATAACTAAATTTTGTTAAATTTATGAAATTTTGTAATAAATACAAAAAAAACGGACCAAGTATACCCAAAATATGAACAGGGAATGTCCCATTAAAACATAAGCAGGCACACACGCTCATTACTCTAGGTACCTACAAATCGCGCTGAAAACCTTTTGACATGAGAATTCCCCCCGTCTCGTCAACCCATCGCACACACAAGCATAAAAATAAATTAATTGATCCCAACGCATACTTACAAGCAGCGCACGCACCCTGTAATGTGGAACTCAATCCAAACACAAGTCCCCTGAGTACATTTTAAATCATTGTGTGTAAATGACTTGAACCCATCGCATTTCTACAGTGGGGCTATTTTGACCTTATTAGGGAGGGTGCCTCACTATTTCATTAGTTACTACAATCGATAGAATGCGTATACATTCGCATTAACATTTTTACTTCGTTGTTAAAAACCATAATAGCACAAATGACTTGAAAACGGTGAAATGTTCGTGCTTGAGCGCAACTAAAATTCAGATCGAGTTCCCCAATTATCACCCTTCCATTTGAGCCAATGCGTTGAATAGAGATGGCAGATGCTGCTCTAACAAACAGCTTCAAATGGGTAAGGTGATAATAGTAACAGAGCGAAAATATGCCTATCACCCGACTTGTTCGTGTAGCCAAAGTTTCAAATCGTTCGGCAGGATGAAGATAAACTTTTCACACAGCAAGAAAACTGGCGCAAGTTGTACTGGTTCTCGAACAATTTGCACTCGTTTCAACTATGTATGATTTAATACCAAGATGTTGCTCATTTGGCATACAAGCAACGAATGATACAAAACGAACACGCGGAATCTATATAAAAAGTGTTACGATCAAAAATTGGTCAAATAAGAATGTGTGTAAATCAGTCAACTGCTTGTTAAAAAATCAAATCATGACTTTTTTGAAAGTTAAAATCATACAGAATAAAGAAAAACATTCTCTCAAGATTCCTTTTTAGCGAATACAAATTTCTAAGCATTTCATGTGATTTTTTGCCTTGAACTATAGCTGCATCTGTCTTTCGAGACTTCTTTCCAATTCAGCCTTTCTGGCAGTAAAAAACGCTTTTAATCCACCTAACAGTGTGATGAGACATTTCTTATAACTCTTATCACTCTCTTCGGATATTATATTGAGAACATTTAGAACTGGATGCTTCACGATGTTTTTGATAACACATACTACATGGGATAGTGGCAGGACTCAGAGAATCGCTCAAATCAGCATAGGACAACATCAGTGCTAGAAATCTTAAACCAAATCAATGGGAAAGCGAAAAAATGGCCCTTAAAATAGACATACCAACGAATTATTGTTAATGCTCTGTTAATAAAATATCTAAATTGTGGTGGGAAAACTGAATTTTCCTTAAGGGGTTATATATTGTACTGAGCCAAAAAAATCGAAATTTTTTTTGAATCGATTTGAAGTTTATACTTTACTCAAATTTCCAACGCGACTGAGAACTAAGAAATCAACGCATTTTCTTGAAAAGGGCGATACTAGCAGTGATACCATTCAAAGAAAATCAACAGTGAATATTTCCAGACTTTTATTTCCTATTTAAGAACTATTGTGTTTATACATCCTAGATTACATGATTCAGTGATCGAAACCCAAAACTTCATAAAGTATTTGAAATTATTAAATTAAAATTTGTTTTTGCTATTGAAATTGACAAAATGATAGTATCGCCCCTTTGGCGATTGTTTACTTTTTCGGTCCCACCTATCAGCATTGAAGTATCGCCCTTACGTTTTTTTACAATAACTACCGTTCTACACCACCGATTTCGTCCGTGTTTTTTCAATAGCGATCATTGTTACTATATACAGCTGGTATCAGCTTGATAATCTTAAAAAAATACGAAAATAACAGTTTCGCCTCTAAACTGCTAGCAAAAAAAGTATCGCCCTGTTTGTTTGCATGGAGCGTGGAGGGCGAAACTTTAAATAAACAAACAACAATACAGTTTCGCCCGTTGTACTTTTTTCCTGTAGTTTTAAGAAAGCAATATCGTAGAATCCAAATTTTTAGGTTAATTTGTTGCGTTTCAAAGCCCTCATTCGCATGAATGAAAAAAGCCTTATGTTTACATTTGTAAGTATCGCCCTTTTCACAAAAAAAGCGTTGAAATGAAATCACAGCTCCTGATATCACGTTATCTCTGAAGTGCATGCGTGCATAGTTCCAAATTTTACTTCGACATCGACTTTTTCTTAAGGTGACTTCCCAGTAGTATCCTTGATTTGAATTATTATCGCTAATCCTAATGCCAAAGAACAAATAAAAACCTCTCAAAAACGAAGCGTTTCGGAAAATCATCATCATTACGGGAATTTTCATTTTCACGAAACTTTTCGATATCCTTCCGTCATTTGCGTTAATGCACTGGGTGCATAGTGCTCTGAAAATCTAGCGAAATCGTCTTAGGGCACCAGCGGGTCTAATTCAGAGCTATCTGCGCGGCGAGTTAAATCTGTTAAGGATACTAAAAACTAATTTCTATTCCATAATTTTCAGTTCAGCAATTCGAGAGATCGTGCTCACCGCAAGCCATGAAAAATAGACTACGTTGTGAAGCGATGGTCACTATTTATTAAAAATCACGGTTAAATAAAAAATTAAACTATTAAAAAATTTCAAATAGTTTATAATTTTCACAAACTTATTAGGAAAAATTGCTTTCGTAATATTGTGTATTTTCTCTATCAGCAACATATAAACCCTCAAGTATACCAATTAATTGGCATACGAATTGGAATAGGTTCGCCAAATTTTGGAAAAATCTATAAAATAACCCCTTGAAAGCTACCTAAAAATTGTTGTAGTTCGATGCAATAAAAAAATCCCCAAAAATGAAATGTATCTATTAATGTGAAACACAGTGAATAATACATACAATAAAGACCCATTTTTATCAATCTCATGGTGTATTTTAGGCTGACAAAATGGGGACATTGACTAAATCGGGCATTTTTTTTCTCTTTATAATAAACTGAAGCTGTTAAAATAATCTTCCCGTCCCTTGATGTAGTCTGATAACTATTTCTGATTATGATGAACTTTTTATTTTTGCATATTTCCATCTTCATGATAAGGAAAACATGCTCAAGAAAGGATTTACTCGAATTCAGTCTTGTTCGTCTGCTAGAGCCCATCAAACATATGTTCATATTTGGCTGATAAAATCGGGGTTTCAATGATTATAATAGATATTCAGTATTCGAAGAAGTTTCTTGTGAACGAGTGTAGAACGACTTTGTTTCTACTTACTTGAAGTCAGCGGCGTAGCCAGAAATTCGGTTCGATCATACCATCCAAACGGCATAATTCCGAAACCGTAATTTTTGAAGTTTTAAAATTATGCAAAATTATTTTTTCAGAAAATAGTAACAGAGTTCGTGTCTTTAGCGAATTTGTTGAGACTTTATTGTAGTCATGAATATTAACCTGAGAAAATTCACCATAAATACTTCTTGGACGATATACCGTCAAAATTATTTTATCAAATGATGCGCTGTTTAACGTTTGTAAAACTCATGGAAGATACTAAACCTCCGAAATTGGCGGTTTCAAAATGATGCTATCGAGACCTTAAATTACTGTTTTTAAACCTTTGACCTATACATATAATTGGTCATATAACAAAAATTATATGCTCATCAAAATCGATCAGGAACTGCTAGTGTCGAATGGAAATCGTTATTTTTCATAAATTTCTCTCTACATTCGGAAAGTGCCTCGTTATTAATCATATTACGTTTTCGTCTCAACTCGACGTATTCCCAAAATAAAAACCTGTTTTAATCCACCTAGTGGTGCAATTGTGCTTGTCTCATTTGTCCAGACTACGATTCCATGGCTGGTTATGTTCAATACAATGGTGGAAATGAATATTACATGTTCAGTACGATTTGCACATACATACAACGGAACGACAGCCACGATCTTGAGATACTATGTGATATTGAAACATCGCTTGAAACCAGCGGCGGATCATGGAGAATGATCCGGGAGGTCCGGGTCTTGCCGAAAATTTTCAACTTGTTAAGAAATTTAACCTAGTTTTAATTTTAAAGTAGTCATATTTTTTTCCACACACACACACATACATACAGACATTTTCCGATCTCGACGAATTCAATCGATTGGCATATGACACTCGGCCCTCCGGGTCGGGATTAGATTAACGAATTTTAGAGTGAATGAGAAAGACAACAACATTTTTAGCAAATGTTGAAAGTTATGCATTTTTTTGGTGAGCAGTTCTATGTTTCATAGACATTAAATCAATTTTAACTTCGCTTCCTATTAAATAAAGACCCTCATTACAGTACATCTCTACAAAAACGAGCTCAATTTGGAAATAAATCTGAGGATTAGGATTGATTACAGAACTCTGGAATTTTCTATTGGAATGTTTTCAGGCAGGAATTTGATATTGATGCTATTAGACAAATCAAGACCAATAGATCAGTTACATATCAGGAGGTCCCTATTCCGACAATTTATCAAAAGTCCTCATGATGTTTACAACAACAGGTTATCAATCTACGGATCAGATAATTGTTATTGTAATATTGAATTAAATCAATAAATTTTCAACTTCAATCCAATATTTTTTTTGGGTGTGATGGGGGGGGGGGGTTGTATGGTGTTAAACCCCAAAACTTTCTCTTGGCTACGCCGTTGCTTGGATTATTTCGTTTTTCATTTTCCGATATGTTTCAGATCGATCCGATGATTATAAGTTAGAAAAATTGCAGTTAGAGGGTTCGCACAAATGAACATTTTTGCACTGATAAGTGATCAAATTCCTTCCAGACAACCTGGAAGTGTTCGGTGATTATTTCTAGCGGTTGTAGATAGTAAAATGAAATACAAAATTCGTTTTATCGAAATAATGTTTAGCTTATTTCAATGGATTATTACTATATTGAACAATAAATAGGCAACAAAGAGTAATCAACAAACAACAAGCCATAACTTTTAAAGTATGCAAAATAGATATTTAAAGTCTTTAGTAAAGTTATTCGCAAAATTAAGAGCTACAAATTTGCTGAAGACATCATTTCGATATAATCACTTTCAAGATAATTTGTGAAAATATCTCACTCATAGGGGGATTAATCAGCAAAAGCACAATACCAAAAGAAAGGGCATATTACCTCCATTAAATTCTCCGAAGATACTATTGACCTAAAGTAAGCCGTTTTGGCGTTAATAATAGATTACATGTTTTTGGTCATATTTCAGGCAATGGGAAATGATAAAAATCTTTCGCCCGCATTTAATGTTAAATATCTCTTTTGATAATAGTCCGATTTCAACAATCTATAGCTCGTTCGAAAGGTATTTGTTAAGGCTGTCTAAAAATATATAAATTGTTAATCTATATTGTCAATTTAGGCAGATAATTTAAAAAAACTGCCAAAAACGCCGTTTTTACGCATTCAAACATTCATATCTTGGAAACTAAACATCAGAATCAAAAACAAATTAATAGCGTTCATACTGTTTTTTAGTTCTTTCATTTAAAATTGGTTTGGATAAGATCGGTTCAGCCATTGCTGAGAAACACGAATGAGAATTTGTCCGTTACATACACACACACACAGACACACACACACAGACATTGTCCCAAATCGTCGAGCTGAGTCGATTGGTATATAAGACTCGGCCCTCCGGGCCTCGGAAAAAATCTTGAAAGTTTGAGCGAATTCTATACATTTCTTTTATAAGAAATGTAAAAACGTGTTTCAAGTACTTTTATTACATTGGTGACAGTTGATTTGGCCACATTCAATATTTTCGGTAAGATAGCGATTGATTAGTTCGGATTTTCGCGAAGTTGATCAATTTTTAATCGTAACACCATGCAAATCAGCGTCATCTCAATTTAGGTTTCTCTTTTCACGCTGCAACAATTCCAAAACCATCTCAGACACCGACTCTGGTTAATCATGATAATTAGTCGTGCTCTCTCGTCAATAATGCTACCAGACTCGGATGGAATGCCCGACTCCTAGCAAACAGAAGGCAAAAGATTTTCACATTTCCTTTCGATCATGCCCATATGAGTCTAGAGTATACAGTAGCCCAACATAAGCAAATCAAATGTCATCAGTTCTCAAGAAACCTAAAACGTGACCTAACACCACCAACACTGCGCAAAGCAATAAAAATAAGTAATGTTTGCAGTTTGGTCCTCATCATCATTCAACTCGTTTTTTCTTCACCTGTAGGACCTCATTGTTTTAGTACAATAAAATCCACTCAAAGTTTTATTTCTCCCTTCTTTGTGCGAAGCTACACTCCCGTGTGGGCGTTTCGCTTCGCCACTGGCAACATACAAAATGGGAAGCAAAGCAACGCAACGCAGTAAAAAACGATTCCAGGCACATCGCTTCCTTTCGCATTCAAATCAAGGTACTCACAGCACCTGTTTTTCTATTTTCTTCTCATATTTTTCCATTCAGGACTTTCTTCCTTTGTGCAACCGGTTTAGAAATTTTTAGCACGTAATAAATTATTATTCTACTGTTATTTAATTTTTTCCCTCCATTTCTCAACGAGATTTTTTCCTCCAGTCGTCGCCGTCGTCTCCCCGGTTGCGAACTGATGGACAACCGGATACTCTACCACTTTTTCTTGTTCAGCAGCACTGGGAAATTCTTCCCCATTTGCTCGAGTCGAGCAAATTCTCTCAAGCAACAGCAATGGTAGCCCTTCATGGTAGTAGTAGCAGCAGGATTCATTCATTTTCCTAGGGGGGTTTCCCTTGATTATTATTTTAGTCTTTTTATAGTTCCCCGTAGTGCTGCTGTTGCTGGCTGTCGGTACTTCTACTGTCTGTCTGCTTGGTGCGCTCCGGCTCGAAGTTTTCGAGTCCACTCGGCACCGTCTGATACTCCCACCTGGGGCACTTCAGTATATATGGATGTGTATTCCTTCCGGTGTTGATGAGCAACGAGTCGGCACGGTTCGAGAGAAATTTGGTACAAAAATACCAATTTCAGGCATTGGGGTTTCGAATCTGGTTCGTTCGCAGAAAGGGGCATCCCGTGGGGACTTGTTTCGATGAGCTTCACTATCGATTTTAAACATTGTTCGGTCGTTTCAGAGGGTGAGGCTCTGGTATTTTAAACCAGTCGTCGTATCTAAGACCTCGTCAAGTACTAGCCATGTCATTCTCCCACATGTGTATTAAAAATCAGAAAGAGTTTGGCAACATAGATGGTCAAGCTCTTAAGCGGATGGTAGTGCCAAGGCTTTCTTTGAAGCTGTTAGTAACTGCTCCTACCAGCATTTAGGTTCAACTAAGAAAGCTTGGAAAAACAGTTTTTGTACAGCGTTGGCAAAATCTTCACGAAAATCATTCAGTAGTATTGTAACAATTTTCCGAATACGTTGATTGATTTTCATGGATGTTGTATAAAGAGTGGCGAAAAAGATTACCTTGGCCGCTTTTCGAGGTTTTCTCTGCTAAACTTTAACAAATTGCCAAAAGCATATTATTTGTATTGCATAAATTAGTAACTCGAACATTCGAATTAAAATTTATGAGAACTCACACTGCTGTAAATACAAACAGAAAAGAATTTATATTCAATCTTTCATACAAACACAACTAAACTAATATTATCCAGAAAATGCACATGGGCCGAGCCCGAGCCTCCGGCGATATTTTCAATGGCCGTAGGCTTCTGCAGGTACCAAATCGAATCAACGCCCAGCTGAACCCGATAATTGCCTCCGTTCGGGGGCCAATAAAGCACCGAACCTTTTCCGGCGCAATATTCTCTCGAAAACGGCTGCTGCCGGCTAATCTTATTAAAGTATCATCATCATTTGTTTTCGTTATACACATTCCACAGCCGCCACCGCTCCGTCCCGCCCCGAGTCGTTAGAGGGAACGTCCTGGGTCGTATTTTCCTACGCTATTTGGCGTTTCTGTGCCCGCCACTCCAACGGCCGCCGTTGTTGGAGAAGCTATGTTCTCACCCAATCCAACGCAGCCAGCGATCAATACACGAGAACGCAAGTTTTCCCTTTCAGTCGTTACGTTCTAGTTCGCATTCCCATTCTTGTGCACACCATGACGAAAAGTTACTTTTACAGCATGCTCGTAAAGGGTTTTGTTTTGCACCACCATCTTTATTCATTGTTCAGTGTGTCGATTGGGTAATGTCCAACCCGTTATGAAATTCACTTCGAATTTGAATTGGTGCGTGATAATTTATGAACGAAGTAATTTATCTATATACTGACCCAGAAAGCAAATAACAGACTTCAAATCGTCACTAATGTGCCATCTTAGTACTTTTAGGCATTTAGCACCTTTCGAGAAAAATGATTTTTTAAGTTTGAAATTGAAAATTTTGAAAATCTTAAATGGTTGACACAATTCCGTGAAGACAATCAATTTATTCTGTAGGTATCAAACTCTCCATTATTACGATAACTGGATGACTATGTTGAGAATTTTCGCATGAAATGTAAACAAAAATCGCACTCACTCGTGTCATAAGTGTGTATTGATGACAATATATGCATGATATGTCATAATCAACCCATACCCATGCAATTTTTCTATACAAATTAAGAGATGCATTTCGAATGTAGTTTGTCAAGGAATATAAGTATTAAGGGGTTGTGTACAAGACGCGATTACGGCGACATTAAAAATGCAACTTTTTTCTAAAAAGTGCGATATAATTCGCGAATGAATTTTAATCTATCACATCTATCGACTCACGTTCTAGCTGCTTCCATATGTTACAATTGGTTATACACCGTCCCCATTAAAAATAATTTATTGTAACATTTAACGTAAAAAAATTCTAAAACCAAGTGCATCACCATGCTCTCTGCTATACTAATCTATCATTTCAATTAATTAAATATTGCATTGGCTGATTACCCTACGTTATTTATTATTTCAAACGGAAAGTCTTAAGTAGCACACACACGTCGCACCCTGCAATATTAAACTCAATCCAAAAACCCCTCACCCACCCACTTTCCAAATCAGACTGTGACACCGTGCTGATAGCCGAAAAATTCGTACACGGTCAACCACTTATTGTAGCGTCGAAACGCTATAGCCACGATGCTACTCGTTTGGCATAAGTGCAGCAACTGATTCAAACAGACACGCGGCACCTCTATTTATAAATCTTCGTACTTGATTGAGCCACTTGGGTGCTTCCTATTGACGGCTCTGCCTAAATCAGCTGCCTCGTTGATGGAATTTCCCCTTTTTTCGTGGGGTTTTCAATTTTACCGATTTTTAGTAGACTACTTTTAATGCACAGATATTAATTACAGAACTAATTAAGAAAGAACAAGGAAATCCACAGTCTATCTTCTGACCTCGCACAAAGCAGAAGCAGGAAAATCGCTACGCTATAGCACGCTATAGGCACCAGTGAATCAAGCCAGCTTTTGTTCTATATCAGCGCACAAAAAATTGTATCTAGTAGTTAGTTAATGTGAAAATGGAGCGTAACCTCGCTGAAGTTACGTACATTCAGCTACATCACGTGAAAAACTGTGTTTTGATCACGTTTGGAAGCTTAGCATAGGCCGAACACTTTATTGCAAAGAACAACATGCAACACGAGGTCGAATTTATTAACACCATCAAGAATCAAGATCCTCGTGCATATGGAAAACGACATGGTGGACTGCGTATCCATGATTTGGCCCCACGAACTAGGGAAGGTTACATCAAACGAATCATGTCGCAATATGGAGAAGTAGAATCGATTACGAATGACACCTGGAGAAATTTTTTCACCGGCATTCCCAACGGCGTTCGTATTGTGAGGATGCGAGTAACTAAACCAATACCTTCTTACTTGACTATCGAATGCAAATCACCGAAGGAAGGCGTGACCTATAAGCAAACAACGCTAATCACATATCCCGGGCAGACCCCAACATGCCAATTCTGTAACCATACAGCCCGCTACGGAAAAACATGCGCCGAAGCAACTAGTCAAAACTCATCTACTACAGCCAATACGCCTAACAAGCAGCCACCGACACCTTCAGATAAACCAAAAACAACGATCCAATTAACCAATAATGCAGGTACAACGACCACTACAAACCAACAACTAGCATCGCCAATAATGAAGCAAATTCCGATAAAGACGGATTTACAACAGCGACCCGTAAAAACAAGAAACAAATAAGAACCTCTGATCGTGAACAGCAAGAAAGAAATATCGATGATGACATGGAAGGGAACGATAACGCGAGAGAAGGCAGACTGAATGATCCCCAAGCGGCTTCACCGCCAAGGAAAAGGATCTCAACACGCCGCAGCAAACTGCGTCAACAAGATCTGGCAGATAGAAATTCTTAAAACTATTTAATTCTGACTTTTATTGTAAAAACTTAAAAGATCCACGGCTCAGTTGTGCTAACGCTGTGTCAAAAAAACCTTAATAAAAAAGGAAATCCACGATTCATAGTAATTTCTCGTGTTCATTTAAAAATGTTTTTCAAATACGAGAACCCGAAAACATTTTATATTCTTCATATAATCTAGAGTTTCTATTCATTCCAATTTTGTTTCCTATCTATCGTTTTATTTTTTTTCTTTTGTTCAATTCATTTCACACAATTTATTAAATTTATTTCATAAAATTTTGATCCTTCCGATTATTTTCATATTTTTTCATATTTTTCAATAAATCTATTTTAGTATTTTCTCCTTCCATACTTTTTCATATTTTTCTTTATTAGGACTTCTTTATTAGGATTTTCTAAAAAAAATAATCATTTTTTTCGTTTTTAAATTTTGTTGTGAACTTTTGTGTTCTCCGTTTATCAGTTTTGAAATTTATGCTTTTCATTTGTATGGATTTTTTCAATATTCTTTAATTTTTCTTTATTGTTGTGTTCCATTACCATTAGCACTTTCCTTTTTTGCTCCTTTAAACAAGGTTGAATTCCATGTTTTCCATTTTATTCAATTTGAACATTTTTTCCATTATTTAATTTCGATCTTTTGGTGTTTTGTGCATGTTTTCTATAATGCATTTTATCTAATTTCAAATTTTACTTTAGTTTTTTTATTATTTAACCCATTTAATTTTTTTAGTTTTTTTGAAATTATTTTTCATTGTCATAGTCCTGTTTTTCCCATTTCGTCTAGAATTTCAATTTTTACCTATTAAAACTATTTAGATTTTACATGTTTTCTTTAATTTCACTTTTTCTGTTTTGGCTACTTTCCACCTGTGTTTGTTTTCTATTCCCTTCATTCAATCTATTCTGTACAATTGTTTTCATTTATTTCTACTTCAATTACTCCATTGCACTTATTAAGTTCTAAATTAGTTGATTTAAGAATTAACTAATTTCAGTCTATTTTCAACCATCAAAGACAGCGGTCACTACACTCAGTGTGCTCCTGCTTCTGTCCGAGCCAGTGCAAAGCGAACAAAAAAAACAGTGACTTGTGTGCATCGTTTAGAGAACAAACAATACCGTTATTTGTATTCTTGGGTGATTTTTCAAGATGTCTGAGTCTTATCAACAAAACGTGATTATTCGGCCTAACACAGTGGCGATTGACTTCAGGTCTTTTCGCATAAGACCAAGTATTCGTGATGTGGAACATCTGCCTAAGGTGAAAATGCAGCTTCGGTTTTCGGAAGTCACCTCCATACAGCTTGAACACGTCAGGCATGCGGTGCTGATAACCTTCAACAAATTCGCTCAGGCGAAAAGATTCATTTCGCAGAACAACTTAAAACACGTGCTTATTTGTGACAACGCTGATATCAAGATCCCTGTATACATGGATAATGGGAATATTGAAGTGAAATTATATGATTTATCTCCACTTACTTGTAAAGTGGCAATTAAAAGATTCATGTCACATTTTGGAGCAGTGGAATCTATTACGGAGGACACATGGAGAAACGACTTCCCAAGTATTTCAAATGGTGTCTTTGTGGGTAGACCAACCCATTCCCTCCTACCTTACCCTGCAGTACAACACAGAAGGGGGTGATACCATTACACAGCGAACTCTGTGTACATATCAGGGACAAACTAATACGTGCCAATTCTATGAACAAACGGCGCACTACGGACAACACTGCCCAGAAACTGTTAATGAAAGCTTAGTTGCAGAAAAAAATGCCAACATCCAAGCCCCAATATCATTACCTGAACCACAATCGGTTGCCAAATTTGTGGCTGCAGTTAAGGCAATAATGACAACTGCAAAAGCTTCAAACTTAACAACTAATACCACCAGTGAAGAAGCTACCACCAAGGATGGAGTGTTCCCATTCGGGACCCACAAGGGCAGGAAGCCAGGAAGATCTGATCACGAGTATCACGGCAGTAATCAAGATGATGATACCGACGTAAGCAACAACGAGACAAACATGGGTAACCCCGAAGTTGGTGAAAGATGAAACATTTTCCCGACGCGAAAAGAGATCTCCGCTCGCAATAGCAAGTTGCGCGCAAGGAATCTTACAGGTTCAAAATGAAATTTATTATGCTATATTGATGAAATTTATTGTTATTTTTATTTTTTACTTCTTGTAAATATATAAAAGACCCATGGCTCCTCTAAGCTAACGCATTGAGCCGTGTCAAATAAACGAATTAAAAAAAACTATGCTTCACAGATCGCATCGTTTGCTTGGAGCGAATCCTAGACCCTATTCCCTTCAAAACCACCAACTCCGCGACACCTATGGAAGAGTCTGATGAACCTTCTGTATAATATTCCTCATTTTATTCAAACGATCGCCGGGTAAAATCAGCACCGACACGATAGAAACCACGAAAAAATTCCTTGTGTGATTGAATATTATTAAAAAATATAAGCAGTGCTCCTTATAGCCGGCTATCCGGAGTTCAAGGTGCTTATTTTGCTAATCGTATTAATACAACAATTGATAAATTTCCCAAAATCTCGGCAGCCGGCTGTCCAGAGCAATTATAACATGATAACGCTATTGGCACACTTACTAACAACTCTCCCCTTCCCGTTATACATGTGGAGATGCAGAGGATTCTTCGGTCTCTAGTAGTAGCATGTATCGGACTAACATTCCTTCCTTTCCCAGAAGATCTGCATTCGGACGTGGCCGGCGTCGGTATTGATCAGCATGCAGTGATCAATATCGATTGTACAATGTGGCTCAACATGTTATTCCCAAGCATGTTGTTCCAATGAACATTTTGCAACCTAATTTGGTTCTGGTCAATAACGGAGTAGCAACTACGGGCGATCTCTTATGGTTATGCTTATGCTTAGTTGATTATGTAGTTTTAAAATGATTTTGGATCATTTTTATGCTGCTCTCGATGCAAGTAATTAGGCAAACAAGTCACTTTTGGTTTACAAATATCGATTTCTTGTCTTCTGGCTGTTAGAATTTGCTTTAGCTATAACTTTGTTTTTGGTACATTGATGTCTATAATATCACAGCCTTTCCAAAAACTACGAAACACCATCATCGATCGTACCGCCATGATTATTTAAATTCCATTCAATGTCAGAAATTCATTCATTAAAACCTGAAAAGTTGACACGACTTTAGTCGTATCTCGTTTCATTCGCATCAGATACGAACCTTGCTGCTACCTGCCAATGAAACAAAAGCGTTTTATGGTGAGTTAAAATTCTCGAGATTATTAATATATCGCAGTCCGACCTACATAAGTTTTTCCGCAAAAGTGATTTGGCGATTCATTCATTGGTAACAGCGAATTAGCGTCCTCATCAAACAGCTAGTTTAAGTGAGAAAAGTCACCCAATATTATAATGAGATCACTTTCTGTACTATATTGTGATCCATTGTGGGACGGAAGTGGATGACCGTTTACTGGTGGTTTGTATGATATCACTGATGTTGGGTTACTAGGCCGAGGGTCGTTGCGCCGAAGGTCATTCGGCCAAAGAACATTAGGCCGAAGGGACAATAGGCCTATTGGCCATTCGGCTTAGTGACCATTCAGCTTAGTGACCATACGGCTTAGTAACGATTCGATCTAATGGCCAATATCCAGTCGGCCTAATGTCAATATGTTGTAATGTCCATTCGGCCTAATGTCTATTCGATCTAATGTCTATTTAGCCTTATGTTCATTCGGCCTAATGTCCATTCTAACTAAAGTAAAATTGTTGAAATATGCTATATTCGTCACTAAGGAGGAAAAATTGATTAAAGATTGGTGATCTTTATCATAAAGGTGAAATTTTTTGGTGAAACCCCTCTTTGTGTGTGAAGGGCACAAAACCTAATTTAATAAACTCATGGGTGCGTTTCGACTTCGTCTTATCAGAAACCGACACTAACTGATTGCCAGAATAGATTAACGCCGGCTTGCACAATGTATCCACTCCATACAAAAGCTCCTTATGATCCTTATGGGTACTGACTTGGTTTTTCGTGCAATAATATCCTGAGCATACTCTGTTTATGTATGCTTTGAAATAGAGGCATGGGTGTTTTTGCATGAAACTCTCGTCAATTTGGAAGCGGAATTATTAAAGGAGGTTTTGAATTTTATTGTTGATTGTAATAGATTTAATAAGGAGTTTGCGCGTGAAGAGAAATGTTGCATCACTCGGGTAGAAAAGAACACTTCACACACTCACGCGTTTACCTTACACCGGTCATCAGTAAAGCTAACGACCAGTGTCTACCAAAGAGATTTGATTCATGGAAAGATAGTAATAGTTGCAGTTAGTTTGCATCACTGGCTCCCAGGCATTGTAGTTCTCACACACTCACGCGATAAGCAGCTAGTTCGATGTTCAACTTTTCCGGGATGAGTCGCAAAATTCTCCGTCTTTACAAATAGCGCGGAAATATTTTTTCCGATAAAATTTTTCAATTTTTTTCCTTCTCACCGGAGAAGGTTGTGGAATGCTATTTCCGTGGAATTAATAAAAGTGCCAAAATATGCACTTCATTTCAACGAAATTCGCAGGAGAAGTACGTTGGACTTGTTTTGTCGTGTTTTGGAATAGTACCAGCAAGGCAGCGAGTGCAAAAAGGATACCATGATAAACTTATTCGCTCAATATCCGGCCGTTTTATTTATCCGGAGAAATAATGCATTGTATTTATCCGTTGTGTGAGTGTCAATAGCTTTTCGTGTGAAAATGTGAGTTTTTATTGTCGGAGCGGTAAATTATCCCGACTCATTTACTCATATGAGTGTGTACTTAAATTTGATCCACAATTGCAGCTTGTCGACGGATGCAATCAGCCCGATTCCATCAACGTTCATCTGTTTTCTAAGGAACTTGTATGCTATCGCAGCGACCTTTCCCGGTCAGGTAAAGCTAAGGAGGGTATATGTGCTCCTGAAGCTACTCAAGATACTGCGCACCTTAAATTAGTACCACAATTGCAGCATGCCGACGGGCGCAATCAACCCGATTCCATCACCGACTTTTACCTGGTTTCCACGGAACTTGTATGCTATGGAAACGACCTTTCCCGTTCAGACCCACAATTGCAGCTTGCCGATGGGTACAATCAGCTAGAATCCATCACCGACGCCCATCTGCTTGCCACGGAACTTGGCAGCAACCCTTCCCGGTCAGATCTACAATTGCAGCTTACCAACGGACGTGATCAGCTAAACTCCGTCACCGATGACCATCTGCTTGCCACGGAACATGAATGCGATGGTAGTGACCTTCTCCGGTAAGGTAAAAATAAGGTATAGGAGGGTATATGTCCTCCCGAAGCTACTATAGATTCTGCGCACCCTAAATCCGATCCACAATTGCAGTTTACCACCGTTTACAATCAGTTTGATTCTATCACCAACGCCTGTATGTTGACAACGAATTCTGAAAGCAGAGACTACGTTCTGTTCCGGGCAGATAACAGCAGTCTAAAACAATTAGATCAATTTGAAGTTCCTGCTTTAATTTACACAGGTAAATGCAATGAATGTATATGTACTTCCGAAGTAGGACATACAGATGCCTCTCCCGCTGCAAATCCACCCCTATTACAGCCAGACGCCACCACCATCGCCGCTCGTCTTTCTACCGCTCAACCATCAGGACACTATCTGGAGGAACATCTTAATATCTACTACCAGAACGTGAGAGGACTGCGCACAAAAGTTGACGAGTTGTTCGTCGCTGTTTCAGAGGCCGAATATGATGTCATTGTTCTAATCGAAACGTGGCTGAATGATCAAATCTATTCGATCCAGTTATTCGGACCAAAGTACACGGTTTACCGTAAAGATCGCGATCCAGACAGTACAGGGAAAAACGTGGTGGTGGTGTGCTTATTGTAGTGTCTAACCAGCTCTCGTCCAAATATAAAACTGATAGCAAAAATCTCGAACAACTATGGGTAGATATTCGCGGGCACGATACTAATATTTGTGTAGGCGTAGTATACATTCCTCCCGATTCCGCAAGTGATTTAGATATTATTCAAAAGCACATAGACTTAGCACTTGACATCGCAACTTCCATTCAACCCAACACGGCTCATCTACTGTTTGGTGACTATAATCAGCCAGGACTTCTTTGGAAGAGTACACCCTCCGGTTATGCCTTTCCAGATCCTTCTGAATCTATCTTTTCGAGAGCGAGCATTGCCTTATTGGACGGAATGTCTATTATGAATATGCTGCAAATGTGTACCGTAAATAACAGACGAAATCGAACCCTGGATCTCCTGTTCGTAAATGCAGAAGCTTCTATTAACTGCGCCGTTTCAGAAGCCCTTGAGCCATTAGTTGCCTGTGACGTATATCATCCTCCTCTTCTAGTAACGCAGATTTGTCCCCAGTTGGTTATTTTTGACGAAATTATAGATGTCAGGGAGTTCAACTTTTCGAAGACTGATTTCTCTAGGCTTCAAAGTTCACTGCAGGCAATTGATTGGGAGACTTTGTTAAATTCCGCGATCGATGTAGATGTTGCCGTAGAAAAACTTTCACTAGTCCTTAAACAGCTTTTCAGAATAGCAGTTCCCGCACCCGGTCCCCGACCAAAACCAGCATGGTCCAATCGTCAGATACGTAAGCTGAAAAGATTGCGAGCAGCTGCGCTTCGGCATTACACCAGCCGACGAAACCCCATTACAAAACGAGAGTTTATTCAAGCTAGCAACAGTTATAAGACATATAATCGGTTCCTCTATTAAAGACACGTAGCACGAACCCAATCAAACCTGAAACAAAATCCAAAGCAGTTTTGGTATGTTCCTTGCAAGTGAAACATCAAGCACTCCAAACGGCATCTGTGACCTATTCACTCAACATTTCTCGAGTGTGTTTAAAAAGGACTCGGCTAACTCTACTCAGGTGGAATATGGCCTTCAGAATGTCCCTCATGATGTAATTAATGAAGGTAATATCCATTTACTGACGAAGACATTTTAACTGCCATGAGAAAGCTAAAGTCTTCAACATCGGCAGGACCAGATGGTATTCTTTCCATTATACTGAAAAGATGCGCCTTTAAGGCTAATTTTCAATCAATCACTGTTGAAATCGGCGTTTCCCGTGTGTTGGAAAAAATCAGTTATGTTTCCCGGTTTTAAAAAAAGTGAAAAGCAAAATGTGGCGAACTGTCGTGGCATAACCTCACTCTGCGCTGGATTAAAGTTATTTGAGATATTAGTAGGAAACGTGCTGTTTCGTGAGACCAAAGCATACATATCGAAGGATCAACATGGCTTTTTTCAGGCAGATCGACAACTACTAATCTAGCCCAATTCCTCTCGTTTTGTATTAAAAATATTGAACTTGGATCTCAGGTCGATACTGTATACACGGATCTCAGGGCTGCATTCGATCGTGTAGATCACTCTCTTCTACTGGCAAAGATAAAGCGGCTGGGCGCTTCGTCAAATTTCGTAGGGGGGCTTAAATCATATCTCGTAAATCGTTCTCTATCTGTAAAATAGTGAAATAGCGAATCATACAGCTTCATTAACTTGTCGGGAGTGCCTCAAGGGAGCAATCTAGGACCGTTGCTTTTTTCGTTGTTCTCCAATGACGTTTGCTATGCTATACCTCCAGGGTGTAAACTTATATACGCTGATGATCTCAAACTATTTCTCATTGTGCGGTCAATAGAAGATTGCGTGGCACAACAGCGACACTTAGATGCATTTTGTAATTGGTGTAGTCGCAACTTGCTGGCTCTCAGCGTGGCCAAATGTTCCATAATGTCTTTTACTCGCAGAAAAAATCCAATACTCTGGAGCTACACCATCTCAGGGGAATCGCTAGAGAGAATGACAGTTATCAGAGACCTCGGAGTACTTCTGGATTCACAACTGACATTTAGAAATCATTACTCTCATGTTATAGCTCAGGCAAATAGAAATCTCGGCTTCATTATAAGAATCGCCAAAGAAATCCCTGATCCATATTTTTTAAGGGCACTCTATTTTTCACTAGTTCGATCCGTCCTGGAAGCTTCAGCACCCATTTGATGTCCTTATACAAGCATTTGGATCAACCGAATAGAAGCAGTGCAGGCAAGATTTCTCCGTTTTGCTCTTAAAACTCTCCCATGGCGTAACCCAGTAGAGCTACCACCGTACATCGATCGCTGTCGTCTGCTCGATATGGAAACCCTAGCGAAAAGGCGCAACACATTTAGAGCAGTATTTGTTGGGAAGATATTAACTCGTCAAATAGATGCTCCAGATATTCTCTCACAAATAAATATCAATGTGCCCCCTAGAAATCTCAGATCGCATAACTTCTTAAGACTGGAATTTCAGCGCACAGAGCACGGTCAGAACGAACCCATTAGGGCGATGTGTAATTTTTTAATAGTGTTTATGACCATTTTGACTTTTCTGTATCTTGTGATGTTTTCAAAAATAGACTAAGAAGGTTGACTTAGATTTTAAGACTCCATTTTTGTAATATTTGTAATTTTTGTTCTTGAAATACTGTGTACTATGTGATTATGTTTAATTGTAGTGTAAAATCATTGTAATCAACTGTGAAAAATTTGAAAAGATGATGGGTTTTTACGCCCATTTGAGGATTGCTACTGAAGTATATCCTGAAATGGGCTTTTCCCATTCTAGAAACACTTCATGTAGACCAACACAGGTCAGATGAAAAATAAGAAAAAGATAAATGCAATGATTGTTGGCTCCTTTTTATTTCAATTTTTCTATACTACAGATAACTGTGAAAATGTATAAACACGAGCCATAGTTGCAAGACGGATAAGGCATACTTATATGTATATCAAGGTAATCACCCTAAACCCTGAATTTACAAGCAGTGTTCAGAAAAAGAAATCCACCGGTGAATAATAATGCAAAAACTTTATGAAATCAAAAAATACCATGCGTCTCCATGAGAAAACTAATTTTGCAACTGACCAAATATCAATATCAACGCAAAACGGCACAAGATGACACTATGTTTTTTGAAAACTCAATAAAATTCTGCGTCAGTTGTACCAGATGAGATCCTTCAACACACTTTTACCGATAAAGAGATGCCACTCTGAATGTAAATAAGTCCACGGTAAACAACAAATTTATATTGATTTCATTGATAACACTCATTATTTCTCAAATCGAAATACACCATTGAATTCTTGAAATGATTTTCTATTAGAAACGCTTATATGTGTTGTTAAACTATCATTTTAGTATCTATTAAAGCGAGGTAAATTAGAATGAACAAAAACTTTCTGTCACTCAAATTCTTACAGATTTCCAAGACCTTGCACGGTTCAAAAAAATGTTGCACTTATATTTTTCAATGGATTGATTCAAAAATATGGCGAATACAGCTTTAGGTATGGTACATTTAAAAAAATATATAAAAGGTATGAAAATCGACAATGAATTTTGGAGGTTTTGTCCAGCCCGGCCCCACTGTGACTTGACGCTAAATTCCAAAACGGAAACACTATTTATGTTTTCAATCAAATGACTGTTAGAATGTGATGTCATTGGTTAACCTATTTTCGTGGTTCATCCATCCGCACTCTCCCTTACATGTGATCTGGTTGAAACGAAGTAAAACGGAAAAAGGGATAATTCTGCGCATATAATGTTTATATTTATGGCCATCTAAATAAATTACATAGCACTGTTCGTTTTGCAGTATTAATTATCATTAATCTATACGAGAGGATGGCATAGCGTAAATCTTTGTAACCCGAAAAAACGAAACTAAGGTTTAAACTATTACGATAAAAAAGCTATATGATTATTTTTAATTTAGTAAATTATACATATGCCTAGTGTATATTACGCCAAGCTTCCACTATCAAGGTGCTTAGAGTTATAAGGTGATTCGTCTTTGGCAGTAACTAGGTGAGGAGTGAGGTAAGCGTGCAGCATACTGCGGGGAAGAAAAATAACAGCGAACAACTTTGTTTACCGCCTGAAATCTAAGCAAACATATGGAGAGAAATAGTTGTTGTTAGCTGTCGTTTCTAAAACCAATATGGCTGATCGGCGTTTTTGAGGATCGCATCACCTGAGAATAAAAACTCCTTGTCCAGTATGACTATTATACGTATGTCTAACGTATTTATGCCTAACATCACGCACCCGAAAATAATGAAGCAGCATTGCATTAGTTCGGCTTCAGTTACGGATTACATACAAGCACCCCAACACCTCCTTCGTCCAACCCTCCAGCCTACCAGAAGCACGCAACTCGTGTAATAGCTATAAAGTCACAAATTTGTCAACTTCCTAGAATTTGATTAGGTCGATTTATCTGCTACATAATTCCCATCCTCCTCGGTCTAACGCTTGCGGGAAAAAACAAGTGTTCCCATTGTGTCCGACACGAAAGTCCAGGTACATCATATCCGAATCGACTCGCGACACAGGATTCAACAGCCACTGGCCAGTGCCATTAACTAATGAAGAAATTATTCATCCTTTTAGTACTATGTGTATTAACAGCGGACTAACCCCATCCCACCTGGTGTGTACGCCCTACCGACCGACCGACGGTCTGCCGGACATTGCCTGACGCTGACTATGTGACCAAAAGTGCGCCAACAGCTGGAGGTGAATGATGCCGAGCCGCGCGCCGCACAGTGGCTGGAGGCTGGCCAAAACCTCAAAAATTTATTTTTGAAATATTGATATTTTATATTTTTTCTCATATATTGAATAATGTATATTCAAAATTTTATGATCATTGGATAAGAACACGATTTTTAACATGAGTTTAAACGTAGCAAAGTCCGGACTTTTTTTGATTTTCATTTCCGAAACCACCATTGCTCTGTTCACTTCAAATGCATGTTGCTCTTTTGAATTTCGTTCGATTTTAGCACAACTAGTTTCATTGTATAGAGGAACAAAAGAACTTCGTTAGTGAATACTTTTTTCACTAATGTATTCTGTACAAATTTCGGAATCATTTCGGAACGGTCATATAGTATACATTCTATGGGAAATAACCTCTACTTTTCGAATATCATGGTCGCGTTCTGCGCCTAGGTGCGCAAAAAGTTTTAAGGAGATTTTGAAGCTTTGTTGCTGATATGGAGGCGCATGGTGTTTTGTTTAAAATAGTTAGACAATCTACAGTAAACCAATATGTTATACAATGGATTTAAAGTAGTATTCTTCATTGTTTATGATATTGCTGACATTGGTGAACAGTAACGGAAAATCTATCATGAAAACGGAATCATAGTTATAAGAAAGGTTCAATGACACTGTATGGAAAAATGCATTTAATATTTTACGACTTTTGACATCAAAAATGAGCTCAGCACCTCAAAATTAGCTTAAATTGTGATTTTCAGCCAAATTAGGTAACATTTGAGGTTTTGTCCGACTTTTGTTTGAAGACCCGCCACTGTGCGCCGTCGGGAGGGTTTGGGCGATAGTTATTTTCCTTATCAAAATGGTCTGTCTCGATTCGCTGTTAGGTAGCTCTATGTACGAGCTTGCTTTATTATTCCGTTATTACCGGCGTCGCTTTAAATGAGATTGCTTCTAGCAGGGCCCCGTTGAGTCAACCAGTGTTTCTTGTGTGTGTGCGTGTGTTTGTGTGTCTGTAAATAAGGCTGTCGGACGACCTGCGGGGGGTTGATGCTTAATTTCAAACATGCTTTATTATGCTGAATTACGGCGACAACCCAAATGGGCGAAAGTTTAGTATGATTTTATGCCATGCGGACCACGAGCCAACGGAAAGCAATTATGGGGCGACGTTGGCGATTTACGGTGAGATCCCAGGGGGAGCCGTTTAGCGAGTTAGATAAACAGAATAAATAGAAAAGGAATAAAACGATTCTCGCTGTTTGGTATAATTGAAACGAATGGAACCTGAACACGGAGAATACGAGGGCAATTGCAAATATTCAAGTTTTATTTTATGAATGCTCGTGGCGTTATTTGGAGTTCATAAGGGCCATTTTTTAATTCTGGTTAAGACAGATAGGTATCGCAGGTATCATTTTAAAAGACCATTTACATTTAATAGCTCGATATTTCTAGATTTTAATAATACATGCTAAACTTTTCCTTAAATCAATTCGTTTATTTGATTTCACACAGCTATTTCTTAGATATTTACAGTAACATAACTTATTTCTTGCTGTACTAAAAAATGAGAACTGCAGAATGATTGAAGAATTGATCATTACTTGCTTCAGAAGTAATGTGCGGCAAAACCTTACTATCGCCCGTTGTTCGTAAAACTTGGCGATTGGATCATTTCGCTCATTCAACATTGCACATACAACTGACTTTCATGAATTGGGCTAAATCTCAAAAGAACACTTACTCCAGATAAAGAACAGACGCCGATTCTGACAGAACTAAACATCAAACGCCTCTACAAAACCACATCATCTCCCAAACAAACAAAAACTTTTCCTCGGAAGAAATTATGTACCAGGTTTCCCCACTACCAACCATCCGTCCCCATTTTCTCTATCAAATGTCCGTCAGTAGGAGTGCGTAATTTGCTCACGTTTTACGACGCAAATTTCTTCTCAGGAAGAGCAAAATTCGACGAGATTTGAACCGCACAAACGTTTTCCTGCTAGATGTAGTCCTTCTTTCGAAGGTATCAACCATTCGCGAGGGGAGATTTTTACGAGTTACATTACTCAGTGCGGACGACGATGTAGCCATGATTAGAAGGCTGGCGTGTTATCTTTTTCGCTAGTAAAAATATAAAGGTTCGTTAGCACCAACAGCACGGTATTTCCCGTGACTTGAGGAAGAAGCTGTAAAACAAACGACTTCTAGTACTCTGCAGGCCGCCATTGAACAAGACTCTTCATTAACGGTGAGTAATTTCGCGAACAAGACTTCAACAAATTGATGAAAATGCGCAAGGCCGTAGCAAAAAAACTAATAAAGTAATGCAGAAAAAGTAGCAAATCCGTGGATCTCTGCAGAATTCAAAATTGTCCCCAACGTACGGCGGAACCTCGGCATATCAGCTAGAAGCGTATTCGTGTGGTGAAATTGATGAAAGTAATGAGATTATTCTGCTCTTCTGGATGCTGGTTTTCCTCTACCTACCCGTTTCCCGAGCTAACCAGTGCGAGGTTGCGAATGAAGCATTTGCAAACGTGACCATGCAGCAGCAGCCAGCAGCAGCCGCCGACCTGGGCCAGTTCGACAGAAACAGGACCAGAATACGGAACGGACCCAACAGTCAGTGGAGGTGGACCCAGTATGACTCGATTTGCTTTTGCTTCACTCAATTACCGTTGTTGGTTGTGCCACCAATCTACACTGGCCCGGAGGCGGTCACCCAGCATCGTCGGTCCCGTTTCCATGGTGCGGGCATGCACCGAGAGAGTAACGTGGAGGGATGGTTATTTGCGCTTCTTCACGCTCGGTTGGTTTCTCCAATTTCCATTATTGGTGTTATTGGATACCTTTAGCTTCATTTTAGGAATCAAATATTCAGTTTCATCCTCAGTTTGATTCGTAAGGTGCAATTCAACTGCATTGGGGATTTTTAGTGTAAACAAACAATACTTATTCGTTTTTAATGCCGATATAATATTCCACTGCATTCAATGACATTTTGATATTTGCAGAAAGAATGAATTTAGCTTGAGGTAAATTTATATAACAACCACACATAAATTTATTGATTAGTATTGCCGTCATCAAACGATTGGCACATTACGGAGCCAAAGTTGCTGGCATTCGTGTTATCGGCCAATGAAAATGCGCAAAAAACAGTCCCTGTACAAAACACTGATACTTCCTGTTCCCCGATCATGCAGCCGTGGCCGTACAAGGTGTCAACTTATCAATGGAGCCTCATGGACACACTGGGCTAGGGACCAGGGATAAATGAAAAATCATACTAACTGTCTGTTGGCGGACCAAATAAAACTGCAAATGGAGTATGGGTAATACTATCCACTTGAATATATCCGAGTGGGTAATTGCCCACTCAAAATTTTGAACAAAGTAATAATTTTTAAAACTGTCACCCATGTATGTATTTCGCTCACACAAAGGGAGTACGGAATTAAATTGCATTACTTTCAAATTATTATTGTATTTTGTGTTGAAATTTTAGTTGAAATTAGTTCAATGTCGAGCTCTGAGCAGAGTTAAAAGTAATCGAAATCCATGTTGTTCATTCAGTTGAATATCGTACAAATATATTCCTTTCACTAATTATATAGGAAAATGTTTTCAAATGCCGGTAAAGCATATGTAACAACAACCATCATCGCTTACATTGTGCTAGGGCCCAGGGCCGGCGGATAGCGTGGGTAGTATGGGTAGTACTACCCACTCGAAAATAACCGAGATGGTAATTACCCACTCGAAATTTTGGACATTTTCATGAATTTGATATCTGCCACGTATGTATATCGGGCACACATTTGAAAATATCGATGCACAACAACTTCATTTACACAAACACACTGCAAGTGATTTAATGTAAATGTAATGCAAGCGTGTGTATTGCGAAAATGAGACAAATCCCTATTCTATTACCCTCACCCTATGCTTACTACCCACTCGTGCTAAAAGTGTAACGCAGGCCCTGCTAGGGCCTACTTTGATGCGTTTGATTCGTTGCTGTACACTGAGCAAAAAGCATCTGAGAATTTCATAAGTCTCGGCATATGAACCAACCTTCTGACGATGTCATTGAACGCTTTAGAATGTCATAGGCAGGCTTATGAATTCATTGATCTTTATTCATGCACTCCATAGACGTACAAATAATGTATTTCATAAAACAATCTTATGACTTCGCTCCAATATATGCCTTTAAGAATTTCATAAGTTTTTCTCATGAAACCCATATGAGATCTGTTATTGATTCTATAAAATTGTGTTTTGTTTTTCATAAACGTCACTTTTGTGAAAATTCATAATTGTTTCTTATGAATTCAGTGCTGGCCTGGACGGCCAACCAGGAGTTAATAGTTTTAGCACTTTTTGATTACCGCTGTTTGAAACAAAAGAAGTGAGATTTTCAGTCAAATGCAACAATTTTAAATTGTTTTTATGTTATTAAATAAATTACTGTGAGCATTAAATCTGTTTACATGGTTATGATTTTTACAGAAGATATCCGATTATTTGAAATGAAATAAGTTGTGCATATAATTAGTGTCTGACGCGTATTTTATAATAATCAAAATCATTTGAGAAGTAACAATCATTATCATTCAGTTGTCAAGTCCAGTTTCCCAGTTGTCTAAGCCCAGTTTCCCAAGAAATATTGACGAAGCGTTGCTCATTATGTACAAATTTTAATATTTAATGAGTTTTCTCTTCAATCTTCTGAAGGGATCTATACTTGGCGGTTAATTTGTCCCGAATTGAGTTCTACAAGATGACCACACGAATGAACTCATGAGGAATGACGTTCATGTTTGACAATTGTCAGTGATTTGTTTACTTTGTCAGTTGCGTGAGTTGGAGTGCAACGGGTGGCCATCTGTTACATTCAAACTCACGTAACTCCCATGTAAACAAACCACCGAGAATTGTTAAACGAAGTTCATCCGGCTCATTTTGTGGGGTTATGTCGGTTGGTGTAAAACCTAATATCCTCTCAAGGTTGATTTTTACTGTTGATTTTTTGTCTACTAAAATGCTCGAAAAATGTCAGCCATGTTCTTTTTTATATAAATGCACAATAATATCCATAAATAAAAAACTTATGGCATTCATTCGAACATTGTAATGAATTTCATAAGACTGTTCTATGGAAATCGTTATTTCTACTATGTTTTCTACTTATAAATGTCAGCAATTTTCGTAAATGGGCACCTATGGCGTTCATTCGGACATTTTCATAAATTTCATAAATAAGAGATGGATTTGGAAAATTTCCCCTGAAAATAATAAGAGATGGATTTGGAAAATTTCCCCTCCAAATCATAAGACAGATTTATAAAATCCATTTAAAATCCTTATGTCTGAAAGTCATAAGACGTTTTTATGGAAATTCAATGTAAATTTTACTCGGTGTACGGTCGCTTCGTTTAATAATCGGAGACGAATGAAAATCTGCATGGATGAATGGGCGGTTTGTTTGTTTGACGTTTTCAGCTACGTCACTTACTAATGAAAATGACTGCGGCTGAATACGATCAATTTTCATTCAATGAATTTGAATATTTTTAACTCTGACTCTGAGTGTCCTTAGAAGATTCCCCCAACGAAGGAAGTATTGTCTATGCGAAGGGATACACTGGGTCAGAGCCAAGCGACCCCGGGCTCAACACGGGAAAAATTGTTCTTAAAAATCGTGAATGAAGTGCCATGAATTCTGGAACAAACATATTTTTACGTTACGAAAACAGGACCATGATCAAAAATCATGTGTTTTATAATTATATTCCATTTTCAGTCAGTAACGCCTATCCCAAGCAACAATAGAAATGCTAATGGTTTTATTTAAATTTTATGGAAGTTTCATCAAGGCATTACTAAGTGAATCTGGTTTTAACATTTCTTATGAAAAGGGTATTGATTGAAATTCATTTCTGAACTAGAAAAATGTTTATACACGCGTTTAATTGAAAATATAACAATTAACCTTCTTTAGGTGTTAACTTTTTGTAACTAATAAGGTGTTAGTAGGTCATATTGACCCCGATTTTGAACTCAGTTTCAAGACACATTTTAAACCAAATCTATATGAACTAGTACTTAAATTGTTTGTTGGAGTTCGAATTTTCATTTACTGGTGGATATTACCGTTTTTTACCTGGTTAGCCAGTGGCAATCGGTGCCGAATGAGGTCATGTTTGGCATCCACAGATGTATTCAGAACCTTCTTCATAAATCACAGGTTTATTGACAGAATACTAATAAACACAAACAGAACAAAAATAAGAATGTATATAAATTAAATTTGGACATGATACGACCGATCTTTTATGTCCCGGATTATGATTCCGATGCCGATTCCGGAGGTGCAATAGTATTTCTCATAATATTGATCAAGCGACAATGTGGTCAATCAATGAAACTGATTACACGAATTTGTAATATGCTTAAAACTTTACATAAAATACCATCTTAAATGATATTGATACTTTGATTCAAATAATGACGCTGGATTCTTCCGGAAGATCTGTAAAACTGGCTATTTCATGAATCTAGTGTTAGAATTCAAATACATCACTAGATATTACTATTAATTCTGAAATGAAGGGTTAAAGTTGCAATAATTAGTCATTCTTACTGTTGTAAGCACGTTTTGAGTAAATCTCCAAGCAACCAAAAATACATATAAAGGAGATGCATAAGTTTCTCGTTTTAAGTAATTTTGCGATATGTTTTGCGTTCCATTTTTTTTTATTCAATTCGTTTATTTGATAAGGCAGGTTTGCGTTAGCCTTAAGGTGCCAATTTTGTTTTGTTTTACATTTTAAATTACTTAAAACTAGGGGATTACATATTGATTTTTGAAATTAAACTAAGGCTAATTTATAGCTATACATATACACAAGGGGGTAATAGAATTTTCGAAAGATTAGGGGAGTCATTTAGTATTTATGGCAATATGGTTTGACATTTTAGCAATGGAATATATTGGAACAAATAATGTTTAGCTAAAGGGGAAATTTTTTACGACTATCTTAAAAATTGTAAAATTTTATAAAGATTCGGGGACATTAATTAGAGTTATTTTATGTGGTAGTAGAGTTGGGCATTTTCAACGAGATCATATAATATAATAGTTAAAACTAGAAAAGAGAGGAAGAGCTAAATGCTTCGTGAAGATATTTGGAGAGGGGAAGTAGGGTGGACAAACATGGCAGGGGGAGAACATTATTTCAGTTTCAGGCTTCGGGAGATCAACGGATGGATTACAGAATCAGGGTGGCCTTCATCAGGAAGAATCATGTACTGGGACGCCGGGTGGTCCTCCTCAAGATGGCTGGGGTTTCTCCAGACGATTTCGTAGTGCGGCTCAGATGTTGATCGGCTACATTTCGAGTTGTGCGTGTGATGTTCGTGCTGTAGGTCCCGTGTTTGTTGGCTCGTTCGACAGGGATGTTTTGTGTCGCCTTGGAGTCGCATCAAACCATCGTGGGTGTATGGTACAGGTGGAAGAGAGAGTTTCTGAGAATGATAAGGAAAAAGGGGCAGTTAAAGTTGGATATTGATGGTTTTTACGAAGGTGTATATAAGGGACATATAGAGGACATCGCGACTTGCCAACACATCTCGAACCGGGACGTTGGGTGGTCTTCCTCGGGCCCGGAGGGTGTCCATAAGCCGAGACCTGGTGGAACTGTACTCGGTGCACGCCCAGACAATGTGCTCGATGTCGTGATAGCCGTCGCCACAAGCACAGATAAAACTCTCCACGAGCCCAATACGTCGGAGATGTGCATCCAGCGTGTAATAGTTTGCCATGAGTCGCGGCATCACACTAATGAAGTCACGACCCACATCCATCCCCTTGAACCAAGGTTTCGTCGATACCTTAGGGACTATCGAATGTAGCCACCTATTTTGTGTTCTAATAGCGGCTTAAGCAGTTGTATTAAAGCTTTACCAGCTAGAAGGTTCGCTAAGAATATTATGTGAACTTTAAAGTGTGCTTTTTAAGTATTATCCGAAGATCTGTTTGCTTGGGTCAAAAGTTACAGTTGTCCAAGAACTCAATGCGTACGCCTGACGCCGGAAAATGACAATTCCCTTGCGCCTCCTTCATAACAATCACAGTGGTCCAGAATGCGAATTTAGCAGGAATTTTAACTTTTTGCCAAAATTAAATGACTTACAACATGTTTGGCAAAGTTGTACTTTTCAAGGCCTTTCTTTTTATTTAAACCGATGCTAGGGTGGTTCTAAAGTTAACAATATTTAAAAAAAAGAACTTTTTAACAGTTTGAGATAGAGCTTTACTGTCTTTGATGAAGTTGTAGAGCAATACATTTTAGACAAATTTTCTGAAGACATGCAAGCTCTAGCTTTTATATTTTCCATTGCACGAGAAATTCAAATGTAAGCTTTAGGGTGTTCCTTAAAAAACGGTTTTATTTCTATAACTTTTGAACTTTTTATTTTACGCTAAAGTACCCTTTGGACAACTTGAAGATCATTTTAGGGCGCATAATTTGCTAAAAAACACCAACTACTTAACTTTTTTCGTTTCAAAGTTATAAGAACTTTTATATAAAAATATAACTTTTTCAAATAGAATTATCTTCGATTCGGGCACTGAACATTAAATACTGTTGCTTTCATATGAAATAGCATGCTTTGTAGTATAGATCACCAAGAAATGGCAAATACGATATTTTTTTATATCTTGCAATATTTACTACAAAAATTAGTTTATTTTTAGTAAAAAGTATATATAACTTTCTAACGAGCGAAGATAGAGGTTCAATATATTAAGACAAAATGTTCTCCTCCAAACAATCTGAAAGTATTTCTAAAGTGATCTTTATGAAAAATCAAAACTACAAAAGTTATACAAAAAAAACCATTTTTTGAGGAACACCCCAAGTTTTTTTTTGGTAAATTTCTTTTAATTTAAAAGTACACGACATAGAGTTTCAGTGTTTTCGACAAACTTTTTTAAAATTTAATTTTCTTCAATTTTGTGGAAGACAGCGAAACTCTATCTCGAACCATTAAAAAGTTAATTTTTTGATTTTAAAAAATTTAGAACCACCCTACCCACTATTTAAAATAATAGAAAAGTATTGTAAAGTGCAATTTTTTATCATGAAAACGAAACTACATTTTTATATTGTCCACCGCGAAAATAATGTAAAAAATATTACAAAGAGTCAATTCATGAAAAAAACAAATTTTTAGTATAACTTTTTCAGTTTTCATTTTTTTCCAACTTATCCTTCAGATGTTTTTCAGAGAAAAACATTTTCTTCTAATACATCAAAGCTCTAGCTTTTATTGTTCAGAAGATATGAGCACATAATATTTCAAAAATAGATTTTTTTAAATCAATTTTATGAAATTTTAAAAAATGTCATGTTCGCCATTTTTTGCTCAATTATAACTTTTTTTTTCGATTATAGAGGTTTTGACCTTAAGGTCATTCGCCTCTTCGGGTTAGAAAAATCTCTTATGAAAAATTTCTAATCCTATGTGCGGGGTCGGGACATGAACCCAGGTGCGCTGCGTACAAGGCAATCGATTTACCAACTACGCTATGCCCACCCCCTTAATTATAACTCTAATCATGACCTTATCTATAATTCAAAAAGAATTATCTTTTATTTGCCCCAAATGAGTGATATTGTTATTCCAAACAACCCCATTTTTGGCGAACAAGTGCTCATAACTATTCAACGGAAATAGCTAGATATATGGTGCCATGAAACAAATTATTCGCCTTAAAACAGTCTTAAAGTTGTCTGAAGACTATTTCAGTTTTAAATGAATACAGCAAAAGTTATTGGAGTAAAACTGTATTTCGAAGAAACACCCTAAGCTCCGACTCTAAATATGTTGTAAAATAAAAAAAGTATGACAGATAGAGCTTACATGTCTTCAGCAAACTTTTCCAAAATATATCGTTCCACAACTTCGCTGAAGGTCGTTTGGCTCTAGCTAGAATGATTAATTAAAAAGTTAATTTTTTGATCTTGGTAAAATTAGAACTACCCTACTATTGTTTTTACAAAAAGACAGGGCTCATAAACTACGAAAACTTCTCCAAAGACTTAATAAGGCTAAGTTATTTAGTTTTAGTAAAATCTCAAAATTCCTGCTAAATTTGCCTTCTGGACCACTGTGCCATGGCGCAAGTGCAACCAAACGGCGAGTAATCAATTGCATTTGATGACGGAAGAAGACAAATTTCAGCTCTAGTATTTCCATAGACCAACTGGTTTCCCCTTTTTTGCCCGTTTAAAAGTTATCGGCATTGGAAGAAGAGTTTTTTTTTAATCAAAAAACGTGAATATCTCCACACATACTAGCGATAGCAAGTTTCCGAAAACTTATGAGGAAAAAACCGTTTTAAGGGGCCTTTCACAAATAATGTCCCATATCTCAAAAAACTTAAAAGATAGAGAGTTGAAGTCTTCATGTAAAATGTTTGCAACGAGTTGCTCTACAACTTTGCTGAAGTAAGTATTTATCTATCTGAATTATCGAAAAAAATAAATTTCGTAACTCACTATTAGGGGGATTAATTATCAACCCGATAAGACAGAAAGAAGAAGATTTCTATTCCAAGAAACTTTCTTGAAGACATCGTATTGCTAGAGTCAGCCGTTTTGACGCAATCTAAAAAAAACCCCTTTTATGCTCTTTGGGACCACTGTGGAATGGGTCGATTGACCGAATGGGTCGATTGACCGAATGGGTCGATTGACCGAATGGGTCGATTGACCGAATGCACAGTGGTTTTTTTTTGCCAAAAACAAGCGGATAATTATTTACACAAAAACGGTCAAGTTTAGATCAATAATGTCTTCTGAAAGTTTTATCATTATTTCAAGACCTTTCTTCTGGTTTAGTACATTGAGTGATTAATCTCCCTAAAAGTGAGATATTTTTCTCATTTTTTTAAAATGTATAGATAATGAGATCATATGTTCTGCAATGTTGTAGAGCTACTTTTTGCGAACAACTTTGTTTAAGAGTCCAAAATTGTATATTCAATACTTGTGAAGTTATAGTGCCTTGTTTGTGGATGACCCCTTAAAATCATTTTTAATATAACTTTTTTGGTATCGTACCTATGAATTTAGAATGTTCTACAAAGTTATTTGCGTCAATGTCACCCGTAACTCTTTAGAAGAACGTTTTGTTCTAGCTCTTCTATCTTCGAAGTTATTTAGCAATTTTTGAAAAAATAGTGCTATTTCCAATAGCAATAACTTTTGAACGGGAAAAAACAGGCAATCAGCTATAGTTATAAACATTAGTACAACAAATGAACTACAAAATCCAATTTATTCCATTTGTCTACTGTTGTCTCCGGTGCTGTTATGGACGGTTTAGGAAGTGCTTTCCGCTGCTCAGTATGCATTTTTCATTAAGTGGAATTCTGTTCCTCGCTGGACTCTCTTTTTACGTATGCGTGTGCAGGAAAGAAATTAAGAGAGAGAAAGAGAAAGAGAGAGAGAACAAGAGAGAGAGAGAAAAAAAGAGTTACGGGTGACATTGACGCAAATAACTTTGTAGAACATTCTAAATTCATAGGTACGATACCAAAAAAGTTATATTAAAAAAATGATTTTAAGGGGTTTTAAGGGGTCATCCACAAACAAGGCACTATAACAAGTATTGAATATACAATTTTGGACTCTTAAGCAAAGTTGTTCGCAAAAAGTAGCTCTACAACATTGCAAAACATATGATCTCATTATCTATACATTTTAAAAAAATGAGAAAAATATCTCACTTTTAGGAGGATTAATCACTCAATGTACTAAACCAGAAAAAAAGGTCTTGAAATACTGATAAAACTTTCAGAAGACATTATTGATCTAAAATTGACCGTTTTTGTGTAAATAATTAATCGCGTGTTTTTGGCAAAAAAAAACCACTGTGGAATGGGTCGATTGACCGAATGGGTCGATTGACCGAATGGGTCGATTGACCGAATGGGTCGATTGACCGAATGGGTCGATTGACCGAATGGGTCGATTGACCGAATGGGTCGATTGACCGAATGGGTCGATTGACCGAATGGGTCGATTGACCGAATGGGTCGATTGACCGAATGGGTCGATTGACCGAATGGGTCGATTGACCGAATGGGTCGATTGACCGAATGGGTCGATTGACCGAATGGGTCGATTGACCGAATGGGTCGATTGACCGAATGGGTCGATTGACCGAATGGGTCGATTGACCGAATGGGTCGATTGACCGAATGGGTCGATTGACCGAATGGGTCGATTGACCGAATGGGTCGATTGACCGAATGGGTCGATTGACCGAATGGGTCGATTGACCGAATGGGTCGATTGACCGAATGGGTCGATTGACCGAATGGGTCGATTGACCGAATGGGTCGATTGACCGAATGGGTCGATTGACCGAATGGGTCGATTGACCGAATGGGTCGATTGACCGAATGGGTCGATTGACCGAATGGGTCGATTGACCGAATGGGTCGATTGACCGAATGGGTCGATTGACCGAATGGGTCGATTGACCGAATGGGTCGATTGACCGAATGGGTCGATTGACCGAATGGGTCGATTGACCGAATGGGTCGATTGACCGAATGGGTCGATTGACCGAATGGGTCGATTGACCGAATGGGTCGATTGACCGAATGGGTCGATTGACCGAATGGGTCGATTGACCGAATGGGTCGATTGACCGAATGGGTCAATTGACCGAATGGGTCGATTGACCGAATGGGTCGATTGACCGAATGGGTCGATTGACCGAATGGGTCGATTGACCGAATGGGTCGATTGACCGAATGGGTCGATTGAATGGGTCGATTGACCGAATGGGTCGATTGACCGAATGGGTCGATTGACCGAATGGGTCGATTGACCGAATGGGTCGATTGACCGAATGGGTGGATTGACCGAATGGGTCGATTGACCGAATGGGTCGATTGACCGAATGGGTCGATTGACCGAATGGGTCGATTGACCGAATGGGTCGATTGACCGAATGGGTCGATTGACCGAATGGGTCGATTGACCGAATGGGTCGATTGACCGAATGGGTCGATTGACCGAATGGGTCGATTGACCGAATGGGTCGATTGACCGAATGGGTCGATTGACCGAATGGGTCGATTGACCGAATGGGTCGATTGACCGAATGGGTCGATTGACCGAATGGGTCGATTGACCGAATGGGTCGATTGACCGAATGGGTCGATTGACCGAATGGGTCGATTGACCGAATGGGTCGATTGACCGAATGGGTCGATTGACCGAATGGGTCGATTGACCGAATGGGTCGATTGACCGAATGGGTCGATTGACCGAATGGGTCGATTGACCGAATGGGTCGATTGACCGAATGGGTCGATTGACCGAATGGGTCGATTGACCGAATGGGTCGATTGACCGAATGGGTCGATTGACCGAATGGGTCGATTGACCGAATGGGTCGATTGACCGAATGGGTCGATTGACCGAATGGGTCGATTGACCGAATGGGTCGATTGACCGAATGGGTCGATTGACCGAATGGGTCGATTGACCGAATGGGTCGATTGACCGAATGGGTCGATTGACCGAATGGGTCGATTGACCGAATGGGTCGATTGACCGAATGGGTCGATTGACCGAATGGGTCGATTGACCGAATGGGTCGATTGACCGAATGGGTCGATTGACCGAATGGGTCGATTGACCGAATGGGTCGATTGACCGAATGGGTCAATTGACCGAATGGGTCGATTGACCGAATGGGTCGATTGACCGAATGGGTCGATTGACCGAATGGGTCGATTGACCGAATGGGTCGATTGACCGAATGGGTCGATTGAATGGGTCGATTGACCGAATGGGTCGATTGACCGAATGGGTCGATTGACCGAATGGGTCGATTGACCGAATGGGTCGATTGACCGAATGGGTCGATTGACCGAATGGGTGGATTGACCGAATGGGTCGATTGACCGAATGGGTCGATTGACCGAATGGGTCGATTGACCGAATGGGTCGATTGACCGAATGGGTCGATTGACCGAATGGGTCGATTGACCGAATGGGTCGATTGACCGAATGGGTCGATTGACCGAATGGGTCGATTGACCGAATGGGTCGATTGACCGAATGGGTCGATTGACCGAATGGGTCGATTGACCGAATGGGTCGATTGACCGAATGGGTCGATTGACCGAATGGGTCGATTGACCGAATGGGTCGATTGACCGAATGGGTCGATTGACCGAATGGGTCGATTGACCGAATGGGTCGATTGACCGAATGGGTCGATTGACCGAATGGGTCGATTGACCGAATGGGTCGATTGACCGAATGGGTCAATTGACCGAATGGGTCGATTGACCGAATGGGTCGATTGACCGAATGGGTTGATTGACCGAATGGGTCGATTGACCGAACAGCAATACTTTTTGGTCATTTGAATGACAAAGTAAAAAAAAGTTCTATTGTTGAAATGGTGAAAATATGCATCAAGAGCTAATCACCACGTATCGAAACTATGAACAGCACATCTTTTTCAACATCATCGGATGAACCACTAAAGGTAGCCCAATCTGTACTCATTTAGCCATGACTCTGCTTAGTATCTCAAAACAAACAACCAGCACCACCAACGAAGAACAATAATAATTGCACTAAGGCAAGTTTTTTTTGTCCCAATGTGAAAGCGGCAGTGAGCATCTGTCCAAACTATCAACGAAAAGCCGTGATGTCATACCAAGCTCTCTAGACCCAGCTCAATCAGTTCTAAATAGAAACATCACTAAAAACCGGGGCTCCCGCTTAGTAGGTCGAAATGTTTAACATGGTCCCTCAATTGAACGCACATCCTGATGTCTGGCGCTCATTGATAAGCAGGCCAAACTGAAACAATCGGAATGTGTCGTACCCATTCTCAGCCAACGAACCAGACGGAAAAAAAACATTACGCGTCGCTCCGACTAATCGGCTTACCCCAGTTACAATGCTTCGCGCTAATTTTTGAAGGACCACTCCGTGAAAACCATGGTTATGTCGAAATAGCCTTCGCTTGTTCAAACTAGCATAGCAGAACCGACATTTGTTCTCCGTTCTGTTTGGTTTTACCCTTTTGCCATTGTTCACTCGAATGACTGCCGGCATGCAGAGCCCCCCCCCCCACCTCACCATCATCCCAATAACGGTACATACCACCCGATGTCCCTGGTCGCTTTGTTAATCTGACGCAGGATTAAAATTTTTCGCTGATTTCCCACGGGTACTGTTTGCTGAGCAGAAGTATGTTGGTACCAGCAGCTTTCGAAAAGCCGGTTGTGCATCAAACCAAAAAAAAAAGAAGAGAACGCTAGGCCGAAACTGGCGTAAAAAATTACATTCGTTCTACAGTGTTTTCCGCGGTTCCGTCTTCCTCATTCCCGACATCATCCGTGGGTTCGTTTGATTATTTTCTGATTTTTGGATCACACAGCTCTACTATTCCCCCTGTTCGGTTGGTCGGTGTGGCGGTGGTGGTGCGATGTAACGGTGGAAGGCTGCTCGGGCCAGTGGAGTCCCGAGACCCGAAACTTGATGTGGCAGGTCGTTAGATGAAATTTAAGAGTTTGTTAAGGAGAGGTGCCTGTGGAATTTTCCACCGCTGAACCGGTAGGGAAAATAAGTAAAAACGAACGACGAAATAATGCTTGTTTAATTTGAAATGTTCTTGATTGGCAATTACCAGGAGATTTTCGAACGAGGAGATTATTTTCGTTTGAAAAGTGTGCCGCACAATGTGGTATGGGGGAGGCAGGGGACATAAAAAATGGGAAGTGTTTTTTTTGCAATCGTTAGTTGCGCTTCAGGGAATCGTTAAAAATGAAGGAAAAGTTGCAGCTATTTTGGGTCAAAATAAGCTTTAGTAGCTACGGTACTGGTGCTTAAATGAGAGACATCGTCCATTATTATTTGAAAGCAATCGCGTCATTTGAATAATTTTGTTTATAACTGTATTCAAAATGTCCTAATTTTCAATTACGTGCCGCTGTTGAATCATCACGAAAACTCGTACCAACCGTCGCGTGACCGTTCGTTAGTGATAAATTCATTATTTTCCTAAATTGATGAGCAATTTTTATTCCGGTGGCTTTCCAGCGAAACGAAATCGCCGTAGATCTTGGCGGTAGTACGAGGAGGGTGGGGGTGTAAATGAATTTCTTTCGCCTTTTTCAATTGGCGCCTCTTCCATCGCTTAATTGGTGGACCCATTCTCGTGCAGTTGACTGTTTGGAAAATAGCTTTCCAACAAACACGACTTAATTTGATTAAATTTATGTTGGGCTCCGGTCTCGCACACCATCGTGTCAGCTGAGGTGAGCTGGTGCCAGTTTGAAAAGAGGGTGCAACTTGGGTCGCCAACAACGGCAGCAGCTGTTGGCAGACGGGACAGAGCAAGTTATGACCTATTGAAAGTTCTTCGGCCCGGTCATGAAAAAAGTACGATTAATGGGTGAAGTTCCCAAGGTACGGGGAAGAGAAGAAAGAAACATGTTTGTAGTCGGTAGGAAGGCTGCACGAAAGCAATTGCCGCCGGCCGTGGCCCAGCTGGCGGGATGACTACCAGGAAGTACAAACAAAATGTTGTTTCATGTGTAAACTTTCGGTGGGAAGGGCCTAAGTGGGTCCAGCTTTTAAGTAACGATGCCATTAGCATTTAGTTAATTAAAAGCGTAAAACAACCATTCCTGCGATAGCACGCACGTACTTGGATAGAATGTCGGTAACTCGAAGTTGATGTATGTATATTTTGTTCGAAATTTAATGGTATGACACTGGTAAATTAATAAAGATATTATCCGACTATAAAATTACGAATAAATTCATAAATATTATGGTTCATTCTAAAGACTTCTTCCTACCATCATTTTTTCTTCGCTCATTCGTCATTCTATCATTTCGTTTTTCGTCTTTTGTCTTTCGTCTTTCGTCTTTCGTCTTTCGTCTTTCGTCTTTCGTCTTTCGTCTTTCGTCTTTCGTCTTTCGTCTTTCGTCTTTCGTCTTTCGTCTTTCGTCTTTCGTCTTTCGTCTTTCGTCTTTCGTCTTTCGTCTTTCGTCTTTCGTCTTTCGTCTTTCGTCTTTCGTCTTTCGTCTTTCGTCTTTCGTCTTTCGTCTTTCGTCTTTCGTCTTTCGTCTTTCGTCTTTCGTCTTTCATCTTTCGTCTTTCGTCTTTCGTCTTTCGTCTTTCGTCTTTCGTCTTTCGTCTTTCGTCTTTCGTCTTTCGTCTTTCGTCTTTCGTCTTTCGTCTTTCGTCTTTCGTCTTTCGTCTTTCGTCTTTCGTCTTTCGTCTTTCGTCTTTCGTCTTTCGTCTTTCGTCTTTCGTCTTTCGTCTTTCGTCTTTCGTCTTTCGTCTTTCGTCTTTCGTCTTTCGTCTTTCGTCTTTCGTCTTTCGTCTTTCGTCTTTCGTCTTTCGTCTTTCGTCTTTCGTCTTTCGTCTTTCGTCTTTCGTCTTTCGTCTTTCGTCTTTCGTCTTTCGTCTTTCGTCTTTCGTCTTTCGTCTTTCGTCTTTCGTCTTTCGTCTTTCGTCTTTCGTCTTTCGTCTTTCGTCTTTCGTCTTTCGTCTTTCGTCTTTCGTCTTTCGTCTTTCGTCTTTCGTCTTTCGTCTTTCGTCTTTCGTCTTTCGTCTTTCGTCTTTCGTCTTTCGTCTTTCGTCTTTCGTCTTTCGTCTTTCGTCTTTCGTCTTTCGTCTTTCGTCTTTCGTCTTTCGTCTTTCGTCTTTCGTCTTTCGTCTTTCGTCTTTCGTCTTTCGTCTTTCGTCTTTCGTCTTTCGTCTTTCGCCTTTTTTTGTCTTTCGTCTTTCGTCTTTCGTCTTTCGTCTTTCGTCTTTCGTCTTTCGTCTTTCGTCTTTCGTCTTTCGTCTTTCGTCTTTCGTCTTTTGTCTTTCGTCTTTCGTCTTTCGTCTTTCGTCTTTCGTCTTTCGTCTTTCGTCTTTCGTCTTTCGTCTTTCGTCTTTCGTCTTTCGTCTTTCGTCTTTCGTCTTTCGTCTTTCGTCTTTCGTCTTTCGTCTTTCGTCTTTCGTCTTTCGTCTTTCGTCTTTCGTCTTTCGTCTTTCGTCTTTCGTCTTTCGTCTTTCGTCTTTCGTCTTTCGTCTTTCGTCTTTCGTCTTTCGTCTTTCGTCTTTCGTCTTTCGTCTTTCGTCTTTCGTCTTTCGTCTTTCGTCTTTCGTCTTTCGTCTTTCGTCTTTCGTCTTTCGTCTTTCGTCTTTCGTCTTTCGTCTTTCGTCTTTCGTCTTTCGTCTTTCGTCTTTCGTCTTTCGTCTTTCGTCTTTCGTCTTTCGTCTTTCGTCTTTCGTCTTTCGTCTTTCGTCTTTCGTCTTTCGTCTTTCGTCTTTCGTCTTTCGTCTTTCGTCTTTCGTCTTTCGTCTTTCGTCTTTCGTCTTTCGTCTTTCGTCTTTCGTCTTTCGTCTTTCGTCTTTCGTCTTTCGTCTTTCGTCTTTCGTCTTTCGTCTTTCGTCTTTCGTCTTTCGTCTTTCGTCTTTCGTCTTTCGTCTTTCGTCTTTCGTCTTTCGTCTTTCGTCTTTCGTCTTTCGTCTTTCGTCTTTCGTCTTTCGTCTTTCGTCTTTCGTCTTTCGTCTTTCGTCTTTCGTCTTTCGTCTTTCGTCTTTCGTCTTTCGTCTTTCGTCTTTCGTCTTTCGTCTTTCGTCTTTCGTCTTTCGTCTTTCGTCTTTCGTCTTTCGTCTTTCGTCTTTCGTCTTTCGTCTTTCGTCTTTCGTCTTTCGTCTTTCGTCTTTCGTCTTTCGTCTTTCGTCTTTCGTCTTTCGTCTTTCGTCTTTCGTCTTTCGTCTTTCGTCTTTCGTCTTTCGTCTTTCGTCTTTCGTCTTTCGTCTTTCGTCTTTCGTCTTTCGTCTTTCGTCTTTCGTCTTTCGTCTTTCGTCTTTCGTCTTTCGTCTTTCGTCTTTCGTCTTTCGTCTTTCGTCTTTCGTCTTTCGTCTTTCGTCTTTCGTCTTTCGTCTTTCGTCTTTCGTCTTTCGTCTTTCGTCTTTCGTCTTTCGTCTTTCGTCTTTCGTCTTTCGTCTTTCGTCTTTCGTCTTTCGTCTTTCGTCTTTCGTCTTTCGTCTTTCGTCTTTCGTCTTTCGTCTTTCGTCTTTCGTCTTTCGTCTTTCGTCTTTCGTCTTTCGTCTTTCGTCTTTCGTCTTTCGTCTTTCGTCTTTCGTCTTTCGTCTTTCGTCTTTCGTCTTTCGTCTTTCGTCTTTCGTCTTTCGTCTTTCGTCTTTCGTCTTTCGTCTTTCGTCTTTCGTCTTTCGTCTTTCGTCTTTCGTCTTTCGTCTTTCGTCTTTCGTCTTTCGTCTTTCGTCTTTCGTCTTTCGTCTTTCGTCTTTCGTCTTTCGTCTTTCGTCTTTCGTCTTTCGTCTTTCGTCTTTCGTCTTTCGTCTTTCGTCTTTCGTCTTTCGTCTTTCGTCTTTCGTCTTTCGTCTTTCGTCTTTCGTCTTTCGTCTTTCGTCTTTCGTCTTTCGTCTTTCGTCTTTCGTCTTTCGTCTTTCGTCTTTCGTCTTTCGTCTTTCGTCTTTCGTCTTTCGTCTTTCGTCTTTCGTCTTTCGTCTTTCGTCTTTCGTCTTTCGTCTTTCGTCTTTCGTCTTTCGTCTTTCGTCTTTCGTCTTTCGTCTTTCGTCTTTCGTCTTTCGTCTTTCGTCTTTCGTCTTTCGTCTTTCGTCTTTCGTCTTTCGTCTTTCGTCTTTCGTCTTTCGTCTTTCGTCTTTCGTCTTTCGTCTTTCGTCTTTCGTCTTTCGTCTTTCGTCTTTCGTCTTTCGTCTTTCGTCTTTCGTCTTTCGTCTTTCGTCTTTCGTCTTTCGTCTTTCGTCTTTCGTCTTTCGTCTTTCGTCTTTCGTCTTTCGTCTTTCGTCTTTCGTCTTTCGTCTTTCGTCTTTCGTCTTTCGTCTTTCGTCTTTCGTCTTTCGTCTTTCGTCTTTCGTCTTTCGTCTTTCGTCTTTCGTCTTTCGTCTTTCGTCTTTCGTCTTTCGTCTTTCGTCTTTCGTCTTTCGTCTTTCGTCTTTCGTCTTTCGTCTTTCGTCTTTCGTCTTTCGTCTTTCGTCTTTCGTCTTTCGTCTTTCGTCTTTCGTCTTTCGTCTTTCGTCTTTCGTCTTTCGTCTTTCGTCTTTCGTCTTTCGTCTTTCGTCTTTCGTCTTTCGTCTTTCGTCTTTCGTCTTTCGTCTTTCGTCTTTCGTCTTTCGTCTTTCGTCTTTCGTCTTTCGTCTTTCGTCTTTCGTCTTTCGTCTTTCGTCTTTCGTCTTTCGTCTTTCGTCTTTCGTCTTTCGTCTTTCGTCTTTCGTCTTTCGTCTTTCGTCTTTCGTCTTTCGTCTTTCGTCTTTCGTCTTTCGTCTTTCGTCTTTCGTCTTTCGTCTTTCGTCTTTCGTCTTTCGTCTTTCGTCTTTCGTCTTTCGTCTTTCGTCTTTCGTCTTTCGTCTTTCGTCTTTCGTCTTTCGTCTTTCGTCTTTCGTCTTTCGTCTTTCGTCGTTCGTCTTTCGTCTTTCGTCTTTCGTCTTTCGTCTTTCGTCTTTCGTCTTTCGTCTTTCGTCTTTTGTCTTTCGTCTTTCGACATTCGTCTTTCGACATTCGTCTTTCGTCTTTCGTCTTTCATCTTTCGTCTCGAATTTTTGAAATTTCGAATTCTTGAATTTTCGAAATTTTGAATTTTCGAATTTTCGAATTTTCGAATTTTAGAATTTTAGAATTTTAGAACTTTCGAATTTTCGAATTTTCGAATTTTCGAATTTTTGAATTTTCGAATTTTCGAATTTTCGAATTTTCGAATTTTCGAATTTTCGAATTTTCGAATTTTCGAATTTTCGAATTTTCGAATTTTCGAATTTTCGAATTTTCCAATTTTCGAATTTTCGAATTTTCGAATTTTCGAATTATCGAATTTTTGAATTTTCTAATTTTCGAATTTTCGAATTTTCGAATTTTCGAATTTTCGAATTTTCGAATTTTCGAATTTTCGAATTTTCGAATTTTCGAATTTTCGAATTTTCGAATTTTCGAATTTTCGAATTTTCGAATTTTCGAATTTTCGAATTTTCGAATTTTCGAATTTTCGAATTTTCGAATTTTCGAATTTTCAAATTTTCGAATTTTCGAATTTTCGAATTTTCGAATTTTCGAATTTTCGAATTTTCAAATTTTCGAATTTTCGAATTTTCGAATTTTCGAATTTTCGAATTTTCGAATTTTCGAATTTTCGAATTTTCGAATTTTCGAATTTTCGAATTTTCGAATTTTCGAATTTTCGAATTTTCGAATTTTTGAATTTTCGAATTTTCGAATTTTCGAATTTTTGAATTTTCGAATTTTCGAATTTTCGAATTTTCGAATTTTCGAATTTTCGAATTTTCGAATTTTCGAATTTTCGAATTTTCGAATTTTCGAATTTTCGAATTTTCGAATTTTCGAATTTTCGAATTTTCGAATTTTCGAATTTTCGAATTTTCGAATTTTCGAATTTTCGTATTTTCGAATTTTCATATTTTCGAATATTCGAATTTTCGAATATTCGAATTTTCGAATTTTCGAATTTTCGAATTTTCGAATTTTCGAATTTTCGAATTTTCGAATTTTCGAATTTTCGAATTTTCGAATTTTCGAATTTTCGAATTTTCGAATTTTCGAATTTTCGAATTTTCGAATATTCGAATATTCGAATTTTCGAATTTTCGAATTTTCGAATTTTCGAATCTTCGAATTTTTGAATTTTCGAATTTTCGAATTTTCGAATTTTCGAAGTTTCGAATTTTCGAATTTTCGAATTTTCGAATTTTCGAATTTTAGAATTTTCGAATTTTCGAATTCTCGAATTTTCGAATTTTCGAATTTTCGAATTTTCGAATTTTCGAATTTTCGAATTTTCGAATTTTCGAATTTTCGAATTTTCGAATTTTCTAATTTTCGAATTTTCGAATTTTCGAATTTTCGAATTTTCGAATTTTTGAATTTTTGAATTTTTGAATTTTCGAATTCTCGAATTCTCGAATTCTCAAATTTTCGAATTTTCGAATTTTCGAATTTTCGAATTTTCGAATTTTCGAATTTTCGAATTTTCGAATTTTCGAATTTTCGAATATTCGAATTTTCGAATTTTCGAATTTTCGAATTTTCGAATTTTCGAATTTTCGAATTTTCGAATTTTCGAATTTTCGAATTTTCGAATTTTCGAATTTTCGAATTTTTTCTTTCGTCTTTCGTCTTTCGTCTTTCGTCTTTCGTCTTTCGTCTTTCGTCTTTCGTCTTTCGTCTTTCGTCTTTCGTCTTTCGTCTTTCGTCTTTCGTCTTTCGTCTTTCGTCTTTCGTCTTTCGTCTTTCGTCTTTCGTCTTTCGTCTTTCGTCTTTCGTCTTTCGTCTTTCGTCTTTCGTCTTTCGTCTTTCGTCTTTCGTCTTTCGTCTTTCGTCTTTCGTCTTTCGTCTTTCGTCTTTCGTCTTTCGTCTTTCGTCTTTCGTCTTTCGTCTTTCGTCTTTCGTCTTTCGTCTTTCGTCTTTCGTCTTTCGTCTTTCGTCTTTCGTCTTTCGTCTTTCGTCTTTCGTCTTTCGTCTTTCGTCTTTCGTCTTTCGTCTTTCGTCTTTCGTCTTTCGTCTTTCGTCTTTCGTCTTTCGTCTTTCGTCTTTCGTCTTTCGTCTTTCGTCTTTCGTCTTTCGTCTTTCGTCTTTCGTCTTTCGTCTTTCGTCTTTCGTCTTTCGTCTTTCGTCTTTCGTCTTTCGTCTTTCGTCTTTCGTCTTTCGTCTTTCGTCTTTCGTCTTTCGTCTTTCGTCTTTCGTCTTTCGTCTTTCGTCTTTCGTCTTTCGTCTTTCGTCTTTCGTCTTTCGTCTTTCGTCTTTCGTCTTTCGTCTTTCGTCTTTCGTCTTTCGTCTTTCGTCTTTCGTCTTTCGTCTTTCGTCTTTCGTCTTTCGTCTTTCGTCTTTCGTCTTTCGTCTTTCGTCTTTCGTCTTTCGTCTTTCGTCTTTCGTCTTTCGTCTTTCGTCTTTCGTCTTTCGTCTTTCGTCTTTCGTCTTTCGTCTTTCGTCTTTCGTCTTTCGTCTTTCGTCTTTCGTCTTTCGTCTTTCGTCTTTCGTCTTTCGTCTTTCGTCTTTCGTCTTTCGTCTTTCGTCTTTCGTCTTTCGTCTTTCGTCTTTCGTCTTTCGTCTTTCGTCTTTCGTCTTTCGTCTTTCGTCTTTCGTCTTTCGTCTTTCGTCTTTCGTCTTTCGTCTTTCGTCTTTCGTCTTTCGTCTTTCGTCTTTCGTCTTTCGTCTTTCGTCTTTCGTCTTTCGTCTTTCGTCTTTCGTCTTTCGTCTTTCGTCTTTCGTCTTTCGTCTTTCGTCTTTCGTCTTTCGTCTTTCGTCTTTCGTCTTTCGTCTTTCGTCTTTCGTCTTTCGTCTTTCGTCTTTCGTCTTTCGTCTTTCGTCTTTCGTCTTTCGTCTTTCGTCTTTCGTCTTTCGTCTTTCGTCTTTCGTCTTTCGTCTTTCGTCTTTCGTCTTTCGTCTTTCGTCTTTCGTCTTTCGTCTTTCGTCTTTCGTCTTTCGTCTTTCGTCTTTCGTCTTTCGTCTTTCGTCTTTCGTCTTTCGTCTTTCGTCTTTCGTCTTTCGTCTTTCGTCTTTCGTCTTTCGTCTTTCGTCTTTCGTCTTTCGTCTTTCGTCTTTCGTCTTTCGTCTTTCGTCTTTCGTCTTTCGTCTTTCGTCTTTCGTCTTTCGTCTTTCGTCTTTCGTCTTTCGTCTTTCGTCTTTCGTCTTTCGTCTTTCGTCTTTCGTCTTTCGTCTTTCGTCTTTCGTCTTTCGTCTTTCGTCTTTCGTCTTTCGTCTTTCGTCTTTCGTCTTTCGTCTTTCGTCTTTCGTCTTTCGTCTTTCGTCTTTCGTCTTTCGTCTTTCGTCTTTCGTCTTTCGTCTTTCGTCTTTCGTCTTTCGTCTTTCGTCTTTCGTCTTTCGTCTTTCGTCTTTCGTCTTTCGTCTTTCGTCTTTCGTCTTTCGTCTTTCGTCTTTCGTCTTTCGTCTTTCGTCTTTCGTCTTTCGTCTTTCGTCTTTCGTCTTTCGTCTTTCGTCTTTCGTCTTTCGTCTTTCGTCTTTCGTCTTTCGTCTTTCGTCTTTCGTCTTTCGTCTTTCGTCTTTCGTCTTTCGTCTTTCGTCTTTCGTCTTTCGTCTTTCGTCTTTCGTCTTTCGTCTTTCGTCTTTCGTCTTTCGTCGTTCGTCTTTCGTCTTTCGTCTTTCGTCTTTCGTCTTTCGTCTTTCGTCTTTCGTCTTTCGTCTTTCGTCTTTCGTCTTTCGTCTTTCGTCTTTCGTCTTTTGTCTTTCGTCTTTCGACTTTCGTCTTTCGTCTTTCATCTTTCGTCTCGAATTTTTGAAATTTCGAATTCTTGAATTTTCGAAATTTTGAATTTTTGAATTTTCGAATTTTCGAATTTTAGAACTTTCGAATTTTCGAATTTTCGAATTTTCGAATTTTCGAATTTTCGAATTTTCGAATTTTCGAATTTTCGAATTTTCGAATTTTCGAATTTTCGAATTTTCGAATTTTCGAATTTTCGAATTTTCGAATTTTCGAATTTTCGAATTTTCGAATTTTCGAATTTTTGAATTTTCGAATTTTCGAATTTTCGAATTTTCGAATTTTTGAATTTTCGAATTTTCGAATTTTCGAATTTTCGAATTTTCGAATTTTCGAATTTTCGAATTTTCGAATTTTCGAATTTTCGAATTTTCGAATTTTCGAATTTTCGAATTTTCGAATTTTCGAATTTTCGAATTTTCGAATTTTCGAATTTTCGAATTTTCGAATTTTCGAATTTTCGAATTTTCGAATTTTCGAATTTTCGAATTTTCGAATTTTCGAATTTTCGAATTTTCGAATTTTCGAATTTTCGAATTTTCGAATTTTCGAATTTTCGAATTTTCGAATTTTCGAATTTTCGAATTTTCGAATTTTTGAATTTTTGAATTTTCGAATTTTCGAATTTTCGAATTTTCGAATTTTCGAATTTTCGAATTTTCGAATTTTCGAATTTTCGAATTTTCGAATTTTCGAATTTTCGAATTTTCGAATTTTCGAATTTTCGAATTTTCGAATTTTCGAATTTTCGAATTTTCGAATTTTCGAATTTTCGAATTTTCGAATTTTCATATTTTCGAATATTCGAATTTTCGAATATTCGAATTTTTGAATTTTCGAATTTTCGAATTTTCGAATTTTCGAATTTTCGAATATTCGAATATTCGAATTTTCGAATTTTGGAATCTTCGAATTTTTGAATTTTCGAATTTTCGAATTTTCGAATTTTCGAATTTTCGAATTTTAGAATTTTCGAATTTTCGAATTCTCGAATTTTCGAATTTTCGAATTTTCTAATTTTCTAATTTTCGAATTTTCGAATTTTCGAATTTTCGAATTTTCGAATTTTCGAATTTTCGAATTTTTGAATTTTTGAATTTTCGAATTCTCGATTTCTCAATTTTTCGAATTTTCGAATTTTCGGATTTTTGGAGTTTTCGAATTTTCGAATTTTCGAATTTTCAAATTTTTGAATTTTCGAATTTTCGAATATTCGAATTTTCGAATTTTCGAATTTTCGAATTTTCGAATTTTCGAATTTTCGAATTTTCGAATTTTCGAATTTTCGAATTTTCGAATTTTCGAATTTTCGAATTTTCGAATTTTTGAATTTTCGAATTTTCGAATTTTTGAATTTTCGAATTTTCGAATTTTCGAATATTCGAATTTTCGAATTTTCGAATTTTCGAATTTTCGAATTTTCGAATTTTCGAATTTTCGAATTTTCGAATTTTCGAATTTTCGAATTTTCGAATTTTCGAATTTTCGAATTTTCAAATTTTCGAACTTTCGAATTTTCGAATTTTCGAATTTTCGAATTTTCGAATTTTCGAATTTTCGAATTTTCGAATTTTCGAATTTTCGAATTTTCGAATTTTCGAATTTTCGAATTTTCGAATTTTCGAATTTTCGAATCTTCGAATTTTCGAATTTTCGAATTTTCGAATATTCGAATTTTCGAATTTTCTTGCTTCTTGCTTGTTGCTTGTTGCTTGTTGCTTGTTGCTTCTTGCTTCTTGCTTCTTGCTTCTTGCTTCTTGCTTCTTGCTTCTTGCTTCTTGCTTCTTGCTTCTTGCTTCTTGCTTCTTGCTTCTTGCTTCTTGCTTCTTGCTTCTTGCTTCTTGCTTCTTGCTTCTTGCTTCTTGCTTCTTGCTTCTTGCTTCTTGCTTCTTGCTTCTTGCTTCTTGCTTCTTGCTTCTTGCTTCTTGCTTCTTGCTTCTTGCTTCTTGCTTCTTGCTTCTTGCTTCTTGCTTCTTGCTTCTTGCTTCTTGCTTCTTGCTTCTTGCTTCTTGCTTCTTGCTTCTTGCTTCTTGCTTCTTGCTTCTTGCTTCTTGCTTCTTGCTTCTTGCTTCTTGCTTCTTGCTTCTTGCTTCTTGCTTCTTGCTTCTTGCTTCTTGCTTCTTGCTTCTTGCTTCTTGCGTCTTGCTTCTTGCTTCTTGCTTCTTGCTTCTTGCTTCTTGCTTCTTGCTTCTTGCTTCTTGCTTCTTGCTTCTTGCTTCTTGCTTCTTGCTTCTTGCTTCTGGCTTCTTGCTTCTTGCTTCTAGCTTCTTGCTTCTTTCTTCTTCCTTCTTCCTTCTTCCTTCTGCCTTCTACCTTCTGCCTTCTGCCTTCTGCCTTTTGCTTTCTGCCTTCTACCTTCTGCCTTCTACCTTCTGCCTTGTTCCTTCTTCCTTTTTCCTTTTTCTTTCTTCTTCCTTGCTTCTTTTTTCATTAAATTCAAGCTCAGCTTCGCTAATCTATACGAATTGAAGCAAAAATTCCTTGAACCTCGGATGCGACCGTTCGCAAGGAATTCACACCGTGCAGTTCAGCTCCAATAAAAGGTATTAAAATTTACATTTTTTCCTCCTCGCAGTTGATCCTCTTACGGGTTTTGCGGGTGGACGGCGTCAGCGTAGTAGATTCGCGCCCGTATCCTGAGGATGAGATTTCGCACCTTTCGGGGTCTGCATTCCTATTTCCATCGGCGGTATTAGTGGAATGAATTCAGATGGGATTTTCGCCATTCTCCGATGCCGGTCACGATTGCGGACTAAATTTGAAACGGCAGGTGCCTCGAGATTTCTCGCTTGCGTTTAAGCTGCCACTGCCGGGTGTGCTGAATGGATGGCTGTCCCTCCGCAGTAAGATGACAAGGGGCGAGAAAAGTGGAATTCCAATTGGGTGAATAGTAAGACCGGTTAGTTTATGCCTGTTTTGTAGGTCATGCATTTACTACACTATTTCCAAGCGAGGGTTGTGCTGAGCGGAAGATCCTAAATAATTTGAATATTTAATCCGCGTGAGATGGGGAGCACTCGGTTGATGGAAGTTCCAGAAATCGGATTCGAACTTTTTCGAAATTACAGTTGACCTGATCCCGAGAGACAAGGAAAAAAAACCATTCATAACTTTCCTCAAATGTTCAATTAAAATACTATGGGTGGGTAGGTCCTTATTGCCGGCCCCCATTATCGATTGACAGCGAGGACGGCGATGGTGTGGTATGAGAGCGTATGTTTTATGCGCGTAAAAAAATGAATTTGTGGCCGCTTGAATGATGATAAATGTATCGATTTTGTAATTAATTTTCACTTGAAAATGACACACCGTCGTTGTTTACGCAAAGCCGCTATAGTGGATGCGTAATAATAATGATGATGATGATGATGATGGCGGAGCGATGTGTGGTTTCACATCGCCGTTCGTGCGGCCCGCGTCCCAACCGTTCTGAACATACGCCACGAGTTGGTATGTGAAAAATGTGCCATTCAACCATATTTGCATTTGGCTTCGAATATTTCCCATTCGGCGGTAGCGACATTGGTTGTTAATATTTATATTGCTAGGACTTTTCAGGCCTGAGAGCCACCATTCAAACCACCGAAGTGGTGGTGTATTGGGTTGACCTTTAATCGATCGATTGTTCGTTGGAGTTAGCGTGTTTACTATTTGTGGTAAGTCAGAGCATTTTTCGCCGAACAGTTTTCAACAAGCTATTCCTAGCCATTTATCCGTAAGGATTAATTCCCGGGAATTTTGGAACACGATCCAGTCAGTCGAAAAAAAAACTGCGGGCAGCCAACGCTGTGACGACTTCCCTTCCGTCGGCAGCAATTCTCCAACGGAATTGACTCAATGTACGGGTGAACGATCCGAAAGTTGACCAATAACAAACATATCAGGTGTCAATGGTGTCAATCAAGGCGACATATACAAATAGCCGCATCCGGGGCCGCCAATCAGTACAGCAGCGGTTCGTTAGACTTTCATTCCCCTCCTCCACACATCTTCCCACGAGCCAAACTGTCAAACCAATGTCCAAGCTTTGAACGGCTTGATCAACTGGAAGAATGCCCCGGTCAGCCGTCGTGCACTCCCCGCAGCGGACTGCATTTGACTGTGGCTTAACGCCTTCGTGTCAAATTAATCATTCATGTCCATCGGCGTGTCGGTGAGCGATATGGATATTAGATGCGTTGGTGCTGCTTCTGAGGCTGAGGCTGTAGTTGAAAGGGCATCCTACTTGGTATATCAGGCTGGAGGGACAATCATGTCATAACTAAAGGCGAGCGATTTCTCCAACGCAGCAAATTGCGATAGTTTAAAGTTACGCAGGGAATCATTCCGTTACAGATAAGGTCTAAACAATGAAACATACCCTTGGACTATACTGGAAATTGAATAAATATTGATGCACAACGCAGTAATGCAAGTTTATTGATTCTGCTTCCGCACAGCTATCGATGTTGCTGGACGGAAAGTGCACAAACATCGAGAGTTGCTTTTGTCCGGATTCGGTGCGCTAACAATGGGGTGCCTCCTCCATGGTGATTTGGCTATTCGAAATTTGGTACGTGACAAAAATGACCTTTTTGTTTGGGAGATGGCAACGAAGGTGACTTCTATCGTCATCTTTTTCCCCGTAAATAGAACCACCCTTGGTCGCATACGAACCCGAACGGCGAATCACAGCGATGCACTTTCGCGAGTTCTTCCATTTTCCATGCGATGATTTTTTTTGCATAAACACTTGTGTCGATTGGAAAAATAACCATTCCGAGACTTGTGAATCGAATGCGTAAAGTAAACTCCGGTACTGGGGGAACAATGCACGTTCGGTAACTGCGTGTTATCTCTCGGAGCCAGCCGAAGCTGAATCGATGCGACGATGGTTAACCGGGGAAGGATGTTTGTTGTGTAAAGAAAAACTGCAGAGGATATCAACCCCATTCGGTGGGATTGAATAACATGGATAAAAATGCAACAGGATGCTGTTAACAGTGTCTGGGTCCAATTGTGTGTAGAAAAAAAAAATTGATACGAGGAAGGAAAAGCTTAGGCTGGCTGTACGCTATACCAGGGTTTCGCATGTTTTTCATACGAATTTAATCAAGGATACTGCTAGGATGAGAGTTGTGTTGAAAATTGAATTATGCATGAATCTTATTGGGTTTGCGTGATCCGGCGCATGGTGTTTCGTTCAGGCTTATTTACAGACCTGAGCACGCATCATCTGCGTGAAGCCATTGGTAGAAATTAGAGGTTCCATCCCGGGAATTCATTTGTGTTTTCTCATTCCTGGGATTCGGGAACACCGGCAATTTTTTTCAATTTGTTCCAATTAACTTACCTTCTGCAAAAAATCTGCGACAATATCTCGACCGGCAAACACTTGGCGTGCTTCAAATTATACTTTTTCAATTGGTTCGCAGATATTCCTTTTTTTTATTTTTTTATATTATTTTCTATTTGATTATATTGTTTTGTTTGCATTACATTTCTAATTTAGTATATTGGGTGTTCAGCCACAAGTGGAAACTTTTCATCCCTATTGTTTACATGATTCAGTTAATTATTATTAAGTTATAATATGCTTCCCCAGTTAAGTATTTTTTGACATTAAAAATGTCTTACTCCACTATCTGGGGCTAGGTGTCATTCTAAAATCTGAACTATCTCCCATGTAACGAAACTATGTAAGGTTTGCACGCTTATAACTCCGATATTACTAGATGGATTTTAATCATTCATACACCAACCGATTCAGAAACACCTAACTTAAATATTGGTAATAATTTAATATCTCCCCAATAAAAGTAGACTTTTGGAAATTGGTAAAATTAAAAAGTTCACGAAAAACGGGAAAATTACCATTCGTGAGGCAGATTTCTCAGACACAGCCGTCAAAAGAGGGCAGCTTAGTGACTCAATGAAAGACGAAAAGTCATAAATAGAAGCGACGCATGTCCGTTTAAATCAGTTGTTGCTCTTGTCTCATACGAACAACATCGTCTCCGGGCGATGCAATAAGCGTTATCGATTTTCGGCAACGTTGGCATTTGCACACACTCGCACCTATGTGACTAAACCATATACGGTTAGTTTATAAATAGAGGTGACGCGTACCCGTTTGAATCAGTTTTTGTTCTTATGTCGAACGGGTAAGATCATGGCTGCAGCGTGTGGGCACTACAATAAGCGGTAGACGCTATGCATTTTCGGCAGCGGTGGCCGTGTGCGGATTTTTCGGGTACCAGCACGGTGTCACAGAATGATTTGCAAAGTGGGTGGGTGGGGTGGTTTGGATTTAATTCAATACGGTGTGTGCTGCTTAAGAGTGTTGCGTTTGAATAAAATATATTTATTTTTATGCATGCGTGTGCGTTGTAACTTGTTAATCCATGTTTACGGCGCATTGTAGCTGCCTAGGGTTTTCATATGTTTCATATTTTGGTTATATGTTTTTTATCAGTAAGGCATCTGACAACGTGCTTCTGTAGTTATTGCACTGTTCAGCAGCGTAGTATTTTATATAGGGGAGTACACTCAGGTTTTATTACGCGGTATTTTTTACGCGAATTTTGAAATTTCCGCGGTTTTCATTTACGCGTTTTTTTTTAAATTTAGGCGGTTTTCATTTGCACGGCCTTTTTTATTTATTTTTCCCCTGCGTAAAAAAAACCTGAGTGTAATTGCATCGGAAACAATCACATTCCCAGCAGAACTTTTTGTTTTCTAATTTCAAACACTTTTGTTTCGTACTGTACACAACGGAAAATTTTAAAACAGAACTTACCGTCCCAGCAGCAGTTTAGGCGGGTGTTCTTTTTCGATTCAAATTCAAGCCATGTCTTAATCGTTACTGGACTTAAAATTGTTTTCCCAGTTTATCCAGTCAGAGTATCTGTCCTGCCCTATGTAGTTAAAACACAGTTCTAATTGCGTTTTAAAGTATACAACAAATTGAACGGTTAGGTATACTAATTTAAATTTTAAAATATATCTGATTGAAATTATGAAACAAACCGCTGTACTGAAGATATAATTATGTCAGTCCTATTACCACATAAAACACCTATATAACATAAAACGCTGCAAAATTGGTTTAATAATACAATGTTTACACTACAGAGTTATAACACGTTTTAATAATTAGCAACAAGAGAAAATGTCACCAAGATAGCATAAAACCCGTTTTAACTGGTAGTGCGAACATTGCATAACAATGTAATTTATCAAATAATTTCATTTTTTTCACCACTAATCGATCAAAAAATACTTAACCTTAAGATTGTTTACTTAAGTTCATTAATACATTATTGAAAATTTAAATGGAAAATGAAATTTCATATTTCATGAAGAATCTGTATATTTCCGTTGCTGGGCGTGGGCTTCCTCGTCACGGTTCTAAATATGGAACTTTTCTTTTGAATATATTTTCTGGACAGACCAGCCTATTTTTACTAGATGGATTAGCCAAATAATGCCAATCACCTAGTGAGATACTTGATTAATTAATAGATTACCGTTAAAAGACCTTCAATAAATTATGTTTTAATGGGGAGGGTATATAGCAAATTGTAACATAAAAAACAGGCGAGTGAGCAAGAACTTGAGTCGATATGTGTGATAGATAAAATACATTTGCACGCTCTTGAAAAAAGCTACATTTTTAATGTCACCGTGGTCGTGTCCTGTACACAACCCTTTAATTTTTTTCAGTAGGATGTTTTAAACCTACTTGTCTTCTGAATAAGGAGTTAAACAAATCTTATAAACTAACTTATAAACTATAAAGAGACCCGAGCAGAGTCTGATATCAAATTGAGAACTAAACTTGATGTTGTGATGTGGTAGGGAATGATTGCTCAGGTTGTTATAATTTTGGTCGTTTTAACGGTTAAAAGATCAAAATCGAAAGCAGAAAAATTGCACTATGACATCAAACAGAAAACTATTTATGCTATCAGTGAAAGCAAATTGAAAACTAATTGAGATGGTGAAATATTTCATTGATAACAAAATAAGTAATCAATTTGATGTTTGTCAAAGAAATAGAAACAAACTTTTTTTTTCTAAAAATGTAAGCACATCAAAATCAGATCAAAATATGATGTCATATCTGAAAAAGTTTAAACTGATATCAAAATAAGATTTCAATTTGATACTTGATATCAAAATATGTTGTCTATTTGCTGTATTTTTGATGTTGGACTTTGCTCGGGGAGCTAATCGTTGCAATTGAAGATTGCAACGACTTTTGTCGGAAGTTGCTTATAATACTGTTCGTCATAATTTCTAATGTTTCTATGTTTGCAAGTCTGTGCAACTCATTTGTGCTAAACCAGGGAGGACGCTTCAAAATCATTTTCAGAATTTTATTCTGAATCCTTTGAAGCGATTTCTTCCTAGTAGCACAACAACTTGCCCAGATTGGCACTGCATATAGCATTGCCGGTCTAAATATTTGTTTATAAATTAATAGTTTGTTCTGAATTCCTATTTATAAGAGGGTATAAACATTTTATATATTTGTTGCATTTTGTTTGGATTCCTTCAATGTGATCCTTAAAGTGAGTTTTTTATCGTCAATCATACCCAAGTATTTAACTTTATCTGACCACGTTAAATTCAAACCATTAAATTTAATAATATGGCTATTATTTGGTTTAAGAGAAGAAGCTCTTGGCTTATGCGGAAACACAATCAATTGTGTTTTTGCCGCATTAGTGGAATTTTTTTCAGGTAATCATTGAAAATATTCAAGCTTCGTTGCAGTCGACTGCAGATAATACGAAGACTCCTCCCAGTGGTTGAGATGCTAGTATCATCACAGAAAAGTGACTTTTTACAGCCTGTAGGTAGATTTGGAAGATCAGAGGTAAAAATCAAGGTAAAAATATTGTATAGTATTGGTGCGACGCGTAATCCTTGAGGGACGCCTGCTTTAACGGGTAGCTTATTAGATTTACAATTCTGATAAAAAACCTGTAGGGTACGGTTAGTAAGATAATTTTTAATTATCTTTATTATATAAATTGGAAATTTGAAATCCCACATTTTGACAATTAAACCTTTGTGCCAAATACTGTCGAAAGCTTTTTCGATGTCTAGAAGAGCAACTCCAATGGAATAGCCCTCTGAGATATTTGCCTTTATCATGTTAGTTACTCTCACAAGTTGATGAGTAGTTGAATGTCCAATACGAAATCCAAACTGGTCAGGAAGAAAAATAGAATTCTCATTGATATGTGACATCATTCTAGTTAGGATGATATTTTCAAATAATTTACTAATAGAAGAGAGTAAGCTAATTGGTCGATAGCTAGATGCTTCTGCTGGGTTTTTATCCGGCTTCAAAATAGGAATAATCTTGACATTTTTTCATCTTTCAGGGAATTATGCTAATTCAAAACATTAGTCGAATATTTTGACCAAGTATCTCAAGGTGATTTCAAGAAGGTTTTTAAGAAGAATGTTGAAAATTCCATCATAACCTGGAGCTTTCATATTTTTTAACTTTTTCATGATGGATTTGATCTCATCGCAGTTTGTATCAACAATATCGTCTAGAGACAATACTTGAATTGAAATGTTTTCATATTTTTGTAAGACTTCAGTTTCAATAGGACTCACAACGTTGAGATTAAAATTATGGATGCTTTCAAACTGCTGAGCAAGTTTTTGAGCTTTTTCTTCGTTTGTAAGAAGTATGTGGTCACCTTCCTTTAAAGCTGGAATTGGTTTCTGAGGTTTCTTAAGAAACTTGGAAAGTTTCCAGAAAGGTTTAGAATTTGGCTTGATTTGTTCAACCTCTTTCGCGAAATTTTTATTTCTTAAGTGTGTGAATCTATGCTTAATTTCTTTTTGTAGATCCGGATAGATAAATTTCATAGCAGGATCACGAGAACGTTGATATTGACGTCTTCGAACATTCTTCAAGCGAATCAGAAGTTGAAGATCGTCGTCAATAGTAGGAGTATTAAATTTTTTCTTTGTTGTTGGTAGTGATACATTTCTAGCATCAACTATAGATATACTTAAATTTTGTAATGCCGTATCAATGTCAACTTTATTTTGTAAATTAAGGTCATGATTAAAATTATTCTCAATATAAGTTTTGTACCTTTCCCAATTCGCTTTGTGATAATTGAACACTGAGCTAATGGGATTGGAAACAGCTTCTTGAGAAAGTGAAAAAGTTACTGGAAGATGATCAGAATCAAAGTCAGCATGTGTAATCAATTCGCCACAAAGGTGACTTTGATCTGTCAAAACCAAATCAATTGTTGATGGATTCCTTACAGACGAATAGCACGTAGGACCATTCGGGAACAAAATTGAATAATAACCAGCAGAGCAATCATTAAAATTTTCTTGCAAGTTTTTGTAAGTCTCCTTTCAAGAAATTAATTTGCTCGCCAGTGCACTGAAAAGGCAAATAGGCTGCAGCAATAAAAATTATACCAAGATCAGTTTCAACTTCGATACCCAAACTCTCGATCACCTTGGTGTCAAGAGACGGCGTAACGGAATGTTTGATCCTGCGATTAACCGCTATTGCGATTCCTCCGCCGAATCCAACAATTCGATCAAATCGATGAATAACAAAATTAGAGTTACTCTTCAATTTAATATTTGGTTTTAAAAAAGTTTCGGTCACAACGGCGATATGCACATTATGTATCCTCAAGAAGTTGAAAAAATCGTCTTCGCACGTTTTTAATGAACGAGCATTCCAATTTAATAAATTTAAATGATTGTTTGAAGTCATTGTTAAACTTTAATTTCATTACAATTTTGTTAGCAAATTCCCAACCCGCTTGAAAAGCTTCAAATATGGAGGTAGAACATGGCAATCATCATAGATAACATAGAGTCTTGCAGGTATTTTAATTTTTCTTTCGTTACGCTACCTAGATCCATTAGACTAAAGGAAGCGTTGGGTGCAAACGAGTTTGTGGGCGTGGTGACTGTAGCCGTTATTTTGGTCTTGTTACCTACCACTGAAGCATAAGATGACACACGATTGTAGGATGGTGTGACGGAGATAGAAGAAGTTGTTAATTTATTTTGAATCGGATTAACACGTTTGGACGTGTTTTCTTGAAGTGTACCTGAAGAAGTAGGTACATTTTTTATTTGTTGTCTAGAACGAGAATTTATAATTTTTTCTCGAACTGGACAACCCCAGAAATTCGATTTATGATTTTCGCTACAATTAGCGCATTTGAAACTTTTTGTGGTTTTTTTCACCGGACAAGTATCTTTCGTGTGCGATTTATCACCACAGATCATATATTTGCAATCCAAATGACAATTCTTTGTGCCGTTCCCAAAGCCTTGGCATCTACGACACTGAATTCTGCCCCCATGTCGTCTATAATGTTCCCACTTTACTCGCACGTGGAACATAAAACGTGCTTTTTCAAATACTTTCAAATTATTAACCTCATTATGGTTAAAATGAATTAAATAAAGCTCCTGGATAATTCCAGAGCGTACTGGCCTGTTCTCGTCGCTAGCCTTTCTCTTCATAAGAATAACTTGTGAAGGAGAAAATCCCAGTAAATTTTTCAATTCGTTGGATATTTCATCCAAACTTTGACCTTGAGGTAGCCCTTTCAAGACAGCCTTGAATGGTCTATCTGTTTTGAAATCATATGAATAAAATTTATATATGAAAAGAGACTTTTACGTCCGGAAGGAACGTCGAAAGCTCAGTTCGAAAGGCTTTGAAGTCGGAGATAATCACTGTTATAGGCGAAGGTGATTGCGTTTTCTTCTCATTGGCATTAGGCGCAATGCGAGGAAATTTAGAAATTTTATCAGCTTCATATTCGGATAAAACATCGAATGAGTTGCTGCAGTCAATTAAATTTTCGGGTGGAGAAGATATCCTTTTCCGTTTAGCTTTAATTTTTGGCACACGGCCTTTCTGGGAGGACCCAGACATGTTGGAAGAATTAAATATTTCTTTAGGCTGAATTGTTCTTGAAAAATGTTTTAGTCTTGAAAAAGACTGATTAAGTAGAAAAAGTAGGTAGTCTTGAAAAAGACTAATTGTCGAAAAAATATAGGTAGTCTTGAGAAAGACTGATCGAGCGAAAATATAGGTAGCCTTGAGAAAGACTGTTGCTGTTGCAAAACTCTAGGTAAACCAGGAGCTATCAAGATTTGTGACCGGTTCGAACGAAGGTTCAAGCCGGTATGGCGCAGATATTTCTTTGTACTCGGTAATACGCAGACATATTTTGTGATTTTTTTTAGTGTCCAAACCTTGCGCAAGTCATGTTCACGTTTTCATGCCAAAATCGACAAATTCGCCTACTATTACCGCGAAGCCTTTGTTTACAGTAGCTTCAGTGGTGCGCATGATATCTCTGCTACCGATGAACCAATTTTTGGATTTTCTGATAGCTATTTTTTATTTTAATAACTGGATTTTCAATGAAAGTGTTTGCAAACAAAGATTAGGTACCGAAATTGGGCTGATTTCTTTAAAAAATAGATTAGTTTTAATTTCAAAAACTGGGATGGATTGTAAAAATACCGTGCTTAACGCAAACGCTATTTAAAATAAAGAAACTTTCCCGGACGTCTGTAGAAATATTTGGTCCGTTCATCGAATGCATATTTCATCCAATATGTTATACTGGAATTGTAATATATATTTTATTATATGACTTATGCATACAATTTTGCATTACGGGATATTTAAATTTGTATAAAAAGAAGCACAAAACGTCCAATATTATGCACACCCGATCAGAAACACATAACAAATATTTCAAAACTATATCTCGCATTGTTACTTGTTATAAATTTCTATTATTTTAACTACTAACGAGACCCAATTTATAAAACAATATGTTACAAAACTTGTGTTCTGTTAAAATCTTGTTATTTTATTCTGATCGGGCATCCAAACTCTTTTAATGTCGCTTTCACGGATACAGTATTCTTAAATTGCCTTAAGACCAAGCAATTCAGACACTTGCCCTCAACAGGAAATCGATGGTAGACTGATGCAATCTTATTTCGGAGTAATGCTGATTCAACTGTGTCAGGAACGGATTCGATATATAATGTTTTGTCACCCTATCGCACTACCCTGGACTAGCTGAATCATTTCATTCAAGGTAATTAAAAGAAGCTGTTTTGCATTAAATTGATCCCATCCCACCGAAATGCTTTGCAACGAATTCCAATTTTTGACGGTAATTTCAGCAGCTGCGTTCAGGATGTCGTCCCAATCGTAATCGTGATTACCCGAATTTAGGTAATCCAAGGTTGATCCAAGAAATATCATTGAAAACAAGTTGATATTGTATAAATTGAGTGACGAGTTATCAAATGATTCAATACTGTGTAGTCCATCAAATCGACATTTTCTGACAACTAGTTTAGGACAAATGTACAATTTAGACTCAACCGATCGATACCAAAATTTGCACAATTACTCAGGACCATAAAAGGAATCAGTAGAGCCTGGTGGAGCTAATAGTCAAAAATTGAACCAGTCATGCAATCAATCAGATTTGAAACCTTTTAAATTTATTCTTATTCTTATGTATTCCCGAGATCCCATGATTTTCCGGGATTTTTTATTTATTTCCTGAATTCCGGGAACTTGAAAACCGTCGGGAAATGGAAGCTCTAGTAAAAATCATTGGCTGTGACGAGAGTTGGTGATATTAATAGCATGCCCAGCTCAGAATACTAATTTAACAGGATTTTATAATTTTTGCTAAAACTAAATAACTTTGCCCTGTTATATGCATCGGAAAACTTTTTGTGAAAACATGGTTTCCGTTTATATGTGGGTTTATTTAAAGGCTAAATAGTTAATAGTTTGAGATAGAACTATTCCGCCTTCAATGTAAATAGTTTTGTTGACAAGGTGTGTTGAAACCGTGAAGAGATGCATCAAGACGGGTTTTAAATTAATAATCTCCTAATTCCACCGTAAATAGCGATATTAGTAAAACATGTCTTCCGAGAATTAAACTATACCCTGATAACTCAGCCATAGATGGTATTCTTTCGGCCTAAAGAAAAAAAAGCTCGATATAATTCGGCCATGACCGACAACTGCAAGGAAAGGTTTTTTTGGTTGCGTGTTGTGGTGAGTAGCTAAAAGCGAGCAAGTGTGATTGCTTTCGATGGACGCTTTAAGCCGCATTTTAGGGTCTATGTTCCAGCTAGTGACGTCGAAGTAAATGGCGTAATATTAGAGACGAATCTCACTTGTGAGGACCTGCTGTGGCATGGGGTAGGGCGATTTAAAAACCCTTCAATTCCCAGCGTAAAGGTGCCGGAGTAATGTAGAGTTGGGACGATGGTTATATTCCATTATCCCGATGATATTAAGGGTCGAGATTTCAATGGTGTGAAGTTTCGGTTCATGTCCGATCACTACACGTTAGATGCGCATCTTTGACGTATTGGGCTTGTGAATAATGGTATCTGCATTTGTTGCGACGGTTGTCACGATATCGAACATATTGTCCCCAAAGAGGCCGAGTGTCATATACTATTCGATTCAGTTCATCGAGATCACAAAACGTCTTTGTGTATGTGTGAATACAATATTACCACTCGATTTTCTCAATATGGCTGGATTTACACAAACTTAGTCTCAAATGAACGGTATAACGCTCCCATAAACTGCTGTTGAATTTTTAGTTAATCTGATTTTCGTTTTCAAAGTTACGGGTTGAAGAGTGCGGTCACGCAGCAAATTCTTATATAAACTGTTAACACAATGATGTGCAAATGATGTAATATATTCAAATGTGTGCAATACTACTTGGAATTGCGGTCACTAATTACCAATCAAAGTAGCTTTGGCTACATCGGCCACCTATGACGGTTCTTGATGTCCCCGGGGAACTCGCAAAGTTCCTAAGCAAATGTCACACTTTTTTTTCAGCGTACTTTTAACGAATTACAAAACCTTGATTTCAAATGAAAGATATGATACTTCAATTGACTGCTAATGAAATTCATTCAGTTCTGACATTTGGTTCCGTAGTTACAGGTTGGTTATTGTGGTTACATGGGAATGTCTCATATAAACCGGTACAATCGTAATACCTCATAGGTTGAAAATCTACTGAAATGAACAACAAATTACTTCGATTTGCAGATCTAGATCACTGATGATGAATCATAGATTCTTGGAATATATTGTCCACTATCGGTAATTCCAGAAGTCCCGGGTTCCGGGTATATTCCAGAACTACAGCCGCTTCGGTGATGACTGAACCAATTTTCACTCACCTAGTTCCAAAAAATAACTATAATATGCAGTTGAGTGTTGCCCTGCCATTCTTTCCTCTCACTCCCACCCCAACTATCTCACCTCCCCGCCACCTCTCTCAGACTCACCGCACACCCGTCTTCCCTTCCTCTGTCCTGTTTACCAAAATAAGTTAAGTGGTTCTCAACACCTGCAAAACGGTGAGTCGACAACCTGGAAGGAGCGTCCAACATAGCTCTGGTCCTCACAAGTCCCTACCTCATGCTTCCCCGGGTCATATGATTACAACGACCGCCAGCTAAGAGCTGTGTGCTTAGCTGACAGTGCAACCTGGGCACTGTTGTCCTTCTGACTTCAGCTAGATTGAGGAAGTACGTCCCGAGCGTCTGTTCACCAAGGAGGTGCGGTCAAACAGCGTCTGTTCTGGCATCCAGCGGCTGAGTATGAAATGCTGTATCGCGTCAGCTATACCTAAGGTGGCAGCCCCACCAGTGCGATGTAGGTAGCGCGACCCCGGTAAGGTAGCATACCGAACCCTTCCACTTACAACGAAAAGTGAAGAAGAAAAGTAAAACGAACGATACTTTCGGCAACCGACCCGGCTACGAAATAAGGACAATCATTGGAAACTCGGAACATGGAATGTCAGGACTTTGAATGAACCCGGACGAGTGAGTCTTTTGGCTTGCGAACTGCAGACGGTTGGAGTGAGCGTGGCTGCGATTCAGGAGGTGCGGTGGCCTAGAACTGGAGAACGTGAATTCAGGGTGGTGAATCCCATCGCCAACACTACTTTCAAATACAACATCTACTATAGCTACGGCGGAAAGGCAGAGGAGTCGGTTTCATAGTGATCGGCAAGCAGATGAAGCGTGTTATAAGGTGGAAACCGGTTAGCGAGCGAATCTGTGTATTGAGGGTACGGGGCAAATTCTTCAACTACAGGTTGATCAACATCTATGCACCGACAAACGATAAATCCGATGACGCGAAGGACGCGTTTTACGAGTGTCTCGACAAAACCTACGGAGAGTGCCCAAAGCATGACGTGAAAATTGTTATCAGGGACGCCAACGCTCAGGTCGGTAGAGAGGACTTTTTCCGTCCAATCATTGGTAAGGAGAGCCTTCACTCTGTAACCAATGACAACGGCCTGAGACTAGTGACCTTCGCTGCAGCTAGAGAGATGGCCATCAGCAGCACTTACTTTTGCACGCAAAGATATCCGTAAGCACCCGAATGGCGAAACTTGCAATCAAATAGACCATGTCCTGGTAGACGGCAGACACTTCTCGGATGTTATAGATGTGAGGACCTTCAGTGGACCAAACATCGACTCTGATCACCATCTCGTTGTCAGTAAGATTCGAGCACGGTTATCAACCGTAGCGAACTCAATAATTCAGCGACCGTTTCAATATCCAGCGCTTCTCAGCAGAAGGTGTGACGGACGAGTACCGCCAGAAGCTTGATGAGCGGATAAGGGGAATCAACGAAATTATTGTCGCAGATCAAGTCAAGTACGTTGGGGAAATTCTTGACTCAAAATTCAACTGGACAGCTCACGTCGATTTGAGAATCAAAAAGCTTGCATGGCCTTCGGCCAATGTAGACGGCCTTTCGGCAAATCTTGGGGACTCCAACCCAAGTACATTCAGTGGATCTATACAACAATTGTTAGGCCAATACTGACCTACGGGTGCCTTGTTTGGTGGCATAAGGGAGCAGACATGACAATCCAATCAAAGTTAAACCATATTCAGAGAATGGTCTTGATGACGATGACTGGTGCGTTCACGACAACACCTACTGCTGCTATAGAGGCACTCTTGAACATAAAGCAACTATATGTGTTTCTGAAACAAGAAGCACTTTCTTGTGCATACCATCTTAAGGTTACTGTGCTCTGGAACAGTAACCCAATAGATCGTGCAAGACTGTGGCCCCAAATGATTACTTGGGATGAGTATACACTTGCTCCCAGTAATCTTACACTCACACGTAGTTTTCCTTTTAAAACTTTCAATGGGAGAATTACTCCTCGCGAGGAATGGCTGTCTGGCTGGATGGAGCGACAACTTGAAGAATACGTAGTTTGTTACAATGACGGTTCTTTGTTGGAGGGCCGAGCGGGTGCTGGTGTCTATTGTCATGAAATGAGATTAAACCAATCTCATTTGCTTGGTAGATACTGTACCGTATTACAAGCAGAAATCTTTGCGATTCTGTGAGGCGCACAATCACCACTTCAACAGGGAATTTGCGGTAAAAGAATCTATTTTTGCTCTGACAGTCAGGCTGCCCTGAAAGCACCTAGTTCAGAAGATTCGAGATCGAAATTAGTAATTGCATGTCGAACTTAAATTGAAGGACTTAGCATTTCAAATGTTATCAACCTTCTATGGGTTCCCGGTCATTCCGATATTACTGGAAATGAATGGGCGGACGAATTGGCTAGAGTTGGCGCTGCGACTGACTTCGTTAGTCCAGAACCAATTCTACTACTGTCGATAAGTTGGGCACAAGATTTACTCTTGGCCTGAAACCAAAAATGCCAATTATTGGCGTAGCTTGCAAACTTGCATTCAAACAAAGACTTTTCTGCCGGATGTGAGTCCGAAAATGTCAAAGAATTTGTTACATTTTTCTAAGCACAACTGCAATATTTTAGTCAGGATACTGACTGGACATTGCAAACTCAATTATCACATGGCTACTATTCAGTGCGCTGAGTATTATTCATGTGATCTTTGTGAATCCGATTACGGAACATCACATCATTTGATATGCAACTGCCCTGTAGTAATGCAATTACGTATCCGGATTTTGGTTCTCCGTACGTAGATGAACCTGTGTATAGAGAGCTGAAATTTAAGGATATGCTATTGTTCCTAACCCAGTGAGGTAAAGAGCTATAGTTTTAGCCGTATTTGAATGACAATTATGTTCTGTTATCTCAATATCCCCTCGGAAGTGTTGATATATCCGCTTACTGCTTAAATAAAAATTTAATTCTTGCTATTGTGGCACCTGCAGATCGTTCAGCGTTCATCAGGGGGTGCAGAATACTCTGTTTTAATTGTTGTGTCGTTATTTTCCTTACCCCTTAACTACCCATCAGAGAATGATGAAAAGACGACGGCACGGTACAAATCCCCGTTCAACATGGGGAACGTGCCGTTTGAGCAAGACGCTACTGATTCCTGATTCCATAAACAATTTTTGGGCACGTTCCAAAACAATTCGCATCGCTTTCATTGTGTTGATCGTCGATAGGAAGCAATAGTTGGTAAAATGGATCTCGGTACAGTGTAAGGAATCAGAAGTTGGTAGTCGAAACATTCAAGAGGAGCCCTGATATTTCAGTGAGAGACGTGATGAAAAAACTGCACCTTAGTAAAACTTTTGTCCAAGATGAAAAAAACGTGAAGGACTACACACGTAAAAAGTACAAAGTTTGAAAATCAGGTACGTGGAAGGTCTACACTCAACTGTTGATGAAATTGCAGACCTATGTGAAATAATATTTCTGGCAGCTTCCTGGGCACCTTTTTCTCACTGCTCGTTATCACTGAGGAAAGTAGAAAGCATAAGTTGTCTGAGTTTGCAAAAAAAATACACGGTTTGGCAGGCAATTAGCTCGTGTGGAAGTATGACAATTAGAATGATTAATAGGCAGGGGTACTTCAAAGAGTGCCTCTAAAAGCGTCTACTCTACGTTCTGAGGTCACTCCAATACCCTACGCTTTTCTCGCCGGATTTAACTCCGTGGTCGTTACTCGTTAGATATTTTGGGATGCAAAATGGCTAAGGAGGTAAAATTTGTACCAAAGGATCATAATCCTCCACACGCAGCAGAAATTGCAGTCAGTTGAGAAATACTAGGCAGGCACTCCAAAAACATCGAAAGGAAGTAAAATCGGAAGCAGATATGAGCAACCCCATGGATTTCAGCACAAAAACAAGCTTGTATAAATGTTCTAAAAGATCTTCTGATTAGTGTTTAGAGGAAGATACGTCCATTGGATATGACTATGAAATTGAATATGACAAACAACGAAGTAGTTAAATAATATGTTTTATTTTATTCCCTCAAAGGTTGAAAATGATACTTTTCTTGTGAGGCAATTTGATTTCCTACATCATTTATCGGCAAAGCTATAGAATTGATGCTCCTGGAAATGAGTAAACCACCAAAAATATTTTTTTTAGCCCCATAAAGTGACCATCAATGTAAAATAAACACATATTTCGCCAAACAGTGAATTATGAAAACTTCAGCATGATTTTGCCGCTCTGAAAATATGATTATATTTGACACACTTAACTGCCTGAGCATCAGCTATGATTATCTTTGATGTGTAACTCTAGCAATTTATCCTTTTACCCCGCTAGTTATTTGCATCTGAAAAATCATTTAATTTTTTCACTGCGTAATCTGTAGATGATAGAGATATCCGTGCGTCTGCAGGAAATAGAGAGACTTTTGAATCAAAGAAAACAGGTTCGTAAAGGGATCATACATAAATGACATAGCATTATATGGGGGAGGGGGGAGTATTGTATTTTGTGATGATGTGTGACGAGAGGGGGTCATGTCATGCTACGTAGCTAAATTTTTTTTTTAAATTTTGCGGGGGGGGGGGAGAATTACCGTCAAGCTACGTAATTACCAGGGGGTATTTAGAGGTTTGTGACGAAATGCTACGATGGGGGACGGGGGTGTTAAAAATCACTCAAAAAATGCTACGTCATTTATGGAGCCAAGATGGCGACTTCCGATTGAGAATAATTCTCGATAACCATAACAATATGGGTATTTTTGGAACGGGCTTGACCAGTAGATGATGGAAATGGATAGAACCTTTTTGAAATCCAAGATGGCGACTTCCGGTTGAGAAAAATTCTCGATAACCTTAACAATATGGGTATTTTTGGAACGGGCTTGACCAGTAGATGACGAAAATGGACAATTGGAATCTTTTTGAAATCCAAGATGGCGACTTCCGGTTGAGATACATTCTTGATGACCATAAAAATATTGGTATTTTTGGAACGGGCTTGACCAGTAGATGATGAAAATGGACAATTAGAACCTTTTTGAAATCCAAGATGACGACTTTCGGTTGAGAAAAATACCCATATTGTTGAGGTTATAGATAATTTATCGAAACCGGAAGTCGCCGTCTTGGATTACAAAATGGCTCAAGACATTGATTTCCATTATGTACTCGTCAACCCCATTCCGAAAATACCCATATTGTTATGGTTATATAGAATTTATCATAACCGGAAGTCGCCATCTTGTATTTCGAAACAGCTTCAGATGTCGGTTTTCATCATGTACACGTCATCCCCATTCCGAAAATACCCATATTGTTAAGGTTAAAGAGAATTTATCTAATCCGTAAGTCGCCATCTTGGATTACGAAATGGTTCAAGACATCGATCTCCGTCATGTATTCGTCAACCCCATTCCGAAAATACCCAACTTTTATCAATGACAGTTCGCTAAGTATACGTGAAACTTCATTCTGTACTGTACAACCTTAAACTTTTTTTACGAACTTGGTTCGTAAAAAAAGAGTTCGTTATTTCGAAGTTAGTTCGTAAAAATAGTTACGTAAATCGAATATTACGTAAAAAAAGAGTTCGTAAATGGAGGTTTCAGTGTATTGTGATTAATACCGGCTCACAACAGCGCCAATTCTTCAAGTTTTGTTGGCAAACTTCTCTTTCAGCCCACCTGCCACAAATCAACTAGCCAATAATTAATTATAGATATTATTGCAACGTACGAAATTCTTTAAAAAGATACCTAAATGATGGCCCAATTTTGAATTTTCATATGTAGGACAATAAATTGGCGTTCACAGATGAAAAATCGTACTTCGCAGCGAAGGAACCGAACATAACCGTGAACAAACGCTGATGATGCAACGAAAAAACACCCATATGTGTGTACATAATACATATAGTGAGGACCCAATTTTGTTGTTGGATTGTTGGTGTGTTTTCGATATTGTTAGCTTTTGGTTTCGCTTTTGTCAGTCTATTGAATTGAATAGAATGTTATGTTCATGAATTGATGTTGGTGTGACCATCTATTGTCAAATTTATTTGGATTCTGGGAGGGTGATTTTGGGTTGCATTACGTTCATACACAAACTACCACAGATTTAATTTTTAAAGGATTACTAAGGGCCTATGTTAAAATTTGTGAAAGTCGCATACAAAAAGTTGGCGTTGAAAGTTGTAAAACTGGTATAATTTGCACTTCCAAATAAATTATTTTGCGTGTTACCTTCAAACTTTTTACACAGAGCAACTTCCTTAAGGGCAAACAAAACTAACAATAAAAATGGCTAGAAACTAAGAAAGACTATTTGACCAATACAACCTAGTTTCTTAAAAAGGAACCTAAATTGTATCCTGTTATTGTCACCATAAATTCCACCATGTACCCCGACAAAATCCGACGATCACTGTATAATATACAGTGTATATCGTATATCTCGAAGCGCGGGGCCAACCATCCGGAAACTCCTTTTCTGTATGGTAATGGGGACGACGCTTTTGGTCGGATCGAGCAGCAGTCTAGCAACCGCTGCTGCGGCAAAATACGCTAGATGGCATGGTTCCGAAATCAGTGCGGCAGGTGTCGTTCGAGTCATTGAATTTTTATGACCCCCTCACGCTTGCAACCATCGATTTTCCATTATTTAAAACAGATAAGGAGGAATCCGGGCTGTCAAGGTAACATCAGGGTCGAATGTCTCGATTTTTTCCCGTGGTGTTTTTTTTCGTTGTGAGCTACAACGGTTTTGCATAGGCAACGTGGGATTCGGCGCTGGAAATCTATTCAATGTAGACGCATTGATTATCTACATTCGAAACGCATAATATTGAAATTAAAGTTTAGAAACCAATCTCCCGTCGATACATCATCAACGTTCAATACTGATTTAATCAGACGAATGAATTCCCGGAACATTTTTTCCCCGCTCTGATTGACTACCACCAGAAACCGATCACGATACACTAGCTTCGCTTTATTCGCTTGTTGAATTCTGCAAATATATAGGATAGGATTCCTTTTTTTAGCGATAAGGGAAACTGAAAACCCATAAAAATATGACGTTTGGCGTGATTTCATACGAATGGATGGATTTTCCCCCCGTCACGCCGCGAGGAAAAAATCGCTCAATCGTTACCAGTAATCGTTGGTCGTGGCGGTCACTGATGGTACTACACTGACTGGCGCTAAGTGAGTGAGGGGAGGAATTTTTATCGCATTTCATGTTGAATGTGTTCTGCAGTGGCAGTAGCAGGAATTCTCCGAGTAGTAGTTAAACGGATGGGTTTACGACTATTGCTTTGGGTGTCCAAACTCACCCAGCTCCCGTCACTGGTGCCGCTGATAATGGTAGATGAGGACGGAAGGAAGAAATAAAAAATCAACTGATTGTTTTTTCATCACCCAACTGCAGAAAGCCACGCGCATTCTGAAATCAACCATCCGGAACGGAATGTCGTAACTTGGGAAATGGCGTTGTTTTACGCTAGTGCATACCTGTAATAAAATAGAGAATAGAGGATAAAATTAGTTTTTTAATTAAAAGAAATGGACATATATGAAACGGATAGTACTATTTTTTTTTTCAAACTATGAAAACTATGAAAAATGCTTTCCCGGATTTCTAAATTGCAAATTCATAAAAAAAATCTCATGAAAGTAGCCTTTAGCAGACTTGAATACCAGTTGGGCACTCCCGTACAGGCTCAACGAAACATCGTACACCAAAAATAACTGATTGGGAGATGGAAAATAATAACATAATATAATAAGAACACAAAACAGTAAATTTCAGTTTCATATACATAGGTTCGTCTACGTACGGGCAATGGGAAATTTGCAATTGCATACCAGATGACAAAGTAATAACAAAGAATAGAATTTTTTGTCACACAGAATCGAAAACGTCAAACGGATCGTTCTGATCCAAAAAAATGACAGTAAACAGGAGGCTTTGGATAAAGTACCTCACAACATCGAAATTCGGAAACTAGAGCCAGGCTGAACAATTTGTTGCAGGGCTATCTCCCTGATCGGTTCGCGTTTACTACGAATAAATATTACGCGTCAAGCATATTCAATATGCCGGCGGTGTCCTGCAAGGTAGTCATCATATTTGCATTATATTTATTAATGATCTCTAGATCTACATCTCTACTCGTAATAGGGCGCTACGATCAAAAATTGTGCGTAAATCGGCCAAACTTTTTATTAAAAAATCAGATCGTGCTTCATTTGCAAGTTAAATTAATGCGGCCCATACACGATACGATTAGTCGTACGACGTGTTGTACGACCAATCGTATAGACTGTTGAAACGATTTGTCGTACGACCGATTCGCCACACACGGTTGTAGTTGCAGTACGATAAGTCGTCCAACCAGTTTGATGTTTTTTTCTTTCTTCTCAAGAAAAGTAATGCAATCACTATGAAAATCGACTTCTTAACCAAGGCCCGGCGGGCCGAGTCTCGCATACCACTCGACTCAGTTTGCCTAGTTCGGCTAATGTCTGTGTGTGCGTGTATTTGAGAGTATGTGTGCATGTACGACCGACAATCTATCATTGTACTATGGGGCCAAAAAACTGAATAAAATTAGTATTATTTTGTATTTATAATTCATGGAAAGCATAAATAATTGATCTTGAGCACTTTTGCATAAAAATCTACCTAACAGTGTGAAATTTTTGACATTAAAAATGTCTTACTCCACTATCTGGGGCTAGGTGTCATTCTAAAATCTGAACTATCTCCCATGTAACGAAACTATGTAAGGTTTGCACGCTTATAACTCCGATATTACTAGATGGATTTTAATCATTCATACACCAACCGATTCAGAAACACCTAACTTAAATATTGGTAATAATTTAATATCTCCCCAATAAAAGTAGACTTTTGGAAATTGGTAAAATTAAAAAGTTCACGAAAAACGGGAAAATTACCATTCGTGAGGCAGATTTCTCAGACACAGCCGTCAAAAGAGGGCAGCTTAGTGACTCAATGAAAGACGAAAAGTCATAAATAGAAGCGACGCATGTCCGTTTAAATCAGTTGTTGCTCTTGTCTCATACGAACAACATCGTCTCCGGGCGATGCAATAAGCGTTATCGATTTTCGGCAACGTTGGCATTTGCACACACTCGCACCTATGTGACTAAACCATATACGGTTAGTTTATAAATAGAGGTGACGCGTACCCGTTTGAATCAGTTTTTGTTCTTATGTCGAACGGGTAAGATCATGGCTGCAGCGTGTGGGCACTACAATAAGCGGTAGACGCTATGCATTTTCGGCAGCGGTGGCCGTGTGCGGATTTTTCGGGTACCAGCACGGTGTCACAGAATGATTTGCAAAGTGGGTGGGTGGGGTGGTTTGGATTTAATTCAATACGGTGTGTGCTGCTTAAGAGTGTTGCGTTTGAATAAAATATATTTATTTTTATGCATGCGTGTGCGTTGTAACTTGTTAATCCATGTTTACGGCGCATTGTAGCTGCCTAGGGTTTTCATATGTTTCATATTTTGGTTATATGTTTTTTATCAGTAAGGCATCTGACAACGTGCTTCTGTAGTTATTGCACTGTTCAGCAGCGTAGTATTTTATATAGGGGAGTACACTCAGGTTTTATTACGCGGTATTTTTTACGCGAATTTTGAAATTTCCGCGGTTTTCATTTACGCGTTTTTTTTTTTAAATTTAGGCGGTTTTCATTTGCACGGCCTTTTTTCCCCTGCGTAAAAAAAACCTGAGTGTAATTGCATCGGAAACAATCACATTCCCAGCAGAACTTTTTGTTTTCTAATTTCAAACACTTTTGTTTCGTACTGTACACAACGGAAAATTTTAAAACAGAACTTACCGTCCCAGCAGCAGTTTAGGCGGGTGTTCTTTTTCGATTCAAATTCAAGCCATGTCTTAATCGTTACTGGACTTAAAATTGTTTTCCCAGTTTATCCAGTCAGAGTATCTGTCCTGCCCTATGTAGTTAAAACACAGTTCTAATTGCGTTTTAAAGTATACAACAAATTGAACGGTTAGGTATACTAATTTAAATTTTAAAATATATCTGATTGAAATTATGAAACAAACCGCTGTACTGAAGATATAATTATGTCAGTCCTATTACCACATAAAACACCTATATAACATAAAACGCTGCAAAATTGGTTTAATAATACAATGTTTACACTACAGAGTTATAACACGTTTTAATAATTAGCAACAAGAGAAAATGTCACCAAGATAGCATAAAACCCGTTTTAACTGGTAGTGCGAACATTGCATAACAATGTAATTTATCAAATAATTTCATTTTTTTCACCACTAATCGATCAAAAAATACTTAACCTTAAGATTGTTTACTTAAGTTCATTAATACATTATTGAAAATTTAAATGGAAAATGAAATTTCATATTTCATGAAGAATCTGTATATTTCCGTTGCTGGGCGTGGGCTTCCTCGTCACGGTTCTAAATATGGAACTTTTCTTTTGAATATATTTTCTGGACAGACCAGCCTATTTTTACTAGATGGATTAGCCAAATAATGCCAATCACCTAGTGAGATACTTGATTAATTAATAGATTACCGTTAAAAGACCTTCAATAAATTATGTTTTAATGGGGAGGGTATATAGCAAATTGTAACATAAAAAACAGGCGAGTGAGCAAGAACTTGAGTCGATATGTGTGATAGATAAAATACATTTGCACGCTCTTGAAAAAAGCTACATTTTTAATGTCACCGTGGTCGTGTCCTGTACACAACCCTTTAATTTTTTTTTCTTCTGATGTTTCTTTAAAACCCAACATTATTGAATCTATTATGATTGGTGGCAATAGTTTTATTTGTTGAGACCATTTTCTAACTGATTTTGTTTTATTTATCTTGGTATTGGGGACAACACATAAAGTACAGGGTGCGCCAGCTGGATGTTTCCTTTTTCAACATTGAAAAACTCAGTGATTTTTCAGCCGATTTTCACAAGTAAACAAGTTTTTTAGGATTATGTCATTTATTATAAACCAGATTTAGAATACAACGTCGACTATTTGATACACAAAAAGCAGATCTTTTGCGGGCATTTTGCATGAAAATGGACAGCATTTCGGGCTTAATCACAGCAATTTCAGCTCGTATATTGGCTCTGAGTTCGTCAAGGTTCTAAGGTTTGCTGGAATAAACTTTGCCTTTCAAATAACCCCACACAAAAAAGTCTGGTATGGTTAAATCCGGAGAACGAGGAGGCCATTCCAAATCACCATTTTTTGAGAAAACGCGTTCTATGAATTTGCTCTGCAAGAACTTGATTGTAGCGACTGCGGTGTGGCAAAGCACCCCGTCTTGTAAAAAATAGAAGTTTTTCAGACTTTTTTCCTGCATTTGTGGACAAAGTGAGCCAAAATCAAACGGTAGCGTGTGCCGTCGATGGTCTCTCCTTCTTTGAAAAAATAAGCACCGATGATTATTTTGCAGCACACTCCGGCCCAAACAGTTACTTTCTGGCCATGCAGCGGTATTTGATGTATAACGTGTGGGTTATGTATTCCAAATTCTACAATTTTGTTTATTTTTTGTTCTACCGGAAAGGGTGAAGTGAGCTTATTTCATCATTAAAATTTTGTCCCAAAACACACGCACAGTTTTCAGTATTGAACGTTCGTTTTCAATGTAAAGCGCTACGATTTCAGCGCGTTCTTTTGGTGTAAATCGACTCATAGCTAAAATGGCACTAAATGACGTTTCAGAATCGGCTGGAACATAACGGAGTTGTTCAATGTTGAAATTTGATACATCCAGATGGCTGACCATTCTAAACCTTTATTATTTTTCTTAAAGAAAAAAGTAGTATTTTTCCTTCCCCTAGGCTGACGGGTTTGACGGTATTGCAAACATCATTTGTACACCAGTTTTAAAGACACTCTGACAGAAAACTGCTTTAAGACGGTTATTGCATTACGCTCGATAGTGGTGCATCAAGAAAACCGAGAGAGCCTTTTTCCCTTTCTCCTATAGAAAGGTTATGCAATCACTCTGAACATCGCCAACTTAATTCCGTTCGAATTTCTATATATTGAAGACGAAACCACCCCCCGACCCTCACTACGCCCTATTCCTCAACTACTTACGCCCATGAAATGGAACTGAGGTTTTTGAATAATTCATCCAAAAGTACCAATGTGGGTTGTCAAACGGTGGGATAACAAAATTCTCACAAGTTTCCTATCTCATGCCTCCACGCGAGTCTAAGTCTATTGATGACATTTGGTCCTTAGACCGGCGACGACTGGGTGCTACCAGCCTTTTGCCGATAGTAGCAGAATGAGTGGGTGCGAACAGATCTAGTCGAGAAAACATTGCCGTAAAAATGAATAGTTGATCGGAAATTAGCCCCAATACGACTAATCTGACTAGTACCTATGATCACGGGTCAATACGTATTGAAAATTCGCCGCGTCTGTTTTTATGAACCTAATTTCAAGCTCCGTTATTGCTAACAAGCCCGTACATCAGGTTAACAGTCCTTTATATATCCCTTCAGTGTTCGTTATTATCGCTCGTATACTTGTATTCCACAAACAATCTGATATAGAAAATAAGAAATACTTTCCTTGATTTATAACATCTTGCGCTTTTTTTGCCTGTATAATGTGTTATCACTTGGTAGATTTCAAGCCAATAAATATATCGTAGAGAAGAAGTAGCGAATTCTGTCCAAATACTGTTGCAATAAATAGTGATCCGGCCCATTACGCAGATAAGATTAGCTTTTCTAGGCAATACTCCCACGGTCGGCCGAGTGGAATTCAAATTGCTTTTGTTTAGGGAACATAGTATACTCTCGGTAGCCGGCTGCCCAGAGTTTAAAAAGAACCAAAAACAAGATCTTTTTTTCGAGTGATCGTGCACTCGAAGACTAACTAAACAACTACCTAATAAAATATGCTTCACAGGTTGCATCGCTTGCTTGGACCGAATCCTAGACCTGATACCCTTCCAAACTACCAACTCCGCGATACCTATGGAAGAGTCCGATGAATCGTCGTCCTTCCGCCAAGTAGGTGGAGCATCAACACTTCCTGTCTACCTTATCCTTTATCCTTCCCCGTGAACGATGGAGATGGGGGCGGTCGGCAATGATGGCTATCATGCTGTTGAGGTTTTAATATGGGTAGGATTGGTATGAATTCCTACTTACCATTTCCTAAGCAACTCTTATTAGATAATCAGCAGTCAAACATGATGAAGTCAGTGTGCAATCCGCCAAAATCATCGTCACAACGCAACGTAACGCAATTCATCCAAAAGTACCAATGTGGTAAATCTAAAATATATGATATTATGTTGGTATGTTATATGATATATCATTGATACACCCGCAGTGTTGGCAAAAAAATGATTTTTGGCATTTATTTCGATCTATCAAACTTTAAACAGCTATAACTTGTTTTAGAGACATTTCAACACCATACATCCTTCGGCAAAGTTGTTCAGCATATCCTGGACTACACTACTATCTAATTGTTGGCATACTGCAGGAATAATTGCAGTTCATAGAATTGAAAATGCAAAAAAGTAGGCTTTCCCATACTAATTTCTAATACTAGCAGACATGATAACATCCTGGTGATAATACGAACGTCTCAGCACCTATCAATTTTCAAACGCGACCTCAAGCGTTAACCTGTGCTCACGTGATCATGAATCGATCTCTTCCAGAATTCTGGGTACCAGCAGTCTAGGTCCATACCTTCAATTGGACCAATTAAAAAAAGAAAGCCATATCCACTGGATAATACGTTCCAGAATTTCCTCCGTCGAAAAACTCAATCGGAGTAGGGTGATTTCACCGCCGTGGACGTAATAAGGATGGCAGTTTATTGACCTACGGAAATCAGCAGCTAAACAGCGCACTGAGACGAGAACAAAATGGCGACGTAATGGATGAAGACAAAAAAAACAAGAAAACAGTCGAAAGCTAAATGACTCAAAGGACGAGCCATTTCAAGTATCAAGTGAGGTTCCGAGATAGCTGCGGAAAACTCGTGTGCGAAGAAAGCACACCGTTCCCCCTCTCCCCCACGAAATAATACTTTGATATAGTTCCGTGGAGAAAAAGGGCGAACAAAGAGTAAGGAGTATTTTAGTGGTTAGGTTCGAAAGAGAGTCGTGAGTCTCACACAGTACCAATATACTACAGGCCAGGCTTTTGAAGCTTTTTAAACCATACTATAAAAAATATAGAGAGAGAAACATTGACCCAAACGATTGGTATATAGCGAAAAAGTCTTGAAAGTATGAATTAATTCTATGCATTTCCTTTATAAGAAATGTAAAACTACATAAATAATAACATGGGGAACGTGCCAATCGAGCCAATATATTCTAATAACCTGTTTTGACAAATTACATGATTTTCCATGCCGAATATTGTGAGTACTCAGCGTACAGATCTTTTCCGTCGCAACTATTATTGCCAAAAAGAAATGCACAATGACATCACTAGATGAATGAATCTGCACGACAATCAAAACAGATTCACTGCCGAATTTGGCAGAAAAAAACAAATACTTACAAATTTTCACTCATACACGTCGTACGACCAGTTTTTAAGCATGCCAAACTACCATACGATTCGACCCGGTCGTACTACAAGTCGTACGACAGAGACACACACGTTACGATAATCGTTCAGACGGTCGTTGCGACCCAAATCGTACGACCGGTCGTACGACCAATCGTATCGTGCCTGTTTAACGCAGAATAAAGAAAACAATATTAACTCAAGCTTCCTTTTTAGCGAATGCATATTGCCGGGTATTTCGTTTGACTCCTTCCGTTAAGTTTTGAACAGCCTCCTTGGTCGCTGTTCTTGCCGCAGAACGCCAGTTGGCCTTGAACTGCATCTGGCTGACGACTGTCTTTAGCGTCTTTTTGAGGTGCCGCTTGACGATTGCCCAATATTTTTCTATTCGGCAGATTTCTTTAGTGTCGTTGGGCAAATATCCAGTCCAGTGCACCGTTACATCATAGAACAAATTGAGACACCATTCAACATCATGGGAGATGTGAACGGGCACCACACCCTGTGAGGCTCATGTACATGCACCAGGAAAGGAAACGACATCGCCGAAGTAATCGAAAACAACGACGCACGCCGTGGTTCGCAACCATGGCAGTTCGACTTTTCTACACGGACAGACGGAATTCGCCATCGACGTATATAACTGCTTGGGGACGCTAGCAAGATTCCTTGCTGAACGATGCAACAGTAACCGCTTCCCAGCACAGGTAGCGTACAATCAGACACCACTTTCAACAATCTACCGGTGGTGGTTTTACGATCAGACAGACTGAACCCGCTACGAGGAGACAGTCGACGATCTAATAGATCAGGACGAGCCATATACCTCGGACGAACTCACCGGCATCTTACATTGAGCTTCCGTTTCCTACAACCCCAGGTCAAGTGCAAACCCTCTGCGACAGGCGCTATACTGGCGGTGCTCAGAGGTCGAGATAGTCATCCGGGCTCGTCAAACTGCGTTACGGGTACTGAGGAAGATTTCTGTGAACGACCCGCGCTGAAACCAGCGAGCGGATGACTTCAGAAAGTGCAGAAACGAGACCAGGAAATCCATAGAAAAGACAAAAAACATCAGCTAGACTAAATTCTTGGAAGATATTTCCCCAAATTCCTCGACATCAGAGCTCTGGCGGAGTGTCAACGCCCTAGGCGGAAAGCGGTGACACAGTGGCTACGCCATCACCGTTAACGGTTGCACGACGAACGATTCCACGACTAATGAGACGCTGCCCCCCCCCCCCCCCCTTTTACTTTGAATCGCTTTCAGGGCTAGCATACAACCGGATTTTCACCGTAAGTGATCTTTGTGTGGCGTTGGAATCGATAGACGGCAAGTCTGTTGGACTGGACGACTGTGGCTATCCCCTAATGCAACATTCCCCACCTGTAGCCAAGCGGGCGATATTGGACAGCATTATCCGCATTGGGAGTGGTGAACCGATGGAAGGAAGCTCTAGCAATTCCTATCCCAAAGCGATGCCAAGGGATCAGAACGTCTGATGATTTCCTCTTAATCAGCCCCTGTTTCGCTAAGACGGATCAACGACAGTACGGGTTCCGACGTGGAGCAGGAACGCGTGCCTATCTAGCAGACTTTGGAGAGGTGGTAAGTCAATCCGGAACTGACAGCCTACATGCCGATATCGCTACTCTAGTAACAATTGAGGTTCTATGGTAGTTTTATAGCCACTCATAAAACTTAGATTGCACTTGTAGCATAAAACTTCAATTGTTACCTGGGCATATTCGACGTGGCGAAGGCCAATAGAACTGCAACAATTGGCCAATTGGAGTATCACTGGAAACATGGGCCGTTTCTTGAGTAACTACCTGTCTAACCTAACTTTCGGGCGGGAATCGGGGGTGTCAAGCTCGAACGATCTCTGGGGGACAACGGCGACCCCCAAGGATCAGTCCTCGCCGTCACACAGTTTATGGTGTCAATGAATTCTTTATTCCCCAGCCTACTGGCGGGAATCTACGTCTTTCTGTACGCCGATGACATCGTGCTGGGAAGTACCACCGGAAGAACCCATCGAAAACTTCAAGCCGCCGTAAGTGCGGTAAGCCGATGGGCGGTATCAGTCGGCTTTAACATGTCACCTACTAAAAGCGAGATTACGCACTGCTGCAGCACAAACCATATCGCAACGAGGAGGCCGATCCTGCTGGACAGGGTGATTGTTCCCTACCGCAAAGAACCGAAGATTCTGGGGATAACCATATACCGTCGCCTTACAATCGAGCCACTTTTTCGACGGATTAAAGCCGAGTGCTGGTGCCGGTTGTGGTTAATTAAAACAATAAGATCCCGGCACAAGCGCTGCAATCGTCGTACCGCACTGAATATTAGTCAGCCGTTTATCCACAGCGAGATATTTTACGGGGTAGAGCTGACGTCCTGTAATATGGAAGGATTTTTAAACATTTTGAGCATTCTATATCACGGGGCAATCTATGCTGCTTCTGGCCTGCTTCCCAACAGGGCCGTCGACAGCCGCGTCGGGCCCCAAGGCTTGTATTACTGCCAGGCCCTTTACAACCCAAACCCTCTAGTTCTGTATGAGTTAGTACCTCTTCAGCCATGAGAAACTCGTTAGTCCGTTGTTTCTATTAGTCTCCGGTTGACTCATATTGCCACATCCACAGATAGCGTGCCAGACAGGTGAATTTCGACAGCTTCTTGTTCCTATTAGCTACGAGTTTTTTCAATTTGCGGGTACTCAAGAAACAGACATCAGTAGCCTCTAGCTCAAATAGCACATTCCCCATGTTGATCGGAGATTTGTGCCTTGCCATGAATCGTCTTTTCATGATTTTCCTGATGGGAAGGATTGGTGAAGTGGTAAGGTTTGGGGTAAGGAATATTCTCAAGAGACCACGAAGCATTATTTAATGGCTTTAGATATGTTCTATATTCGCATACAAAACATATTCTTTGCGGCTTCAAAATTCTATAAACCTCATTAAGGCACACTTAGTGTCCGAAAAGACGGAAGAATGTGCCAGAATAGAGCTAATTCAGAAGCACCTTAATGGCTATCAGCAATGTTAAAATAGAGCTGTGTTTTTTTTTATTTCGCTTCTTTATCGACACAGCAAAAGAAAAAATTCGCTTTCGATAACGTGTCCACCCTTGTTCTTTTCTTTTCTTTCTTTTGTTTGACATGCCGACTGATTAAATTGACGATTTAGTGCCTGGTATGGAATTCCATCCGTAGTCGAAAACCTCGTCTCAATTTGGTATGCGCGTTTGATCACCCGAGTAACCATAAGCACTAATTTAAAGCTCTAGATTGACTCTAAGTTAGCATTCCTATTGCTATCTAGTATACAAGTATTTTTTAATGTTTTAATGAACCTAAAATTTGAAGCATTAAATCTAGCACTATATCGACATACAGAACATACACATCTCACTTACAAGCTTTTGAAGATAAACGCTATGCAACTTTTATAGAAAACTTTAAGTGCAAATATGTAATCTTCTTACAGTGCTTTGAGACACCGAACAATAACAAATATACCTATGCGTTCCAATAATCACCAAAACTCGTATGCATTCCTGTAATAAATGATAATGCAATAAACGTTCACTAGTGTACTTTCGACTGTTATTGTGACAACTTATGATTTGAAGATCGGCGTTTCAGTCAATAAAAATCAAGAACACTCGTTGCTCTCTTTCTCTAACGTTTCGGTCCTTATTGGACCTTTTTGAAGGAAACGAGAATTTTTGTGTGTTCTGTTGTCGTTTTGTTCATGCTAAACAATCTAGCTGTCACACTATCATTTATCAGTAGGACTGTTAGACCCACTCGTTGTAATTATCGTTTAAATTAGATCGTGTTATCGAAAGCTTATTTTTTCTTTTGCTGTATCGATAAAGAAGGAAAAGTTATTTTTAAACGGCACTATATTAACATTGCTGACAGCCATTAAGGTGCTTCTGAACTAGCTCTATTCATGGTTTTTCTCAACACAATGCACTTTTAGAAGAAAATTCCTTGAACGTGCTATAAAAATACAACAATTATCCATTTTAATCACCGGTTAATTAAGGTCAGTCTACCTTTTCATCCCGCCCAGAGTAGAAAATAAAAATCGTTCCGCTATAGATGCACGGCAAAATCCAACTTTTTCATACGTAACCATTTTATGCGGATCAACCGAAAATGGGACGTTTCATCAGACAATACTGGTTAGGCAACCATGGTAGATTCCTATGCGCAAATTCTACAAAAAGACACTGCACCATAGAAAACTTTGTGCAAAATCAGCTAAGAACAGCCCACCTATTATAACCGTAAACAGCACACCGTTATCATATGCCAAACCACAAACGGCTACAAAACCAATATCTACGGATCTGACACGAACAAATATTCACTCAAAAACAATCACGACCAGTGTCTCTAAGCCAACAACCGGCACCACCAGCAAAGAAGCGAACGTAGAAGAGGACGGATGCGTTTGTCTGTACGCTGTACGTACTTTTTGTTTGGCGCTCTATTGCTTTCTTTGAAAATACTTTGAATTAGCTTCTCAATATTTTGTAGTGTATTCCATCAATTCAAGCAATAAAACTAATTTTTTAACTTGTACACAAAGTAGGCGAATCCTCCTTCAAAAACGTTTGTTTTAACAAATGTCAACTATCAAATAAGGTTTGCATTTTTTTTATACTTTTATCATATAACAATTTAATAGAGCGAATGTTTATAATTTATCCCCGATTTCATTAGAACCCAATTTTATCAGCCCACGATTTTATCAGCTTCATATGAAAATTGATAGTTGGAAGTTTGACCGGCTCTAGCAGATGAACCAAGTTGAATTCGAGTAAATCCTTTCTTGGGCATGTATTTCTTATCTTAGAGATAAAAAAATGCAAAAATAAAAATATCAATTTTTTTTAAATTTTCCGCTGTCAGACCCCGTTAAGAGGAACTTAAAGTAAATAATCAGAAAAGGTTGCGAGGCTATATCTAAGAACCAAATATTTTAAGAGCTTCGGTTTATTAAAATGACAGAAAAATATATGTCCCGATTTTATCAATGTTTCTATTTTATCAGCTTAAAATTCGCCAAGGGTCTGATAAAAACGGGTCTTCGCTCCTTCTTCCTTCTTCCGGGTAAAAACGCGGGCCCCCAAATACGATCCGGGCCCCAGGGCAATTGCCCTGGCTGCCTCACCCTCTCATCGGACTTGCTTCCCAATACGCCTGCAGAAGCGATCTGCATGGAGGCCAAGATCCTACTCCTTTGTTGGGAGACTGTACTAACCATCGCCATAAGAACACTGGGATTTTTTTTGAGCGGCCAGCCGGAGAGGACTGCTTCCTGTTACGGACGGTCAGTGAGATCTATCGCGAATATACAGACGTGGATTTGCCAGCAATCGCTCCAGACCTGGCAACACCTCGGACGCAATCTGGCCACAAGCTTGTCCAAAGAGTTATGCCGGGGCCAAATGAAACCGACTGATGGGTACAAATATAAGAATCACGTGCGGATATTCACCAATCACTCCAAGATCGGTGATGAGATCGGAATAGGAGTAAGCGGAATAGGGGAAGAACTCTCCTTCTCCCTACCTGCACCATACTCGGTGTTCCCAATCGAGGCGTTGACTATCGCGCTTGATTTGGTTCAAAAACCGGAAGTTAGACCCGTCGTTGTACTGTCTAACTCTCTGGCAGCCATTAGCGCCCTTGAGTCGGAGAAATCACTCCACCCTTTCATCCAGGCTATCGAGGCCGAATTGGACCCACCCCGTAATTTAAAAATTATCTCAAAAACTCAAGGTAGGGGTTAGATATTTTTCACAGAGGATGTGTATGCAAAATTTGTAATAAATCGGTTAAGTAGTTTTTGAATGGCAGTTAACACCGCAAATCGTGTTTTTCCAGGGACATCCTACAAAAAGCTTCGTCACCGGATCGCTTGTCGATATTTTTGCATAGAAAAACTACAGAATGTTATTGGAATGATACATTGTAATTGTTCGTGTGTAACCCACCATCGAGATAACCCTCGTTATCGGAAACTGATAACACGCACTATATTAACAGCTGGGAGCTTTTCTTTTCCCGCGCTCGGTGAGCGTCTTCATTTGCGACAGTTAAAAAGGGGACAGCGTCGAAACTACAAGTAACAGTCAGCTACATTTGCCTACAGTGTGCGTTACGAAGGCAAAATTTTATATTATTTTTATTCATGCGACTTGTTATTAAGATTGCTCGCAATAAATTTATGTTTAGTACGTGGTGTTTCGGATACAAAGTGCATTGTGTTATTTCGCACCTAGTCACATTCAAGTTACTATTTTTGCGGTGAAAGTACTTGGTGAAGTCCGTTCAATATTCCAATGATGTTTGAACATTTACCGGCCTAAAAAACCATTGCAATAACTAAAAAGCTGGTCTTTCGAACCGGATCCTGGAAGGATTCGACCTGTGGACTCACCACTCACCAAGGCAAAATATATGGTGGCATGGGATATGCTAGTTCAGCGGTACTCAAACACGAAGTTAATGAAGAAGAGGAGACCCTGTTCGAGCTATCTTCAATAAAAAGGGAATCTGCCGAAAAAAAGACATTCGCTGCTTGAGTCGTTTGAAGCGATTGTGAAATCTCTTGATCACATCGCACAGTGGTTTAAAACGCGAAAAACGTGATCGTTTTGAATAACTTCGAAATGGTTAGTTATAGTATCCATATTTATAAGTCAAAAGTTTAATGATTAATCCTCCTAAAAGAGTGATTCAAAATTTACTTTTCATACAATTAGAGATAGCAAATTGGTGTATTCTGCAAAGTTGTAGTAAATTCTTCTACAAGAAACTTTACTGAAGGTGGTAATAGTCTCTCTTTAATAGTCTTTGAGATATAGAGCATTATTAGAGGAAATACCGAAAAAATCAATTTTTTCATTATAACTTCTTTCCAAGATTTTTTGGAAGTTCAAAATGTTCTACAAAACTATCACAATTAATGAAATACAAAATTTCGGTGAAGGAAGCAACTTAATATGTTGAGCAGATTCTGAGATATTCACGATTTTTATTCGAAAAATGGCCTACTTTGCACTCAAATAATTCATGAACGGGCAAAAACGGGCAGACCACTCTATATGTATATGAAAGTACAAAAAAGATGCTGCAAGATTCTGTATGAATCACTTGTATCCGGTTGTATCTATGGCTCTGGTAGCTGGATTTAAATAATATCATTTATTAGTCTATAATATTGATACGAAACATATTCGGTAAAGCTGTTGAGATAAAGTGGTGGTACCTTCGGCAAAGTGTCGGGGAATATACTTCTTAGAAACATTGCTGAAGACACCAGTTTGCCATCTTTACTAGTTTCTTAGAAACGGTGCGATATTTATGGAAAGCCTACTAAAAGCGATTCATTCGGTAATCGCGTATGCTTTGATTACTTGTTTAGCATTATCACTGTATAGCGTTACGTCAATTGTTGTTTATTGGATCGAATGATTTGTATTTGCAGTAATCGCGATGGTGGACAATAAACAAATTTTTAAAAGGCTTTCTTTCATAAAACAATACAAATTCAACTGTCAAGTCGTTCATAGAAAACGTAAACGGTTTGCTTATATTAATGTTCCAAGCCCTGGTACTACATTCTATTGTGGAACTTGACCTTCTGTGTTGACAAACTTTGCAACCGATTTCAGAGCCAATACACAGCCTACTTATACTTAAAATCGTTCCTTGTTAGGATTCGACTATATGGCTAATAAGACAACGCATTACTCTCTGTACCACCGAACAATGCACTGTATCTAAAAACCAGTCAAGACAGAAAGCTGATGTTTTCGACAATGTCTCTTGTGAGAACATTTCTCATAAAATGCCGAACATAGTCCCACTTTATCTCTTCAGTTCACCGAATATGTAACGCTATACAGTGACAATGCTAAACAAGTAATCAAAACATGCGCGATTACCGAATGAATCGCTTTTAGTAGGCTTTCCATAAATATTGCACCGTATCTAAGAAACTAGTAAAGATGGCAAACTGGTGTCTTCGGCAATGTTTCTAAGAAGAATATTCCCCGACACTTTGCCGAAGGTACCACCACTTTATCTCAACAGCTTTACCAAATATGTTTCGTATCAATATTTTAGTCTAATAAATGATATTATTTAAATCCAGCTACCAGAACCATGGATACAACCGGATACAAGTGATTCATACAGAATCTTTCAGCATCTTTCTTGTACTTTCAAATACATATAGAGTGGTCTGCCCGTTTTTGCCCGTTCATGAATTATTTGAGTGCAAAGTAGGCCATTTTTCGAATAAAAATCGTGAATATCTCAGAATCTGCTCAACATATTAAGTTGCTTCCTTCACAGAAATTTTGTATTTCATTAATTGTGATAGTTTTGTAGAACATTTTGAACTTCCAAAAAATCTTGGAAAGAAGTTATAATGAAAAAATTGATTTTTTCGGTATTTCCTCTAATAATGCTCTATATCTCAAAGACTATTAAAGAGAGACTATTACCACCTTCAGTAAAGTTTCTTGTAGAAGAATTTACTACAACTTTGCGGAATACACCAATTTGCTATCTCTAATTGTATGAGAAATAAATTTTGAATCTCACTTATAGGAGGATTAATCATCAAACTTTTGACTTATAAAGATTGAGCGTCTCATTGTCATAAATTCTTCCGAAGATAGTATATCGCTATAACTAACTATTTCGTAGTTATTGAAAACGATCACGTTTTTCGCGT